>NC_134356.1:593744091-594044091 GCF_048569485.1 Anomaloglossus baeobatrachus
TGCTCCATAATAGTGGCCACACACTGTGTGTCTCAAAGAAATCTAATCATGGTGATTGTTTCCAAAAGTTCAGGACTGTACTGCCAAATTAGGTAGTGAATGGAACTATGTTTTATTATGGCACAGTATGGAGTATGAGCACCACCAGTAGAAATCCCCACACTTACAGCCTTGTCATGTAATCATTGAGGTTATTAATAGTTGTCTGAGAATATTCCACCATGCTTAAAGGGAACCAATCACCAGGATTTTCATATATAAACTAAAGCCAGTGCTATACTGGCACGATCAGGCTGAGTCTATACATACCTGTAGGGGTCAGCTCGGATGTTTAGGATTTGAAACCCAAGAAAGTAAAGTTTATAAAATCGGCAGCTTCTTGAGTGACAGCAGCTGAGGATCAGATAATATCTGGGGGGGTATTCATACTTATCCCCTCCCCCTGTTAGAACTAGCATAAGTATTATACCATCGATTTAGCTTTTCACTGTCATACCAATGTGACCAGAACTGGCAGAGTCTCAGTAAATAGAAAAATGTTGCTTCCTGGTATCAGCTTTGTTGTCTGAGGCCCCGTTCCCTCTGGTCACATGGGTATGACGTCACACAGGTCCTTCTAGTGAAAAGTTAAATTGATTGCATAATGATGCTAATTCTAACAGAGGGACGGAATAACTATGAATACCCCCCAGCTATTATCTGATCCTCAGCTGCTGTCACTCAAGAAGCTGCCGATTTTATAAACTTTACTTTCCTGGATTTCAAAACCTAAACATCTGAGCTGACCACTACAGGTATGTATAGAATCAGCCTGATCGTGCCAGTATAGCACTGGCTTTAGGTTATATATGAAAATCCTGGTGATTGGTTCCCTTTAATGTACTTGGGCAAATCATCAAGATCCCCTGCTGCCAGCTCCCTTTACAATTATTAAGCTGATGTTCTTCATGCTAAACAAATGCAGAGATGCTGCAGGCCATGATGCATATTTAGGCCACAAAGGCTGCTCACAGTAGCACGAGTAACATAATACAGAATGCTTTCCATATGTTTGTAGCTCCAAGATTAAAAATAAAATGGGTCACAGGACGCACATTAACCATTGCCACAGTCATTGATTGCCTTTCAAATACTGTATATAATATAATCTGCTATATTTCTGCTGCATGTAGAAAGATGAAGATTATGTGCCATTCATAAACCTCTGTTGTCGTCAGTTACCTATAAAATTGGCTATTCTATTTTAAGTAATACAGTCGGATATACGGTACATCTTACGGTACATGCTCACTGAGACTTTGCAGCATTTTTGGAGACGTCACAGAGTGGAAACACTACGTTTTTGATAAATTTTAAGGAAAATTTGGAGGATTTCTGTGCCAAAAACCTCTCAAAAACTTATTCTGCACAAAGCCTTAAAGGCACTTTACACACAGCAACATCGCTATACATGTTGCTGCCGATCGCACCCGCCCCCTGTCCTTTGTGCATCACGGGCAAATCGCTGCCCATGGCATGGCGCACAATATCGCTATTACCCGTCACACGTACTTACCTTCCCAGCGACGTCACTGTGGCCGGCAAACAGCCTCCTTTCTAAGGAGGCGGTTCATGCGGCGTCACAGCGACGTCACACGGTAGGCGTCCAATAGAAGCGGAGGGGCGGAGAGCAGCTGTCGCGGGCGGAGGGGCCGCGCTCGCTACGCTCGGGTCCGCGGCTGCTGTTGCTCGGTGGCTCGAGCGGTGGGCTGAACCCGGGGACTCGAGCAGTGCTCTTTGCCCACGAGTGAAAAGGGGATGGTTTGTTTTGGGGAGATAGTCCGTGACGCCACCCACGGGTCGTGGTGATAAAGGGCACTACCGCTGCTGGTGACGGGGATCCCGGGAGCGATGGTAGGGAGCAGCTAGGATGTTGTCCCCTCCGTGGGTAGGGGTTGGTGATCCCGGGGCCCGGTTGTGGAACGGGGAGGCTGGATGGCTGGGGTACAGGGTTGCAGGGGCAGCGCGGCGTGGTGCCGGATGGCACTGTGGTACTCACTCAGGCACAAATTCAGAGTCTCTGGTAAACCAAACGGCTGGATGGACGGGTCCCGCAGCCGGCTGCAGTGTCTTTGCTCTCCCCGGACAGGTTGATGGTGGCTGTCTTTCCCTGCACCTGTGTATGTATGTGTTGACTCCGATGGCTTCCCAACGGTAGTCCGCTCCCCGGCGTATAGGCACCGGAGGAGCCCGTGTTGCCCGCAGGCGCTGGCCCCTGGATCTCCAGCCCGCGGCGGCTGTGGACTGCTGCCTTCCGTTGGGTCCTGGGTGCCAGGAAACCCCTGGGGCCCCGGCCACCCCTGGACTCGACCGCTGTCGGCAGCTCCAAGCCTAGTCGGGGTCCGATGGCCCTGCCTTTTGTGCTTAGCTTCACTCCGCTCCCCGGTTCGGTACCGGCGGGCCACCGCCCGACCCCGGTCCTACGGTTCCGCAGAGGTCCACTAACTCCTGCAGATGGCCACCACCGTCTGCCAAGCTTGCTGACAGTGCCTGGGCTCCTACCCAGACACTAACAGGTTCTGTCCTCTCACTTTCAACTCTCAAACGAAACTGTCACTTTTCCCGCCTCCAGGCCTGTGAACTCCTCAGTGGGTGGCCAACCGCCTGGCTCCGCCCCACCTGGTGTGGACATCAGTCCCTGGAGGGAGGCAACAAGGGTTTTTGTTTGACTGGTGTGAACTATCCAGGCGAGGGTGTGTGTGTGATGTTATGTTTGTAGTTACCTGGCTAGTCCAGGGCACCACATTCCCCCTTGGTGAAATGCAGACCGTCCGCAGGCTGCCCGTCCATCACCGGTTTTATTTTTCTGCAAAATATAAATTAACATGTGAAACATTTAAACATAAGTATACTTTTCATTCTTCCCTTACGGGAGGCTCGGCACTTTAACGTTGCCAAACATATGAAAAACATTTTTTAATAACGGACGGGTTCATATTCTTCCGCTTCCCCACCCAAGCAACCTACACCTTGATGATGCCCCTAAGAAATGGGCAGCACCCCTCTTCCCCAGTCCGGAAGCAGGAACTCTGTTCCAGGTCACCCAAGCGGGAATGGGTACGGTATCTCGCACCCGGCTGTCATTTCAGGGGACCCCACGTCCAGGGGGACCCCTGACCCCCGGAGGATGGCCACCGGTCCTGGTGGTGGCCGGACCCCAGCCTGCTCTGCTGCGGGCCCTTCCTCCAATCTGCCTCTCCGGAGGCAGTAACGGAACACAGCCCAGCAAATTATTTACAAGACCACAAGTTCGTGGTTGGCCTGCAAGTTCGCGGCCTTGTCTCGAAGGGGCTAGTAGAAACACATAATGTCCCCACGGGGACAACTTTTCTTCTTTTTCGGACAGTAAAATCAACTTGTTGGAAATCAGGTTACAAACTCGGATGATTAATGTTCATTCATTCAGTTAAAACAAGGTGCTGAAGGTCCCAACGGGGACAACTGCCTTTATTTGAGGTCGCCCTCCTCATACTCTTCCTCCAACTCGACATCCGGACGGTACAGTGGGGGAGGGGACTGGGACCGCATCTGGACACCGCGGCCTTCCCTCTGCTTCACATCTAGGGCAAACCAGCCCCTCTCCCCGCAATGTCGGGTTTAGGTCACCAGGTCGCCCGGTTGCAGGTCACGACCCGGGTGGCCTGTTGGTAAATGGGAGTTCACATCCCGGTGTGCCACAAATATCTCGGCCTCCAGGCCCGGTTCATAGACGAAGCCATATCCCTGCTGAGGGTCAAACCACCTGATCTGACCCTCGTAGATCGGGCCCCGCACCCGGAAAGTGGCATTGCGCAGATTGTCCTTTTCTCTTATGGTGCGAGCCAGCACTTCGGACCTCTGCTGCTCTCTGGCGGCAATCTCGCGGCCCAGCGGGTTCGGCTCCCTGTCCCAGTAGGGGGCGTTTGCGTGCCCCTGCGCGTGGGCCGGGCCCCGCTGGACTTCCCCCACACCGGCCACGACCGGTACTCTCTTTGGGGGGTCCTGCGGTGATGCGGCCTGGGCTGCTGCTTTGCAGCGGCGACCTGGCGCAGCCTCAACTGAGGCGTGGAGTTTGGAGACTACAGGCCTCACCTGCTGGGCCTTCCTGCTCACAGCTTCCACCTCTTCTATAGCCGGACGGGCTGCCGGAGCCGGGATTGTCTCGGGAGCGGCCACTTCCGGGGCCGACTGCTCCTTTTCGCGGACGGGCACCTCCCGCGGGATCTTCCATGGCAGCGGGAGCGGTGCGGGTCGTTCGCGGACAACACCTACAGGCTGGTCCTCCAGGGCGGACGGGTTGAGCTCCGCTACCGGTGTCTAGTGGCGGGGCAGCAACAGCCGGTGCAGATAGCGGAGGAGGCAGCAGGGTGAACGGACGCAGACCAGGCCCCTCAATCGCAGCGACCGGTCCTTCAAGGACACAGGGGCGTAGGTCGCTTACCCGCTCCTCCAACACTGTCTCCACCTCGTGTCTCCGCACGGCTGCCGCTACTTCCTCCATTTCGGCGACTCATCTCTCTATTAGGAATCGGACTTGGGCCTGCAAGCGGCAGCACATTTGCGCAGTCCGGGCCTCCACCCACGCCGCTGTTCCTGGCGTGGGCTCCGGGATCTCAGCATTGCCAGACAGGACGGACATACTGGCGCTTGTGCTTCCAGGAACCGGATGTGTAGCAGAGTCCTGGCGTCCCCTCTCTTTATACCCTCGGCTACATCAGGTACACCTGCACCCGCCCCCCCTTGGTTCTTTCTAGCACTTCCTTCTGCAGGGGGCGGGGCTTCACTTTCGCGCCTTCCCTGCTCGGGGAAGACGCTCAAGCGGGAAATCTTCGCCCCAATGATGGCGGAACTTCAAATTTTTCGGCCGGACGCCGCCGGCGGGGACTGCAAGGCGCACTTCTACCGGTAGGTAGATTGGTTCTATCCTGTTCGTGACGCCAAGTTGTCACGGGCGGAGGGGCCGCCCTTGCTACGCTCGGGTCCGTGGCTGCTGCTGCTCGGTGGCTCGAGCGGTGGGCCGGACCCGGGGACTCGAGCAGCGCTCCTCGCCCACGAGTGAAAAGGGGATGGTTTGTTTTGGGGAGATAGTCTGTGATGCCACCCAGGGGTCGTGGTGATAAAGGGCACCACCGCTGCTGGTGACAGGGATCCCGGGAGCGATGGTAGGGAGCAGCTAGGATGTTGTCCCCTCCGTGGGTAGGGGTTGGTGATCCCGGGGCCCGGTTGTGGAACGGGGAGGCTGGATGGCTGGGGTACAGGGTTGCAGGGGCAGCGCGGCGCGGTTCCAGATGGCACTGTGGTACTCACTCAGGCCCAAATTCACAGAGTCTCTGGTAAACCAAACGGCTGGATGGACGGGTCCCGCAGCCGGCTGCAGTGTCTTTGCTCTCCCCGGACAGGTTGATGGTGGCTGTCTTTCCCTGCACCTATGTATGTATGTGTTGACTCCGATGGCTTCCCAATGGTAGTCCGCTCCCCGGCGTATAGGCACCGGAGGAGCCCGTGTTGCCCGCAGGCGCTGGCCCCCGGATCTCCAGCCCACGGCGGCTGTGTATCCTCACTGTGTGGACTGCTGCCTTCCGTCGGATCCTGGGTGCCAGGAAACCCCTGGGGCCCCAGTTACCCCCGGACTCGACCGCCGTCGGCGGCTCCAAGCCTAGTTGGGGTCCGATGACCCTGCCTTTGTGCTTAGCTTCACTCCGCTCCCCGGTTCGGTACCGACGGGCCACCGCCCGATCCCAGTCCTACGGTTCCGCAGAGGTCCACTAACTCCAGCAGATGGCCACCACCGTCTGCCAACCTTGCTGACAGTGCCTGAGCTCCTACCCAGACACTAACAGGTTCTGTCCTCTCACTTTCAACTCTCAAACGAAACTGTCACTTTTCCTGCCTCCAGGCCTGTGAACTCCTCGGTGGGTGGGGCCAACCACCTGGCTCCGCCCCACCTGGTGTGAATCCAAGTAAGAGGATGATGATCTGTTATTAAAGTGAACTCCCGTCCCAATAAATAATACCGCAACACTTCTAAAGCCCACTTAATGGTTAACCCTTCCTTCTCTATAGTGGCATATTTTTGTTCACGAGGAAACAATTTTCTACTTAAAGGATAGGGTGTTCTTCACCATTAATCTCTTGGCTAAGGACTGCACCAAGTCCAACCTCTGATGCGTCCGTCTGTACAATGAATGGGTTGTCAAAGTTTGGACTTTGCAAAACCGTCTCTTTACACAAGATTTCTTTTACTTGCCTAAAAGCGAGATCACACTCCTTTGTCCATACCACTTCCTCTTTCATGTTTTTAGTTAGGTCGGTTAGGGAAGCAACTACCTCAGCGAATTCAGGGATAAAACGCCTGTAGTACCCAACAAGACCTAAGAAGGATCTGACTTCTTTCTTCGTGGTTGGGATCCCTGAAGATTGGATGGCTTGTACTTTGGTAATTTCTGGTCTTACTATACCATTACCCACAATGAATCCGAGGTACTTTGTTTCCTGAAATCCCAAAGCACATTTACATGGATTAATGGTGAACCCAACCTTCCCAATTTCGTCTACCACCTTTCCTAAGTGGTAAAAATGGTCTCTCCATGATCTACTAAAGATAACCACATCATCTAAATAGGCAGCACTATACCCTGTATGATCTTTTAAGAGTAGGTCCATGGCTCTCTGAAAAGTAGTTGGAGCACCATGAAGACCAAATGGCATAGTCTTAAACTGATACAAACCACTAGGCATCGCAAAAGCAGTTTTTTCTTTTGACTTTTCTTCAAGGGGGATTTGCCAATAACCCTTACATAAATCTAGGGTAGAGATATAAACAGCTCCTCCCAATCTATCAATTAGATTGTCAATGCGAGGCATAGGGTAGCTGTCAAACTGGGATATAGCATTAATTTTACGAAAATCTATACAAAATCTTATTGTCCCATCTTTTTTCCCAACCATCACTACAGGTGAAGACCAAGGGCTTTTTGACGGTTCAATGACACCTAGTCTCAGCATTTCCTTAACTTCATTTTCTGCTATGTTTTTTAGTTTTTCTGGTATTCTATAAGGTTTCTGTCTAACTGGAGCATGATTCCCTGTATTTATTTCATGACAAATGACAGATATGTCGCGGGCGGAAGGGGACGCACTTGCCACGCTCGGGTCCGGGGCTTCTGCTGCTGCTGCTCGGTGGCTCGAGCGGTGGACCGGACCCGGGGACTCGAGCAGCGCTCCTCACTCGTGAGTGAAAAAGGGGTGGTTTGTTTGGGGAGAGAGTTCGTGACGCCACCCACGGGACGTGGTGATGGCACCACCGCTGCTGGTGACGGGGATCCCGGGAGAGATGGTAGGGAGCAGCGAGGATGTTGTCCCCTCCGTGAGTAGGGGGTTGGTGATCCCGGGGCCCGGTGGTGTAACGGGGAGGCTGGATGGCTTGGGTGCAGGGTTGCAGGGACAGCGCGGCGCGGTGCCTGACGGCACTGGTGTACTCAGACAATCACTGACAGAGTCTCTGGTAAACCAAAACGGCCGGATGGACGGGTCCCGCAGCCGGCTGAAGTGTTGTTGTTGTGCTCTCCCCAGACGGCTGATGGTGGCCGTCTTTCCCTGCACCTTTTAGAATGTTCTGACTCCTGTGGTTGCTCACCGGTTGTCCGCTCCCCGGCATATAGGTGCCGTAGGAGCCCGTTTTGCCCACAGGCGCTGGCCCTTGGATCTCTAGCCTGTGGCGGTGGCTGTATATCCTCTCTGGGTGGACGGTTGCCTTCAATCGGGACTTGGTAGTTGGGGAACCCCTGGGGTTCCTGTCACATTCGGATTTGACTATTGACGGCGGCTCCAAGCCTGGTCGGGGTCCGATGGCCCTGCCTGTGTGCTTAGCTTCACTCCGTTCCCCGGTCCGGTACCGGCGGGCCGACGCCCGACCCCCGGTCCTTACGGCTCTGCGGAGTTCCACTAACTCCTGCAGATAGCCACCACCGTCTGCCAACCTTGCTGTTAGTGTCTGGGCTCCAACCCAGACACCCAAGTGTTCAGTCCTCTCACTTCCTCCTCCAAAACTAAACTACTCCAAACTCTAACTCCAACTGACTGCTTTTCCCGCCTCCAGGCCTGTGAACTCCTCGGTGGGTGGGGCCAACTGCCTGGCTCCGCCCCACCTGGTGTGGACATCAGACCCTGGAGGGAGGCAACAAGGGTTTTGTGTATGACTAATGTAACTGTCTGGGGGGGTGGGTGGGTGTGTGTGGTTCTGTCTCTGGCTACCTGGCTAGTCCAGGGTGCCACATTTGCACTGAGTACTTGGAGCATTACTCAAAAGGAATCCCACTTCTGACACCATATGTGAAGCATGGGATGTTAAGCGTCTGTTAGATGCAAATATTTTTTCCAAAGGAGTTTATTTTAACACAAGAATCTGTCTTCCAGCAAAAGAGAAATATCACCAGGCAAAAATAAATCCATATGCAGTTCACATTGGACTGGGACATAGGCTGTTGCAGCTCCACAAAACAGAAAACATTATCCACCCAGATTGCTGTTAATTGCAACCTTTTATACACATGGAAAACTCCCACAATCCCTTGCACCAGTCCCTATATAACACCAGAGAATTCCTGGCCAGTCTCTTATAAGGTCAGGACAGAGACACCTTGCTGCAGGTAAGTGAATTTGCAACATAGAACAGATATAATATGTAGAATTGCCTTGGTATTTGTACATTATTCCTAACTAGCAGCACACAGCAAGAAGAGAAAAATACATCAGGTGGCCAGCCCAATAAGAAAAGTAAGAAGTAAACGCATTTACACACATTCACACAAACTGTCAGATTAGGAAAAGTCATGTACAAGTACCAGGGTTACAAACATGACTGCTGTGAACCATAAACCCCTTAACTAAACCCCTCAGTCCCATGCAAGAAAAAGACCACACCATAATTTAACGAAACACTCCTTTAATGGATGGAGGTCGGTCACAGCCATAAAATTGTAAACTATAGAATTGTAAACCATTATAAACTCTCATAACGGGCCGAAAGGCCAATGCACATCTCAGTGCAAATATTAATCACCAGCCGGACTCCCGGCGGAAGAGCAGCAAATCAGCCTTTTAAACATTACATGACCGCCAAGGAGGAGCAGAGTATTATACTGTGCTCCGACCCCCACCCAGAAAGAGAATGGCTTGCTCAATTCCATCCTGTAGGTCAGAAAGGAAAATGTCAAGGCCTATGTCGCTAAGGTGCACCCCGTCAGGCAACATGAGAGACGAATTGTTACCCTCAAGCTGTCTGTGCCGAATGCCGAAGCCACCTCTGAATCGAAATAGCCGCGTCATTCTGGCGTTAAGGTTGCGTCTGGAACGCTCCACCACCTCTGCGTTCCGAGCACCCTGCCACACGGCACGCGGAATGATCTCCGACCAGACCAGGATAAGCTCCGAGAAAAAAACGTGGAATTTTTCGAGGTCGGAACGTATCATGGTCCACAGCTCAGCGAAGCGGAAAGAACAAAGGTCATTTCCACCCGCATGAATAATGAGAATTAGCGGAGCTGAAACCGTGCGGGACAACGAGACCACTTCTGGCAACACCTGAGGCCATGTAAGGCTGAATACCCTTCCAGAACACATCCACTCCACGAAGGCCAAGGCATCTTCCACCGGGACGCTGTTCCGCACGCTGAGACGCCCAAAACACATAAGAATGACCCAATATGCAGACCACCGGGTTTGTACCTATAAAGAAACACATATTAGAACAGTAACTCAGGTCGAATATAGCGAGCAAAGCATGAAGAACGCCAACGACCAATCCTCTGAATGTCCTGATTGGAGAGGCCTGCGCGAGCAGCCTCAGTAGCAGCGCCAATCCTAAAGGAATGTGTACCGAATTCCGCCGGCTGTAAGCCCAGGTTGCGCAAGCACTTACGAAAAATGGACAAAAACTGAAAACGTGTGAGGGGGGAACCATTTTCATGGGAGAACAAACAAAAACCGGCGCGCCGAAAGGAGAGATACGTAGCGACCAACGTTCTAGGGCAAATCGGGGCCCTGGATGGCGTACAGAGGAACCCAAGACCCAACGCCCGCAGGGTCAGTTTTGGACTTTCTTATGCGAATGCGCAGGCCCCCGTCGCAGTAAGAAACGTCGTCAAAACACAAACCACCAGGTTTATTCCTCGACAAAGGAACCAGCTCACCAATACGGAGTGCGCCAAAAAACGCCAAGGCGAACGCAGCTGAAAAAAGGGCAGATTCAAAGGGGGAAGAGCAAAGGCGGGGAATAACTGCAATCAAGTGTTGCAACAAAACAATAGAAATAGGGCGCCTGCTCTCTACCGAGACTCTGCTTCTCTTCCAACCTTTGATCACCTGGTGGACGAAAAATACTTTAGTAACATCCGGCCAGCCAAGGAGACTAAAATGAAAGGCACGCCTGAGAGGCGATGCTGCGCCACAGAACCTGTAACGCCTGTCTGGAAGAGGTGGAGTAAATAATCACATGTGACCTCCAGACGACTAGCATCACAAAACATAACCGGCCTATCACCGACAAAACCAGACCATTCAGACCATGCCTTACCGTAGGCTTGCCAGGTTGATAGTGTCACCGAAGATCTTATTAATGGCATTAATTGGGCTCCACCAGATCCCACCGGTACGATGGGCACAGAAGACCTTCCAACTGGGCTGAAGGGGATAGCTCTCTGAATGTCTGCCACTGTAAGCGAGAAAGAGAGTTAGCACAAGCATTATGAACGCCAGGAACATGGCGGGCCCACAGTAAGATATTTAGAAACAAACATTTCAATACCAGAAATCTGATAAGCCTAATAACCGGGAGGGAAGAAGATGTCAAGTAATTAATAGCATGGACGACACTCAAATTATCAAAGCAGAAACATATTTTTCTATTGCGGAGCTCAGGGCCCCAAATGGCGACAGCCGTCACAATGGGAAAAAAATCAAGGAGAGTATCATTACTTGTGACTGCGGAGCTGTGCCAGCATGCAAGCCATGACTCCGCACACCACTGGTCACCAAAAATAACCCCGAAACCAGAGGATGCCGATAGAACAACCCATGGGGAGCAAACCCATTGGGAGCAAAAAACAGGGCTCTTAGAAAAATGAAAAGGGATGAAAAAAACAAAAGTGAAACCGAAACGCAATTGAGAACCTGCGTCTTTATTGGGGTAACGGTCGAGCCAAGGCCCCATCGCGGCTACGCTCACCGGGGTCCTTGGCTTCGGATTGTTGTGAAGACTTTGAAGGCAATTTTGAGGAGGGGCGATTGCATTTGACCGCAGCATGGGAACCTCCGCAGGCTGAGCACTCATGCTTATACTTACAGAGTCCGAAAAATCTGCAGTGACCTTCATTGTATAACCAGCAGCAGCCGGGCCTGCGAACGGCCGCTGGCCCTGATCCGGCTGTATGGCCAGGGGCCGCTGCGTGAAAGGGGGCTGTATGTTCTTGCGCTAACATAAGGCGAAGCCACGAATCAGTCGCCTTCACACCCCAACCTAACTGTGGTTGGAGTGCCAGGCGCCTGCGGAACTCCTCATCGTACTTCCACCAGGCCGAACCGCCATGAGCTTTATATGAATTATAAATGGAGTCTAAGTAAATTAATAACTCAGAACATCTCTCAGGGTGTTTCTGCCCCATGACACAGCCTAGAACCGCAAAGGCCTGAAGCCAATTGTTCATGGTGCGGGCAACCTTCGGTCTACGTTCAAAAGGCTTATCGCCCGCTCTGCGCTCCTTATCGACCGCATGCTGATCAGTAGACACCAGGGACCAGATATCTACATAGTCATTAGCCCAAATTTTTTCTATTGTTTCCTGGTCTAAGTGAGAGCCAAGGGGCGAAAACACCATAGAAGAATGCATACTTCTGTATGTCAGCATGCACCGGGGGGGGTTTTGAGTAAATTGATTGAACTGTAAGGGGTTAATATGAACCTTATTAGGCCCAGGGGGTTGAACCTGGGTGGTTAAGGCTTTTAAAATAGGGACGATAGAAGGATTATTACCCCAAGCCCCAGAATAAGAGTACTCACCACTTCCTTGAGGAACCGGAGGAGGCTGGGTGGGAGCGGATGACATCGGCAGGTCCACTTCAGCTCGATTACGGCGATACGACCGATGAGACCTATGACCCTCGCTGCGGCGTGGACTCTCTGATGACCATGACGAATTGTCAGAAGAAGAAGGCGAGCGCCACCGGGAAGATCTTGAACGATGGCTCCTTCCTGAAGCCCTGTGACGTCGCAAACGGCTGCTCTGACTACCATGAACCCGGCTACGCGGGCGACGCCGGCCAGCGCTGCGAGATGGCGAGGAAGAAGCGGAGGAGGATCGTGCAGAGCGGGTACCACAACCACGATGGCGATGACGGCGTGTCGGGGATCCAGCACCCGCACGTTCGGGATCAGTGGCTCGGGGAAGGATGGTAGCAGCCGTACCAGCAGGGGGCAGCGCTGGCAGACAAGGGGTTAATAAAAGGGGTTGAGGGAGTAGGGGTAGTAGGGAAGCAGCATGTAAGCAGCCAGGCAGGGGGAGGGGGTTGTGGGGGTTAATGGCAGCAGGAGCAGGGGCCATGGCTGCATTTAATATAGGGGAGCTTGTAGTAACAGCCTCAGCAACTGGCTGAGGCTGAGAAACATGGACCTCGCTGGAGGATCCACTTGAACTGCCTTGGGCTCCCATTATAGCAGCTGGCAATGGAGGGGGGTAGTGCAGGAGGGCTTGGGCAGTGAGGGGGTTAATGCAGGTGCTGGGGTAAGCAGTACCAGAAGATGGCGGCGCTGCTACCTCAGCGTAACAAACAGTAGGTGCGGCCACCGCGCTTAGTGACTGACATGACTGACATGTGGGAGGGGGTAATGGTGTTTGGTGCAACACTGAATTTTGAAAATAAGCGGGTCGCATCCCACGTGACCGCTGTGTAGGCGTGGCCGGGTAAGTGGGCGGGCGTTCACAGAGCTGCGGTCGTTGAAGCAGAGAAGCAGGGCTGGGAGCGTGAGCTGGGGGCGCGGCTACCGCGCTCCCTCAACTGACAGGTATGCGATGCAGGTGCTGCAGGGGGCGCGACTGGGGCTGGAGGGGGGCGCGATTGGGGCTGCAGGGGGGCGCTACAGTACGGCGTGAGCGCCGAGGTTGTGAAGGGGGGCTAAGGGAACCTGGGGACCGGGGACGCAGAGCACGGCGCTGGGGTGCATGATCAGGGCTTAAGCGCCCAGGGGGGCAAGCGCGCCGCGCTGACCGCCTGCTGGCAGGGATGGACACAGGGGCAGGAGCTATATTGTCAGTAAGGACGGGACGCTGGCTAACAACAAGAGATGGCAGCCATGCATCCCCTTCCCTCCTGACACGCTCCAGGATGGCAGCGGTTAGATCGTCCGCCATTACTCACTCTCTCCAGGTGCACAGCAACACAGCTGCCTCCGGGTCTTGCAACAGCAAGGAGAGATCGGACAAGATGGACACTGGGAATATAAAGAGGAGGAAAGGTGGGGGGGGAGAATCCCATTGGACCACATTAAGCAAGGGGGGAGGAGAGCTTGCATGGGACGGAATTAACCCCATCAGTGCTGGTCACAGCAGTCAAAGGCACCCAGTTGAAGGACTGGAGTGCCCATAAAAAAGAACTTTCTACCTCCTCACGTGGTGGGGGGGGGCATGGAATATTGGACCTAATAAGAAATAAATATTATTTTAGTGATGGTTTTTCCTGCCTGAAGTTGGCCTTTGATTGACTAATGGTAGGAAAAGGTGGGCTTTTTACTGTATTTAAATTAAGAGACCTGAACTCTGTGGAAAACTTTAAATAAGAATTGAAAATTACCTGTCATGGAAGCAGGGACGTAACGATCGCGGTCGCAGCAATCGTGACTGCGACCGGGCCTTGGGGTACAGGGGGGCCCATCGGCCCTAGTGCCTGTTTCATTTGGATGTTTGTTCATGGGTGTGCATCCAGCTGAAATACATCCTAGCGCAGAGACCTGTTGGGTCCCTGCACTGCGATGTGCCAGCCTCCAATTAAGGCTATGAATATTCACTGCTCCCCACGCTGATAATCCAGGGCATGGGGAGCAAAGAATATGCTGGCACCAGGATGGGGATATAAACCAGGCTGGGGCCATTATGGGGACATGTATACCAGGATGGGGCCATTATAGGCAGATACATATCGTGATGGGGCCATTATGGGGACATATATACCAGGATGTGGTCATTATGGGGAGATACAGTATATACCAGGATGGGGCCATTCTGGGGACATGTATACCAGGATGGGGCCATTATGGGGACATTTATACCAGGATTAGGACATTTTGGGGACATCTATACCAGGATGGGGCCAGGATGGGGACACATATGTCAGGATGGGGACATATATACCAGGATGGGGCCTATTATGGCAACATGTATAGCAGGATGATGCCATTATGGAGGCATATATACCAGGATGGAGCCATTATGGGGACATATATACCAGGATAGGGCCATTATGGGGACATGTATACCATGATGAGATCATATATACTAGGGTGGGGCCATTATGGGGACATATATACCAGGATGGGGCCATGATGGAGACTGGAGACACCTATACCAGGATGGAGACATATATACCAGGATGGGGCCAGGATGTGGACCTTTGTTACTTTAGTTACTTATCCAAGTGGATGTCATCTGTGAGATCTCATCTTCCTGGATTTATTCAGGATTTTGAGGATGTATTTTCTGAGACTGAATGTGACGTTCTTCCTCTGCATAGGTCATATGATTGCGCAAACTATTTCATACCAGGTGGCAAAATGCCCAAGTCCCATTTATTTAATCTCTCTTCCAGAGAGCAATGCCTTAAAGGGAACCTGTCAGGTGCAATATGCACCCAGAACCATGAGCAGTTCTGGTTGCATATTGCTAATCCCTGCCTAACCGGCCCTGTATACACTAACATGGATAAAGAGATCTTTAGGAAAGTATTTCTAAAGATCTTTTGTGACGCCCTGGCAAAGCCAGGTTGTTACAGAAAGAGTTAATCCTCCTTGGTAATCTGATCTCACACCGGTGCAGCAGGACAAACCACATCCCCCAGGGTAAGAGAAAAGTAGAGCAGAGGGGAGGGGCTGGAGCAGAGTGTTTGGAGAGACAGACAGAAGAGGAGTCTGGAGTTGTAGCTCCCAGGCTGATAGTGAAGCGTGCTCCGAAAGGGTCAGGACAGGCTGCAGTGAGGAAGGGGCCAGAGGCCGCCGAAGCAGGGCGGTGGCCCGACGGTACCTAGGGTGATCCGGATCCCTGCAGGGGAGTGGATTCCCCGTTCCCGGCTGAGGAGAAAGAGGAAGAGAGTGGAGAGAAAGGCACCTGGCTGCAGGGAAAGAACAACAGGAGCTGCTGCACCGTGTGTGGGACACTAACACCCCCGTACCGAAGGCTGCGGACACCGGCAATTCCTAGTTACCAGTGACTCTGTGTGAAATACTTGTGAGTACGCCCATGCCCTCGGGCACCGCACTGCAGCACTGCGCCCTGCTCCCTGCTTACCCCATCACCGGGCCCCGGGACAACCAACCCCCTACCCACGGAGGGGAGAAATAACATCTAGCTGCTCCATATCATCACTCCCGGGATCCCCGTCCAGAGCAGCGGTGGTGTCCACACAATCACCACAACCGTGGGTGGCGTCACGGACAATCTCCCTTACCAATCCCCCCTTTTACTGTGGAGCCTGGGATCACAGACCGGGTCACGCCACCGTGATACCCACAGAAGTGACCTCGTGGCCCGGATCTGAGTACCCCTGGTCCCCGGGCGACACATTTGGCGTCACGAACAGGATTCGAACCTGTTCTGCCGTTGGGTAGAGGTGCGCCTTATTACCGCTGGAGGTGTCCGGCCGGAAAATTTCAGAAGTCGCCATCTTTGGCGCGAAGAGTTCCCGCTCGAGCGTCTTCTCGAGTAGCGGAGGCGCGAAGGCCAAAACCCCGCCCCGATAGAGGAGGGGCCGGAAAGAGGCTAAGGGAGATGGAATGGCGGCCAGCTGCATGTGAGCGCGGCTATCAAAGCAGGGACGCCAGGATCCTGCAGCCATCTTGTTCCTGGGAGAAGCCGCCAGCAACATGTGGATGCCGTCCCGCTGCACCGTAGCCCCCGCGCCTGGAACCGCGGCGTGGGTGGAGATCCGGACCGCGCAGCTCTACCAGAGGCTGCAGGTCAAGATGCAGCTCCTCATGGAGGAGTGGGAGACCGACATGGTGGACGTCATAGCGACTGTGCGGAGACGCGAGGATGAAGCGGAGGAAGGGAGGATGAGTGACCCACGCCCCGATGCCCTTGAAGGGCCGGTCATCGCGGCTGCGGGACCCGGTCCAAACCCTCTCGCCCTGCTGCCCTCCTCGCCACCCGTCTCGGAAGCCGTGACCCCGCCACTAGGCCCGCTACCACCGCAACCGGTAGCGATACCCAGCATGTCCGCCCAGGCGGACCGACCCGCAGCCGGAGCCCGTAGTCGACTGGAGGTGCTGCCCTGGAAAGCCCCGAAAATCGAACCGGAGGCGTCCCCCGAGAAAGTCCCCGAGCCGGAGCCGATAGCCCGCTCCGTGCCGAAGGCCCAACCGCGGAAAGCCTCTGTGCCCATCCCCCACACCTCGGCTGAGGTTTCGCCGGGTTGCCGATGCAAAGCAGCGTCTAAGGCCAAGTCACCGTGGGACCTGACGCCCAGAGTACCAGCAGTGGGCAATGTCCAACAGGTCTCGCGGGGCCCGACCCGTGCGCCGGAGCTCGCAGCAGCGCCATACTGGGACAGGGAGCCGGTACTGTTGGGCCTGGAGATTGAAGAGAGGGAAAGAAAGAAGGCGGAGTTGGTGGCCCGTGCAATCCGGGAAAAAGAGAACTTCCGTCAGGCAACTTTCCGTGTCCGGGGCCCGCTGTACGAAGGGCAGGTGAGGCGGTTTGATGTCCGCCGGGGCTATGGGTTTATATATGAACCGGGCCTGGAGGCCGAAGTGTTTATAGCCCGGCGGGATGTGAATGCTCACCTGCCAGAGGAGCACCCCGGTCGTAACCTGATGCCGGGCGACATAGTCCAATACACCCGGCACTGTGGGGAGAGGGGGTGGTTCGCGCTGGATGCTAAGTTGAGGGGCAGCCAGGAGTCCCGTGTGGGCGCCGCGCCCCCTCCCTCAGGTGAAGACGAGGACTCAGAATGATGGCAGCGGAGCACTGTTGCACCGTCCCCGTAGGGACCACCAGTCTGTGTGTTTACAAGTTAGAAAGTTTTAAAAAGTTTGACAAAGATAAAAAAATGAGAAAATGATTACCGTGAAAGTAACCTGATTGTCTACCGTGATTGGAAACCGGCCGTTGCCGGCACTGTTGTCCCCGTGGGAACCATCTAGCTGCATAGGAACTCCTATGGACAAGCCCGTGAACTTGCAGGGCAACCACAGACGTTAGTGGGTTGTAAATAAAATATGTTGTTGCAGCTAACCGTTACCGCCTCCGGAGAGGCAGGTTGGAGGGAGGGCCCGCAGTGGAGCAGGCTTGGGCCCAGCCACCACAGGAACCGGTGGCTACCCTCTGGAGTGGAAGGACAGATCCCGCTCGGGTAACCGGTCCAGGACTGGGGTCAAGGGGTGCTGCCTGGGTTTTAGGGGCAGCATCAGGGCCAGGTTACTTGGGTGGGAGAGAGCGGCAGCCGCAACCGTTAAAATGTTAATGTTTTGCAACGTTTAAGTACCGAACCTCCCGATGTGGGATGATGTCATAAATTGTATGTGTGTTATTCTTTTTATATCTTTTCAGAAAATAAAACCGGTGTTGGACGGGCAGCCCGCGGATGGTCTGCATTTTGCTAAGGGGGAATGTGACGCCCTGGGCAAGCCAGGGGTCACAGGTCATAACACCACCACACCCTACACCCCAGATAGGAACACCAAGGCTAACCAAAAATCCTTGTTGCCTTCCTCCAGGGGCTGATGTCCACACCAGGGGGTGGGCCAGGTGGTTGGCTCCGCCCACCGAGGAGTTCACAGCCCTGGAGGCTGTAGAACCAGGCAGTTCAAGCTAGGGGAGTGAAGTAGAAGGAAGTGGTAGAGGAGGACAGTGAGAGTAGTGACAGAAAAAGCAACAGTTAAGAAAGCCTGAAGTTGGTCCGGGTGTGTGCCCCGGACTGAGACAGCAAGGTCAGCAGACGGCGGTGACTGTCTGCAGGAGAGGCTGCTTAGAGGTTGCCGGAAGGACCGTGGACGGGTGGTGGCCCGGCGGTACCGGAGCGGTATACGAAGAGCGGTCAGCACCATTGGCAGGGGCCTTTCGGATCCCGGCAAGGCTAGGAGTCGCCGTGCATTTGCAAAATCCGTCAGTGAAGGGGACCTCTGGGTCTCCCAACAACCAAGTCCCGATTGAAGGCAACAGTCCAACCGTTGTAGAGAGACACCGCCACCGCCAGGGCACCAGTTGCCTGCGGGCAAAGTGGGGCTCCTCTGGCCCATAACTGTTACATCTCGTGGCTCTCCTGAGGCAAGGACTGAGGCAGTCTCCCATTCCTTGCCTGCCACGAGCACTCCTGCTCAGCAGCGCCGAAGGTCTGCCAGACTGCGCAGTGTGCAGGAGATACCTTCTCAGAGAGGCAGCAGAAGGGTGACACCTAGTGGTTCTCCTGTTACAAGGAGTGAAGCGGTCTCCCATTCCTGGCCTGCCGCAGACTCTCCTGCTCAGCGGCCCCGAAGGTCTGCGAGGCTGCGCAATGTGCAGAGGTTTACTGCTCAGGGAAGCAGTGAGATTCCCGTTATCTCTGCACATTGTGAGACCGAGGATCCCGCCTCTATTTCCCAGAGGCAGGAGGGTGAGCATGTGCAATGCGTGGTGGGTCCTGATTCGCTCACTGACGTCACACGGCTTGATGACAAGGCTGGTGACGTGGTCAATCCTGACTGGCCAGGCTGGGACGTCGTGGACCCTGATTGGGTCAAGTCCGTCATCTCCGCCTCGCGCCCGCCCTCGGGTGGAGCTGCACCTCCTTAAAAGCTCCCCCTGCCATCATGGCGGCGCGCGACCGTCCTTCTATGTTTGGATGTCTGGCAGCGTGCTGCCACACCACTGCTCAGGCATTACTGTCTCTTGTGGGCTTGGCCCTTGCTGCTCCGGCAGTACCTCGTTTGCAGGCCGTGTTCCTGCCTTGCTGCTCCGGCAGTATCCCCGTCAACAGGCCGTGTTCCTGTCCCAGGTGAGCTCCTCAAGTCTCCATTGGACTCACCTGCTTATTGAAAGCACACGTGCGTGGGCACCTCTGTGCTACCCTCGTGCCATATTCTCATGACTTCCACTGGCACACGTGCGTGGGCACCTCTGTGCTTCCCCGTGCAACAGGTACACCGAGACGTGAGATCTGTGCCATACAACCCTCACGGGTTAGGGCAGATCGGTGTACATAGATCGTCTGTGACATTCCAGACGATCGCTAGCAGCAACCCGCTCACTCTTCACCCACCATAGCGGCGGTCCCTTACACCGCACAGTGGACCTTGACCGGCGGAAGCAGTCCATTTCCCATCTTGGCACGCTTCCCCGGGTCCCCCTCGTAACACATAACCAAGTCGGGGAGCGGGTTACCGGTGGGAACCCATCGCTAGCATCATCATCTTAGGTGCAGGAAAAGGGACCGTCACCGTCAACTACTGGGGAAAAGCAAGTGCAGCCGTCCGTGGGAACCGTCTTTCCAGCCGTGTGTTTTACCGAGAACTGTGTCATCGTCTTAGGCTGAGTGAGTACCACAGTGCCGTGAGGCACAGCGCTGCTCCTGCGTCCCTGCACCCCGTCAAGCCCTGCACCGGCCCCACCATCCCTCATCACCCACCTCATCACTGGGCCCCGGGACAACTACCCCCTACCCACGGAGGGGAGAACCAACAACTTTGCTGCTCCCTGTCATCGCTCCCGGGATCCCCATACAGAGCAGCGGTGGTGTCCACATAATCACCACAACCGTGGGTGGCGTCACGGACAATAAACCATCCCAAAAACCAATCCCCTTTCACTCACGGGCGAGGAGCGCCGCTCGAGTCCCCGGGATCCGGCCCATCGCTCGAGCCACCGAGCAGCAGCAGACCGCGGCAGCCGGACCCGAGCAGTGGGAGAGCGCGGCGTCCCCCCCTCCACCCGCGACAATTTGGCGTCACGAACAGGATCGAACCCATCCAGTTACCTGGAGGAAGTGCGCCTTGTTCTGGACTGTCAGCTGTGTTCCGCTGCAAAAATTTTGAAAGTCGCCATCTTTACCGCCATTTTGGGCGCGAAAATCTCCCGCCCAGCGCCTTCTTCCCCAAGCGGTGGGCGCGAAAGAGGCTCCGCCCCCTGAGAACGCGGGCGGAAGTGAAGCTCCGGAGGACCGGAAGCGAAAGGAAAACTTTAAAAGTTGCTAGAAGGACTGCTCCCGAGTACCAAGGGGGAGCAGGAGGAAGGAACCGCAGTTTATGTGACCAGGACTGTAAAGGCAGGGACGCCAGGACTTTGCCTAATTTCGTTCCTGGACAAGCAGTAGCCGCATCCCCGATGACATCTTACCCGGCTCCGGCAGTCCGCCCAGCCGCCACGGTGATGACGTCGGCTCCGGCAGTCCGCCCAGCCGCAACGGAGGTGGCACCCGATTGGAAGTCTGCCCCAGATGTGGCGCCAGCCGCTCCCAGGTACCCCGTCACGGCTGTGGAGCAGCCGGAGTGCACCTGCAGAGAGGAGGAGCAGGCCAGTGAGAGATGGAGCCCTCGGCAGTTAGCGAGGCCGGTTGTAGCCGGCGCCGAGGGCATCCAAGTGGGCCTGGCTTCTGAGCAGGAGGCAGAGCACGGAACCCGTGCCCCGTACTGGGAGTGGCAGCAGCGGCAGTGGTAGTGGAGCATGGACGGCTACCCACAAGTTAAAAAGTTGACTGTTTTATGGACTGTCACCCCTGTTGAACGCCCTCAAGTTCAGGAGGAGGCCATCTGCTCCGCAGGTGTGGGGTGGCAGAACGGTTTAAAGTTTTAGAAAACGTACCTCCCGATGTGGGAAGATGTATGATTGTAATGTGTTGATTTTTCCAGTTTTAATAAATGTTGGTGGCCAGACGGCCCGAGGACGGGCCGTGTTTTACCAAGGGGGTGTGTGACGCCCTGGCAAAGCCAGGTTGTCACAGAAAGAGTTAATCCTCCTTGGTAATCTGATCTCACACCGGTGCAGCAGGACAAACCACATCCCCCAGGGTAACAAAAAAGCAGAGCAGAGGGGAGGGGCTGGAGCAGAGTGTTTGGAGAGACAGACAGAAGAGGAGTCTGGAGTTGTAGCTCCCAGGCTGTTAGTAAAGCGTACTCCGAAAGGGCCGGGACAGGCTGCAGTGAGGAAGGGGCCAGAGGTAGCCGGAGCAGGGCGGTGGCCCCTCGGTACCTAGGGTGACCCGGATCACTGCAGGGGAGTGGATTCCCCGTTCCCGGCTGAGGAAAAAGAGGAAGAGAGTGGAGAGAAAGGCACTTGGCTGCAGGGAAAGAACAACAGGAGATGCTGCACCGTGTGTGGGACACTAACACCCCCGTACCGAAGGCTGTGGACACCGGCAATTCCTAGTTACCAGTGACTCTGTGTGAAATACTTGTGAGTACGCCCGTGCCCTCGGGCACCGCACCGCAGCACTACGCCCTGCTCCCTGCTTACCCCATCACCGGGCCCCGGGACAACCAACCCCCTACCTACGGAGGGGAGAAATAACATCTAGCTGCTCCATATCATCACTCCCGGGATCCCCGTCCAGAGCAGCGGTGGTGTCCACACAATCACCACAACCGTGGGTGGCGTCACGGACAATCTCCCTTACCAATCCCCCCTTTTACTGTGGAGCCTGGGATCACAGACCGGGTCACGCCACCGTGATACCCACAGAAGTGACCTCGTGGCCCGGATCTGAGTACCCCTGGTCCCCGGGCGACACACTTTTACCGTATGCTAATGAGTGAGGGGCCTAGTCCCCTAAGCGTTCCCCGGCCAGTCGCCCCTTGTGGGCGTGCTATCATGCTAATGAATATGTAGCATCACAAGATTATCTCACTCAACTCTCCGCCGCCATCGCGTCCGACACTGGATTTCGGCTCAGTGCACATGATCCCGGAGTTTGGGTCATGGCACTACTTCAGTTTGAAGCCAGGACGCGTATGACACGCCCAGCTCCAGGGCCGGGGGATACTCGGTACCGGGCCGGACTAGTCCGGTGATGTTGGGGTGGCGTGGCCCAGTTCCGTGACCCTGGCGGTGTCTTTCAATAATAACGATGGATGATGATTATGATGATGGGAGTTGTAGTTAAAAGTAAGTTTGTGATGCCACCTGTGTTTTTTGCGGCTATGTGGGCCGCCGCTGCACTGCGTGTTCCCCGGGGCAGAGGATGATGGCGCAGCTGAGGTGATCTTTCAACCCACAGGTAGACTTGAGGCCCGGGGATGATGAGACTGGCGCAGGAAGGACGCAGACGACACAGGGAGTTGCAGTCAAAAGTCTTTATTCAGTACCGGTTCCTCAGATGTACAGTCTGCCGGCAATCACCTGCGGTATGCTGAGATCCACTGTGATGGGCCTCCACCGATCCTGGGCAGGTCAGAGGTCAATACCGGTGCACCCCTTAGATGTGCCTTTCCTGGTCATCTCTATGCGCTGACTCTCGCCCTCCTGTCCCATGCCTTCGCACACAGTGCCCTGAGCCAGGGGCTGCTGACCTTTAAAGAGTTTTCTGCCTACTTGGCTCCCTGATCCTCTGTGGTATCCTTCCAGTGGATTTGTGTGCTGATTTTCAGCCCTGGATGCTTGTAACCATCCAGGCCCCTGGTGTTACTAGACACCAAGGTTACTTATCGGTAGCCGTTTTTTCCAGAACCCATGACAGCACCACGTGAGAGAGGGATCCGCCCAGCAAGGACAGGAAACCATTCTCAAATAAAAGAGCGGTACCTATCCCCTTCATCAGTTGATTTACCAAGAATGGAGGACCTCCAACAATCGTTAGAACTTAACTCCATCAGCAACTATAACACACCCATGCACACCCAGAATAGTGCACACCAAGGGTGAGAAGGGGAGGGATTATATGGGTGCTGTCATGGGTTCTGGAAAAAATGGCTACCGGTAAGTAACCTTGGTGTTTTCCCCTCACCCATGAAAGCACCATGTGAGAGATTTTCAGAGAATAACTTTTTAGGGAGGGACCACCACCTCAAGCACCCTTCTACCAAACGAGAGGTCAGCCGAGGAGGATAGATCCAACCGATAGTGATGGAAAAAAGTAGATTGTGAGGACCAGGTAGCGGCCCTACAAATCTGGTCAATAGATACCTGTGCCTTCTCAGCCCAGGAGGTCGGTCGACACCGCTCTGGTGGAATGGGCCTTTATTTCCTCAGGGATAGCAGCCCCACTAGATGAGTAGGCTAAAGCAATGGCCTCCGTAATCCACCTAGAGCTAGTGCTCTTTGATACCCCAAGACCTTTACTACTAACTTGAAAGGCTATGAAAGGATTGTGTTTGCCTCACACTGTCACTGAGATGTATTGAAGTAGGGCCCTCCAAACCTCTAACGTGTGAAATCTGTGTTCCCCCCGGATTTGTAGGATGGCTACAAAAGGAGGGCAGAACTATCTCCCGCGTTCTATGGAATTGGAATTGAGAGGCGATCTTTGGGAGATGGGCTGGATCAGGTCTTAATATGACCCTATCATCGAATACCTGAGTGTAGGGCTGTACTACCAATAAGGCTTGTAAATCGCTAACTCTAAGTGCTGACGTCAAGGTAACTAGCAAAATCGTCTTTAATGTTAGCAACTTTAGGGAGATTTTGGCAATAGGCTCAAATGGAGGACCTGTGAGGGCATCCAAAACGAAATTTAGATCCCACGGTGGAACTTTAGGCATGACTATTGGTTTAGTCCTATCACAAGCTTTATTAAATATTTTTTTTTTCCAATTTAAGATTTTATTGATTTTCAAAGGAATTACAATATTAACTCTTTAGTGACGGAGCTAATTTTCACCTCTAATGACCAGACCAAATTTTGCAATTCTGACCAGTGTCACTTCATGAGGTTATAACTCTGGAATGCTTCAACGGATCCCGGTGATTCTGAGATTGTTTTTTCGTCACATATTGGACTTCATGTTAGTACCAAATTTAGGACAATATTTTTTGTGTTTATTTATGAAAAAAATTGAATATTGGCAAAAATTTTGAAAATTTAGCAATTTTTATACCGTTAAACCAGAGATTTCTGTGACACAAAATAGTAAATAAATAATATTTCCCACATGTCTACTTTACATCAGCACAATTTTGGAAACAAAATTTTTTTTTGTTAGGAAGTTAGAGGGGTTCAAAGTTTATCAGCAATTTCTCATTTTTACATCAAAATTTACAAAACCAGTTTTTTAGGGACCACATCACATTTGAAGTGACTTCAATAGGCCTAGATGACAGAAAATACCCAAAAGTGACACCATTCTAAAAACTGCACCCCCCAAAGTACTCAAAACCACATTCAAGAAGTTTATTAACCCTTCAGGTGCTTCACATGAACAAAAGCAATGTGGAATGAAAAAAAGCAAAAATTAAATTTTACCTAAAAATGTTGCTCTAACCCAAATTTATTCACTTTTAGAAGAAATAACACAACAAAATGGACCCCAAAACTTGTTCCCCACTTTCTTATGAGTGCGCCGATACCCCACATGTGGTCAGAAACCTCTGTTTGTATAAATGGGAGGGCTCGGAACAGAAGGAGCAATATTTGAATTTTGGAAAGCAAATTTGGCTGAAATAGATTGCGGGCACCATGTTGCATTTACAGGTCCGCTAAGGTACCTAAACAGAAGAAATCCCTCAAAAGTGACACCATTTTGGAAACTAGACCCCTCAAGGCTTCTATCTAGGGGTATAGTGAGCATTTTAGATCCACAGGTACTTCACAGATTTTGTTAACGTTACGTTGTCCTATTGAAAATTTTAATAATTTTCTCAAAAATGTTGCTTTAGCATCAATTTTCTCACTTTTTCAAGAGGTAATTCCAAAAATTTGACCTCAAGGTTTGTTAACCACTTTTTTATGAGCGCGGTGATACCTCACATGGGGTCTGAAACCTTTGTTTGGACAAATGGGAGGGCTTGGAACGAAAGGAGCAATATTTGAATTTTAGAAAGGAAATTTGCCTGAAAAAGATTGCGGGCACCATGTCGCATTTGGAGGTCCCCTAAGGTACCTAAACAGCAGAAACCCCGCACAAGTGACCCAATTTTGGAAACTAGGCCCCTCAAGGAATTTATCTAGATGTTTGGTGAGTACCCTGAACCCTCAGGTGCTTCACAGAATTTTATAACGTTGAGCCATGAAAAAAAAAAAAAAAAAAATTTTACCACAAAATTGTTATTTCAACCAGGTAGCTTTTTTTTTTACAAGAGTAAAAGGAAAAAATTCAGCATAACATTTATTGTGCAATTTCTCCTGAGTTTGGCGATACCTTATATGTGGTGGAAATCAACTGTTTGGGCGCATGGCAGGGCTCGGAAGGGAAGGAGCGCCATTTGACTGCAAAATTGGTTGGAATCAATAGCGGACGCCAGGTTGCATTTGGAGAGCCCCTGAGGTGCCTAAACAGTGGCGGTCCCCCACAAGTGACTCCATTCTGGAAACAAGACACCTCAAGGCTTTTATCTAGGTGTATAGTGAGCAGTTTGAATCCACGAGTACTTCACAGAATTTGATAAGCTTAGGTTGCCATATTGAAAATTTTCATTTTTTTCACAAAAATGTTGCTTTAGCATCAAATTTCTCACTTTTTCAAGAGACAACAACAAACCGTGGACCCCACAGGTTGTTATCCAATGTCTTATGAGCACAGGGATACCCCACATGTGGCCAAAAACCTCTGTTTGGATAAATGGGAGGGCTTGGAATGGAGGGAGCACCGTTTGAATTCTGGAAAAGTTGAAATAAATTGCGCGCACCATGTCACATTAGCAGGGCCCCTTGGGTACCTATACATCAGAAACCCCCACAAGTGACCCCATTTTGGAAACTGGATTTTATTCAGGAGTATAGTAAGCATTTTGAATCCACAGGTACTTCACAAAAATGTTGCTGTAGCAACAAATGTCTCACTTTTAGGCTATGTGGCCATGATCCAGTGACACGGCGTCTAGTATACAGTGTCAGCCTTCCTGCAGAGATGTGAGTGTTGTCCACGGGAGAACGCAGCTGCCCATGCCCACGATTTGGGTTCAGGCCGCTGTGGAGCTCTATGCTACCTGCAGAGAACACTCATCTCCGCAGCATAAATTGACATGCTGAGGCTCGGGAAGCTGCACCACAGGTCAGTTTATGCTGCGGAGAAAAGAAGCACATTGGGCATGGGATTTCTAAAAATCCTTCCACTGTGCTTCTACTGCACAACGCAGCATTATGGACACAGGGAAAACACTCTGCGCCCAAAACGCTGCAAACCCTGATTGTGGGCACACAGCCTAAAATGCTACAATGGATGAATGGATAGATGTCAAACATATATAACGTCCCACCCCCTGCATATTCTAAGCTGGCGCCCTTTAGTGCCTTTCATGTGGCACTAAAGGGTGCCTAGCCTTGTATTTAGCCCCCCAAAAAATTAATAATTAAAATAAACGACGTGGGGTCCCCCCTATTTTTGATAGCCAGCTAGGGTAAAGCAGACAGCTGTAGCCTGCAAACCACAGCTGACAGCTTCACCTTGTCTGGTGATCAATTTGGAGGGCTCCCCAGGCGTTTTTTTAAAAAAAAAAAAAACGTGGGGTCCCCCCCAAATTAGATCACCAGCCAAGGTGAAGCGGACAGCTGGGGTCTGGTATTCTCAGGGTGGGAAGAGCCATGGTTATTGGACTCTTCCCAGCCTAAAAATAGCAGGCCGCAGCCGCACCAGAAGTGGCGCATCCATTAGATACGCCAATCCTGGCGCTTCGCCCCAGCTCATCCCGCGCCCTGGTGCGGTGGCAGACGAGGTTATATATGGGGTTGATACCAGCTGTAATGTCACCTGGCATCAAGCCCTGGGGTTAGTGATGTCACGGCATCTGAACAGATACCCGACATCACTAACCCATTCAGTAATAGAAAAAAAAAGACAAAAAAAAAATTTATTTGAAAAAACACTCCCCGAAACATTCCTCTTTCCCCAATTTATTGAAAATAAAGAAATTCCGGTCGCTGTAATCCATTTTGGAGGTCCCACGCCGACTCTGGATCTTCTAGAATATGGGGGGCACGTTCAGGGAACGTATCCCCCATTTTCTGGAAGAGCAAGCTCTCCATGAGCAGTGTGGGTGCAGTAATCTGAGAATACTGCACTCACACTGCCCCGGTCAAACCTAGGGCAGAGTGACCTGCAGTAACCTCATTCCAGAATATGAGGGGCACGCTCACAGAACGTACCCCCCATTTTCTGGAACAGCAGTCTCTCCATGTGAGGAGTGTGACTGCAGATTACCGCACTCACCCTCCCCCGGTCCACAGTGGAGCCTGTGCATCAGCGACGTCAGGGTCCCTGCTTGCAGGGATCCAGCTGACAGCCGCTGTCTGCGCATGCGCCGCCAGCATTGAAGAAGGAGGCGGCGTGATCGCGGGACGGAGCGGCAGACAGGTAACGTAAGACCGGGGGCTTGGGGGGGGGGTGACGGGGGGTGATCTAGTGGGACCTGGGGACACCTTTCTGTCGCATGTGACGTGTCACATGCGGCAGAAAGCGCAGAATGAATGCGGCCGCGCGCTGTGCGCCGCCATCTTCCACGCTCCGGAGGGGGGAGGGGGGTGGTGGCTCTGGAGAACCGGAGGGGACTCCGGTGACCAGAGGGCTCCGGTGGACCGGAGGAGGGGTCAGGGGGAGGACATTTCCCTCCGATCTGAAATGTTTGATCATTTCAGATCGGAGGGAAATGACTGCAGAGCCGGCGCCGGCGGCAGTTTTCTGTGCGCTTCGGCGCCATTTTGGATGTCCGGTGGGGGTAGGGGTGGGGGTGGGGGGACTCTCCGGTACCGGGGGCTTTGGGGGCACTAGGGGGTTAGATTTCTTTCTCATCTGACATGTTTGATCATGTCAGATGAAAAAGAAATCAGTTTTACCGGCCATTTCTTTTTTTTTCATGTGTTCGTCGGTATACAGTGTATACCGCCGATCACATGATCGGGGTCCAAAAAAAACACCCCGATTCATAATCTGGGGGGTCTCAGCTACCCCCGGTAGCTGAAACCCCCGAGATTTTCGGTCGCTGGGGGGGGGGCTACAGGGTTTTTTCGGGCCGCCGCTTTAAAGCGGCGGAACAGAATAAGTACCCTGTTTTGCCGCCGCTTTAAGTCGTACGGCCGTCGTTATGAGGTTAAAACATACATCCATGCTGTACCAAATGATACAAATCAGAAATCCAAAGTCAATGCTACACCAAGCTTCGCAGGCTTCATGATGTTCTGTGGATAGTAGAAATAGTACTTGGATAAACATTTAAAACCTTAGATGATAATAGAACAAGAAGAAGAGATTAAGTTGAGTGATAGTCACAGAATCCAAAGAAGGAGAGGTATTTCAGAGGGAAGAGAGGAGAGATAGAAAGCAGGGTGAGGCGACCGGGGCTGATGCCTTGTCCTTGAGCTAAGATTTGTCGAGAGGATGGTGTGTACTGTCTAAAAGAGAAAAAGCCAGGGTGCCCCCAATCCGGAGATTAAATTAGTTCAAGAAATTTCTCACTGGACAGGAAAGACTCCCATTGGAACCACTTAGTGGCTGTCTCCACTGTTTGCCCTCGTGATTGGGCCATCACCATTTCCATGCGATGGATCACATTTACCTCTGTTACCCACTCATCCAATGTCGGGGGGGTAGAGTCTTTCCAGCACCGTGGGACCACTGTCTTGGCGGCCTGAAGAAGGTGACCCAAGATAGATTTTTTAAAAACCTTTTCCGATACGTTAAAGATATACAGTAAAGCTGCCTCCGGGCGGCTGGGCACTACGATCCCTGTGACCTCTTTTATGGCTACCAGTACTTTGCTCCAAAAGATCGACAGGCCCGGGCAGTGCCACCAGATGTGAGACATGGTGCCTCCTGAGGCCCCGCAACGCCAGCACGTGTCCGGTATTTCGGGGCACCACGCATGAAGAGACGCCGGAACCCTGTACCACCTGGAAAGTATTTTATAGCTGGTTTCTTGCATCCTAGTGGCAACTACCGACCTGTGGGTCAGGCGGAAACAACGCTCCCATTGATTCCCGGGAATCGTTTGGTTGAGCTCTAACTCCCATGCTCTACAAAAGCGAGGAAGCGACACCTCTGCTGCACTTGTCATAAGCTTGTACACCCTTGATATTGCATGACGCGTGTCGGAAGGCCCAGTGCAAAGGTTTTCAAAAGGAGTTTGGGGTGGGGGATGAGCCCTGATAGTGTCCTGGGAGGTTAGAAAATGCTTGAGTTGAGCATACTCAAAATTAAATCGCAGTTTGAAATTCCGGCCCTCTACTATCTCCGGAAGTGGGATGAGAGACCCGCCCGGAGCCACCCAATTTAATCTTAAAGGATTCAGTTTCGTGCTTCCCAGAAAATTATTAGATGATGCTCCCGGTAAAAACTCCGGGTTATCGGTTAGTGGCATAAGGGGCCCTCTAGGCTGGATCATGAGATTGCGTGATGACACAGAGTTAACCGTTTTCAATGTTTGTTTAGTACTATAGGACATCTCAATCTTATGCTTGGTGAGGAGCGGCCAGGTCCAGGGCAGGGTCGGTAATGATAAGGGGCACATATCCTGTGCCAGGCAGACCCAAAGCTTAGAACCAGTATTATGTAAAAGGTCCAGGATCCTGGCATGAGCGGCTGCCAAGTAGTACCGCCTACAGTCAGGTAGTCCCGTCCCTCCCGCACTCTTGGTCCTAGTTAGGACGCTACTCCCTATATGGGCACGCCTTCCGGACCAGACAAATTGACTGAATATGCGCTGCATCTTAGCCCAATAGGTTGCTGGAACATAAACCGGAACCGTCTGTATCAAGTACAGCAATCTCGGCAGAGCCGTCATCCTGAGCGCGCTGATCCTGCCGAACCATGAAAGAGTGCCCCTGTGCCACCGGGCTAAATCACCCTCGAGCCGTGACAGGAAACTTTGGTAGTTTAATTGAAAGAGCCTGGACAAGTCAGATGGGATCTTGATGCCCAAGTATCCAATACTACCGTGGGGTGGCCATCTAAAGGGAAAGTTTGGTTTTATAACATTTACAGTTGTTTGGGGTAGAGAAATATTTAAGGCTTCTGATTTATCAAAATTGATTTTAAAATTGGACCACTTGCTAAAACGGTTCAGTTCCACCATTAAGGATGGGAGAGAGGTGATGGGGTTACATAGATAAACAAGGAGATCGTCAGCAAAGGCAGCGCATTTATGCTCCCGGTTGGCGATCTTAATTCTCCTTATGTCCGGGTTGGCCCGGATGGCCGACAACAAGTGTTCCATGACTAAGACATACAGTAAAGGTGACAAGGGGCATCCCTGCCGGGTCCCGTTTCGAATGGAGAAGGGTTTCGACAAAGTGCCATTAATCTTAAGGTGAGCAGTCGGGGTATAGTATAAAGCCATAATTTTAGATGAGAAAACCGGTCCCAGGCCTATATGGTCCAGGGTCTGTGCAATTGACTGCCAGGAGACTCTGTCGAAAGCCTTCTCAGCGTCCAAAGACAGCAACATCAACGGCAGTTGTTTAGTATGTGCGTGTTGAATTAAATCCAAGGTTTTTATGGTGTTGTCCCTTGCCTCTCTACCCGGGACAAACCCGACCTGGTCCAAATGGATCAGGTCAGGAAGCAAAGGACCAAGTCTATTTGCTAAAAGCTTGGCATAAATTTTTAAATCTACATTAAGAAGTGATATCGGTCTAAAACTACTACACACCGTGGGGTCCTTTCCAGCCTTACTGAGTAGTGAGATGTGAGCCGTGGTGGAGTGGGGCGGAAAGGGGACAGAGTCCGAAATCGAGTTAAAGGAAAGGAGCATTAGGGGTGCTAATTGTTCCGAAAAGGATTTATAAAATTTGGCGGGGAATCCATCAGGGCCAGGGCTCTTGTTTCCAGGAGTGTCGCGAATCACTGCCAGCAGGTCCTCCAGTATAAATGGACTTTCCAAGTTGTCAATTATAGAGCTATCGAGACATCTAAAAGGTGAGGGCATTGAGGGACACTCATCACTCGACCTGGGGGGCTCAACAGGTAAATTATATAACTTGGAATAATAGTCGTGAAAAGTATTTGAGATGTCTGGGGTGGCATAGAGTATTTCATCACGTGGGTTCTTGATGCAAGGTATGAGGGTATGAGCTCTTTCTTCTCTCAGCGCGTTGGCCAACAATCTGCCGGGTTTGTCCCCAAACTCGTAAAACCTCCCCCTTCCCACCTGTATTAGACGCTGATATGAGGAATCAAGCAGTTTTTTAACCTGGAACCTAGCTTCTAAAAGGGCTTGTAGATTTGTGGCCGATAAGGCTCGCTTGTGGATGAGCTCCAGTTCAGAGACCTTATGGAGAGCTTTTACTATGCCTTGGGCCTTTTCTTTCTTGATTCGGGACCCGTGTTTAATAAAAATACCTCGTAGGACACATTTCAATGCTTCCCACTTATATGTGGTGGCTGTGTCATCTACTGAGTGGTCCTCCATGAACCTAGTAATAGAGGTCTGAATGTCAGTAACACAAAGCTCATCCAGTAGCAACGACTCATTCAGCCGCCACGACCCTTTAGGAGCCGAAAGAGAGGGGATCTCTATCGTGCAATACACCGGCGCATGGTCTGACCACAGTATATTATCCATTCCCGTATGTTGGATCCATGGGAGAGCGCTATGTTGTATTAGTATGTAGTCAAGACGACTATAGGAGTCCTGAGTGTGGGAATAGAAACTATAGTCTCTGTCCGACGGGTGCTGTATTCTCCAGGTGTCGAACAGTTGAATGCGCAGTAGAGCTTTTTTGATACGTTTAATGGTGGTGTATGCAATACTAGATTTCCCTTTGGAATTATCTAATGTGGGGTCGAGGGTGACATTAAGGTCGCCACATAAAATCACCGTGCCCTGTAGCAAGGGGATCGCGACGTCGATCAGACGGGAAACAAATCTGTCCTGTTTTTGATTTGGGGCGTATGCATTAATTATTGTGAAAATGTGGGTTCCCACCCTCAGTGAGAGTATAATATATCTTCCAAGACTATCTGTCGTGCACTTTAAGATTTGATGTGGGAGAGATTTATGGATGGCTATTGCCACGCCCTTAGAACGGGAGTCTGGGTTGTCCGAGGATACCCATGTCTGGTAATATTTATTTTTAAGAATAGGGGCATGTCCTTGTTTAAAGTGTGTATCCTGGAGGCACGCTATTCTCACCTTCCGTTTATGAAGATGATACAGTATCTGTGTCCTTTTCTCCGGAACATTGAGGCCCCTGGCATTGAAAGAAGCGATGGTTAGATCCGCCATCTATAAAAGAATAGCACATTAGAGATATATAAGAGAGGGTATCGAACACGATCAGCCCGGCCGCCGAGAATAGAAAGAAGGGAAGACTGGAGGTAGGTAGGATGTAGCAGGGAGAAGAGGAAAAGAGAAACGAAAACAGGGAGAACATCAGGCAAAAGAAACCTTGCACAGTAAACTAAATCCGAACAAATGTTCCTAGGGAACATATCCGCCTGATCTAGGCAGGACAGAGGATCCCGACCTATTTGGGGAAAAAGGATGTCAGACATAACCAAGCAGAGCTCCGTGCATGCTAAAAACATTAAAGATAACCACAGGAACCGGCAACAATATCAAATATTCATGTAGTACGGGCGATGAATAAACTTAGAGGCAGCATACGAGAGTCAAGTGACTCAAATAACTGTAAGAGGCATAAGTCATAAGGGCGCATTCCGCCACTGAGCACATCTATATCGGTCACCGAGGGCGACCCGCCCCACGACCCCGCCTTTCTCTCGGAGGCAGCCCACTGCCGGGCACAGGAGGTGGAGTCAGTCTGGAAGAGGCAGGCCGTCCCCTAGGTACCCACTGCTGGAGTAAGGTAGTCGGCCAGGTTGCAATAGGGATTGTAGGCAGATTCAGGCTCTTAGTAAAAGCCGGGAGGTCTTCTGGGGATCGCAAGACCATCCATCAGGAGTCCTTCCGCACCGACAGGGAGAATGGAAATCCCCACCGAAATGGTAGACCCCTCTCTTTTAAAGCATCAAGAAGGGGCTTAAGGGTCGCACGTTGGGCCAGGGTGTGGCGTGAGAGATCCGGCATTATGCGTATGGTAGAGCCATTAAATGACAGGTTCTGTTTCCTCCTGGCTGCTTGTAAAATGTCCTCCTTTATAGCAAAAAAGTGTACCCTGCACACGACATCTCTCGGACGGGAATCATCTGGATCCGGAGGACGTAGAGCCCTATGGGCTCTATCAAGTTCAAGGGGAGCTCCTGGTGGCCTTTTTAGCAGATTATTAAAGATGGAACGAAGAACAGCAGGAATGTCAGGGGCAGCGATAGATTCCGGAAGACCTCTAACTCTTAGATTGTTCCGTCTGTTTCTGTTTTCTAAATCATCTACATGTTGTTGAAGGGAAAATAGTTGCTTGGATTGGTTTTCCACAGTCTCTTGAATAGATTGAATAGACACCTGAGAATTTGATTGTTGTTCAGTCAGGGTGTCTACCCTGTGAGTAAGTGAGGAGAGATCCTGCCGTAATTGGATGAATTCTTGTTTACATTCCGCCACCACTTGATTAGCCAATGCTGCAATGTCGTTCTTGGTGGGGATCGCTTGTAACAGTGACCGCAGGTCTGCCAGAGAAGCCGGGCGGTCATCACCCATCGAGGTGGTGGTGTGAGACATATTGGGGTATGCATAGAAAGATTCCTGTAGGGCTGGACCGTATATTAGTGATTGCGTACTTTGGGGGTTCTTTATATCGTCCCACATTTGTGGCATAGACATGTGACGAATTGGAGGTGTTCCCAGTACCCTGGGCCCTCCATTCATGGGGATCAGTGTGCCTTTTTCCAGGTCTCTGCCGGCGGCCGGCGGGCTCCCAGCCCAGGAGGATCCAGAAGACCACCGATCTGGGGAAGAAGGGGGTGATTCCCTCTGGGGTAATCCCCAAGACTCTGTGGCAACCCCCCCGGGATCATGTGGCCCTCCTCTGTTCATAGCTCCCCCTGAAGGTCTTGTGGCCCCTGGCGAGAATGCATGGCTTATGGCGTTGCCCCCCTCTCTGGACTGAGCCCCACTCACCAAGCCCTCCCGCGGGCCCTGTACCTGGGTAGTGTAGCTCAGCAGTCCATCTGGGTTAGGTGCTGCTCCCTCCTCCCCTCTGATCACTGCACTAGTGCTCGTTGATGGGAGCAGTGATGCCTGGTGCGCAGCTTCTCCGTGCGGCGCCTGCTTCTTCAGTGCCCGGGCCTGCAGCGGTGAGTCATCTTCTGGACCCGAGCAGACGTGCGTCCTGTGCCTGCACGCCTCGCTCCTCACAGATTCCCTGGGGCCGGCCGCAGGTGAGTTACCCGGGCTACCCGGCTCCTGCAGAGTTCCAGCGGAGGGCGAGACAGGCAGGACGGCCGCTGCGGGCGACCCGTCCTCCCGCCCTGGACTGTCTGGCAGCAGCTCTGAAGCGCGCCCGCCATCTTGGAATGGCGCCGCTGCCGGCACCGCTTCTCCCACTGCGGGGGGTCCCTCGGCTCCCGCCGCCGCCGCGTGTCCTCTAGAGGGTCCCTCTAGGTCACCGGAGGACCCTGTTGCCTCACCTCTTCTCTGGGTCTTCGGGCTTGCTGCCCCAATGGACACCAGTGCAGGGATCCCTTCAGGCCTCGCAGGCCGCAGTTCTTTCCCTGGCTGAGGCACAATCCCAGGTTCCCGGGACCGGGTGAGATAAGCCCCGATTGTGCCCTGGGGCGCAGGGGGCTGCCCCGAGGTGCTTGGCTTGTTTTTTTCGTTGTAGATTTGCCCATGATGCATAGTAAACCGGCCTAATGGAGGATTATTTAGAGGAGCTCTAGCAAGCAGCGTCCTCACTCGGCCATGTCCAGCTCCGCCCCCCTTTATTAAATATTTTAACCCACCGGTTGACTGCCAGGTTACAATTGTATAAGGCTCCCAAGGCAGAAACATGAACCTTCAGAGTGTTTACTGCTAGCCCTAGGTCAAACTGTGACGCCCTGGCAAAACCAGGTAGTCACCGTTCACTCACTAGGAAAGCCTAGTCACCCCCCCTTAGGGAAAGTTGGACACACCAGTGGGCGTGACCAGGCGGTTGGGACACGCCCACCCAGGGGTCTAGACAGCCCAGGGTGAGAAAACAGTAGTTTGTTTTGCGCTGAAGTTCAATTTGGAGAGGAGTGTGGGCTGGAGCCAAGTGTAGCTCCAGCAGGAAAGTTCAAGTTGAACGGTACCAGGGTTGGAGCCCTGGTGCCACTGGCTAGGAGGCAGACGGTGGTCTCCGTCAGCAGGAGACGGGAAGACGGCTCGGCAGAACTGAGGTGGACCGGGACAGGGTTGTAGCCCGCCGGTACCGACACGGGGAACCAACCCGGAAACCGTAGCACAAAGGGGGGTACTCGGACCCTGAAACCAGGACTGGAACCAAGTGGAACTGGTTATTTCACCGACTTGAGGCCAGGGCTAGAGGCCTGTCCCACCCAAAGTCCCTCATAGAAGACAACAGCCCACCGATAGGGATAAGAGGTCACCGCCAGGGCCCATAGATCCCACGGGTCAGCATCTGCGGACACGGCTCCTTAGGCCACATCCAGCTGGGAGCGGACTCCTGAGTTTCACACTAGGAAAGTCCACCTTACACAAACAGTGCATAGGAAAAGGATAGAGACCACCAGCCGGGTGGGGGACCTGAATGCAACCGTCCGCGGCACCGGCCACCATCACCTTGGTTTACCAGAGACTTGTGTGGTTTATTAACAGTAAGTCCACCAACACTCCCTGCGGTCGCTATCCCCTGCACCCAGACACCGGGTCCCGGGGCCACCATCCCTGCCCACGGAGGGGTTAACAACTTGCTGCACAACATGTCCCCCGGGTGCTCCATAACAGCAGCGGTGGTGTCCCATCTCACCACACACCGTGGGTGGCGTCACGAACTTACCACGGCCTAGCCCGTACATCTATGTCTCCCCTATTTATTCGGCGGGTCCGCGAGACCCCCGGGTCCGGAGACCCTCGAGCCACCCACCGGAAGGTCCGGGCCCGAGCAGCGCCGGCTGCTGGCACGGAGGCGGCACAAAACCCCTTCTGAAAGAATTCTAAAATGTACGGAATAGGAACCTCCGTACCCAAGGGACTATTTGTAAATGCAAGGAACTTTTACCACACTCTCCCATAGATTTTTATGGTAACCGGTTTACGGCTCTTCAGCAATGTAGAGACCAGTTCAGAGGAGAACCCCTTGCGCATCAGCAATGACCTCTCAAGTTCCAAGCTGTTAAATGGAACCCCTTCTCCTGTGCATGGAATACTGGTCCCTGCACTAACAGGTCCAGAATCTCCAGCAGAACCCAAGGATCCGTGACCGACATTGTCTTCAGGAAAGAGAACCATGGCCTCTTGGGCCAGAACGGGGCGATGAGAAGGACCCTTGCCCGATCTTCCCTGATCTTCTGTATAACTGTTGGTAGCATGACAATTGGGGGAAAGGCATAAGCTAGTCTGAAAGTCCATGGAACTTCAAGTGCATCCACTGTGAAGGGCTGGTCTGCTGGGTTCAGGGAACAGAACTGGTCTACTTGCCTGTTTAGGCTGGTGGAAAACAGGTCTATCTGCGGCGTTCCCCACAGAGTCACTATCTGTTAAAAGATCCATGGATTCAAGCACCATTCTTCTTGTCGCAGTTGATGGCGACTGAGGTAATCTGCCGTGGTATTTAGAAGCTTTTTAAATCTGGGGTATTTATACTTATGCATATGACCTTCTGTATATCTTCCGTGTCATTAATATACTGTCCCGAGGAAGGGGGCAGAGACCCCTGAAACGCGTAGACCTGTATATATGCTTCAAATAAATTACTTGACATAACAACTTTCATGTGTCATTGGTAACAAGCGCGTCAGTGATCCTCGGTTTCCTTTAAAAATGAATCTCCACAATTGCGGGTCCTCAGCTGTCTCCACCAGCGATTGTGTTGTTAGGTGTTATGACCTCTTCATAACATCTATAGGTGAGTGCACTTTGTAATTATTTATATTTTGATTTTATCGGTTAAGACCCTATGCTCCTGTCTTTCCTCCACAGTTTTTTAAACCTTTTTATCTAGGGGGTCTTTTAATGTTCCCGATTCCTCCAGGGGAATGCCCCTCTCCTAGAGGAGATTTTGCAACTGCCACATCGATTCCTGGGACTTTATCCCATAATGCCATCTTTTCGTCATCAAAGGGATACTTCCTTTTTGAGGAGGAAGGGAGAGTTCCTGCTTTGTCGGGACGCTTCCACTCTTTCTGAATAAGGGCTTTTATTTTACCGTTTACCGGGAAGGTACACTTCTTTTTCTTCCTCTAATCCTCCAAACATAACATCTTCCAGGGAATTGTGGGATTTCTCATCTGTTAGGCACATAGTCTTCCTGACTGCCTTAACCAGATTCCCGACATCATCAGTTGAGAAGCACGGCCTGCCTCCCACATCACTATCTGAGGATGAGGAGTCTGAGTGTGAAGCAGCACTGAATGACGAGGAAGACACGGAGTCAGTGTGTACCGCCTTTGACTTCTTCTTCTTCAAGAAAGCCTTCATGGAATCTTCTACCTCAGATCTGATGACCGACCTAAGGTTCGCCGAGAACCCTGGAGACTCCTCCACAATTGTGCTACGGATACATGCTGCACATATTTTTTTCTGCCATTGAGCCGAGCGCGGCTCTTTGCACAGGGGACAATCACTGTTTCTTTTTGGATGTAGATTTTTTAGGAGCCACCTAATGATGCAGAAACAAAAAGTGAAACCACAAAGGACCTATGAGTAAAGGCCGCTTTACACGCTATGATCTCGCTAGCGAGATCTCTAGCGTGCATACCCGCCCCCATCGGTTGTGCGTCACGGGCAAATCGCTGCCCGTGGCGCATAACATCGCTCGGACCCGTCACACTACTTAACTGCCTAGCGATGTCACTGTGACCGGCAAACCGCCTCCTTTCTAAGGGGGCGATTCGTTCGGCGTCACAGCAACGTCACTAAGCGGCCACCCAATAGAAGCGGAGGGGCGGAGATGAGCGGGACGTAACATCCCGCCCACCTCGTTCCTTCCTCATTGCCAGCGGCCGCAGGTAAGGAGATGTTCCTCGTTCCTGCGGTGTCACACATTGCGATGTGTGCTGCAGCAGGAACGACTAACATCGTACCTGTAGCAGCAACAATATTTGGGAACTGGACAGCGTGTCAACGAGCAACGATAAGGTGAGTATTTTTGCTCGTTAGCAGTCGCTTGTACGTGTCACACACAACGACATCGCTAGCGAGGCCAGATGTGTGTCACGAATTCCGTGACCCCAACAACATCGCGTTAGCGATATCGTTGCGTGTAAAACGGCACTCACCCACCATAGGAGATCATGGGTACCGGTTTTGGAGGCTGCGTCGAAACATCCACAGGTCTTGCAGAAGCTGTGGAGCCGCGAGAGGATTTGCTCTTCTGGCTGCCATGGCTGGGTCGGCTTGTATCACTAGAACGGCCACCGTTCTTACGTGCATGCTGCCAGTGCCCTGGATAGTGCTGCTGCCCGTCTGTATCCATCCTGGAATTTAGGAACAAGCACCCGTGTCTGCCAGTAAGTGCCTTTTTTAATAGTGATCCTCCGCCTTCCGGTCCCATATCGCCCCTCCCACTGCTTCTATGCTCTGTGGTGTCCGGATGGTGGGCGCCATTGCCTTCTGTCGAGCCCTGATACACCACCGCCACTGCCGCATGGAACCCGCCATTTCTTCCGGTGACGTCACGCAAGCACGCCTCTTTTACCCTGCATGCTTTGCGCGCATCCCAGAGCGCGCCACATCCGGAAGTCCTACCGCCAGCAGGGGAGCGCAAGGGGGAGGACGGAGTGGACAGCACTTCCAGCCCCAAAGAACGGTGCCACAGGACTCGCCCTGCTTTTCCAGACACCGGACGTGGATGGGTAAATACAGGGTTCTGTTGCAAAGCTTCTTTCTTTAAACCGCCGTATTCCAGAACAAGGTCTCCCATTAAGGACAGGAAACCAACTGATGAAGGGGAGAGGTACCGCCCTTTTATTTCAGAATGGTTTCCTGTCCTTGGTGGGTGGCTCCCTCTCTCACGTGGTGAGGGGAAGAGTATGTTAGTTTTCTTTTAGTCTAGGGACCGGGTCCTCGTTTTGTGGCCAGACCCTTCCACCCGATGTTCTGTGGAGCAAGCCCACGGGTGCCTCCCACACTCCCATGTCTCTAGGATGCCCTCGTGTGTCACCCGAGCCGAGCAGGACCCCCGGATCTCTACGCTTCAGTCGCCTCCTCACCACACCACTTACTGACCGTTAACCTCTGACTGAAACTGTCCTGTCAACTTTTAAACTCAACTCCGCCCACTCACCGCAGATACCTCACCCACTAAGCTCCACCCCCAGGCTTGTTTCAGAGACAGTGCCAACCACTATACAAGTCCAGCTGCACTAGGCCCTAACCACGGTTTAGTGGAGTGTTGAATGTGTCATGTGAACCGGTGGATGACCCCCTCCTTACCCTGGGATGGGATACCACACCTCTGGACGAGGTGCAGTACCTCCGTGGCGATGGAAGCCTCAGGGGCCTCACATGTACACCTGGCTTCATAGTGCGCATGACCCAAACTCCGGGTCATGCGCACTGAGCTGAAATCCCCCGTCGGACGCGATGGCGGTGGAGAGGTGAGTCAGATCATCCTGTGACGCTGCATATTCATTAACATGATAGCACGCCCACAAAGGTCCACAGGAGCGTACTAACATGCTAATTGGGGCGACTGGCCGGGGAAGTAACGCCCAGGGGACTAGGCCTCTCGCTCATTAGTATGCGGTAAAAGATCTTTAGAAATACTTTGTAAATTAAACATTGACAAATCACCAGGGCCAGATGGCTTTCATCCACGAATATTGAGGGAATTGAGCTCCGTAATCAACAGACCACTGTATCTCATCTTCTTAAGGGGGCTTTACACGGTAGCGATATCGGTAACAATATCGCTATCGTGCATACCCGCCCCCATCGTTTGTGCGACACGGGCATATCGCTGCCCGTCGCGCACAAAATCGCGCTCCCCGGTCACATGGCTTACCTGCCCTGCGACGTCGCTATGGCCGGCGATCCACCTCCTTTCTAAAAGGGCGGGTCGTGCGGCGCCAAAGCGACATCACACGGCAGCCGTCCAATAGAAGCGGAGGGGCGGAGATGAGCGGGACGTAAACATCCCACCCACCTCCTTCCTTCCGCATTGCCGGTGGAGGCAGGTAAGGAGATGTTCCTCGCTCCTGCGGTGTCACACATAGCGATGTGTGCTGCCGCAGGAACGAGGAACAACATCGCTAATGAGAGTTGACCAATTTTTGGTTTTAGGACGACCTCTCCATGACAAACGATTTTTGCCACTTTTGCGTTCGTTTTAGGTCGCACAAAAGTGTCACGCTGCGATAACGTTAATGACGCCAGATGTGCGTCACTATCGACGTGACCCTGACGATAAAACATTAAAGATATCGTAGCCCCCTTTAGACTCTCTTGTAACAGGGTTGGTGCCTCAGGATTGGGGGATTGCTGATGTGGTACCGATATTTAAGAAAGGTAAGAGGATAGATCCAGGCAACTACCACCCAGTTAGCCTCACATCAGTAGTATGCAAAGTTTTTGAGGGCATTTTAAAGGATGACATGCAAAAATATATTGCAGAAAATAATATAATAACTGACAGCATGGATTCATGAAAGATAAGTCATCTCTAACCAACCGGTTGGGGTTCTATGAGGGGTAAGTGCAAATCTGGATATTGGTAATGCAGCTGATGTGATTTAGGCTAGTTTCACACTTGCGTTGAACGGCATCCGTTGCATTGCGTTGTGTGACGGATGCAACGGATGCGTTGCATATAATGGCACAACGGATGCAACGGATCGTACAAAATGGAAAGCTTTTTTTTTTTCTTTTCAGTTTTACCAGCAGCAGACTATTGTGAACGATCAGCTGATCACCCGGCTGCCAGGCGTTCAGCTGATCGCTCTCAAAAGCCGGCTGCCGGGCGTTCAGCTGAGCGCTCTCAAAAGCCGGCTGCCGGGCGCTCAGCTGAACATTCGGCCGCCGAGAGACAAAATTAAAGTTTCTGTGATTAAAAAAAAAAAGATGAGCATGCGCAGTGAAAAATAAAGGATTCCTCCACTCAAAAAATGTTACATGCTGCGTTCCTTCTGCCCGGCGGAAGCAACACAGCATCGGCCAGCGGAAGCAACGCAGGTACTTCTGGCACAATCCGTCATCCATACAAGTCTATGGGAAACAGCGGAATCCGTTAACGGATCCTGCTGTTTTCCAAAAGGGCGGATTGCGCCAGAAGGTAATTAACGCAAGTGTGAAAGTACCCTTATTTGGACTTTGCAAAGGCATTTGATACTGTACCACATAATAGCCTTATACTAAAGCTCCAGAAGCAAGGACTAGGGGAAACTATATGCAACTGGGTAAGAAATTGGCTAAAAGATAGGAAACAAAGAGTAATCATAAATGGTACGTTCTCTAAATGGGCTATAGACAGCAGTGGAGTGCCGCAGGGATCTCTGCTAGGACCGATTCTTTTTAATCTCTTATGTGCGGTTGTGTCACCAGGGGTTAAGGGGATACTCAGAAGGGTTCGCTTCTGGAAAGGGGATCACGGTGTCGTGACCCGGTCTGTGATCCCTGATTCCACAATAAAAAGGGGGGTTATGTAGTGACGCCAACCGTGGAATGTGATCAGAGATGACCGCCGCTGCTGCAGAACCTCCGGGGGTGATGGATGGCAGCTTGGGATGGAACTCCCCGGGGCAGTGTGATAGTCTATGGGGGAGTGCAAGACATGAGCCCAATAAACAAGCAGACTCACGGTTTTGCAGTTCCTTAGCCTTTACTGAAGATAGCATTCAGTAGAGTACTGTCCACTGAGTCTGTGCAGGGTTCAGGGTTTCTCCCACCCAGCCGGGTCGTTTTGGCTCCCTTTTCTGCTCTGTGCATGTGGCCTTGCTGCTGTGTAAACTAGGCAGCCGGCCCTGTTCTGCTCCCGGGTACTGACCTGACAGGCAACTCGAGTCCTTACTGTAGTGTTCCTGAACTCTGCTGTGTTGCTGTGTCTGTGGTAAAGATGAAGAATCTGGAATCTTCACTTCTCTGGTGTTAACTGTGCGGTGTGTAATCTGCACAGCCTCGGATCCGGCATCCGTTCTGTGTGCTCCACTGGGGTGAGTTCAGCAATACTCTTCCTCCCAGGTATGTTCCTCTGTTTAATCTGTCTCCTCTCCTCAGACCCTTGGCTTTGGCCTGGAATTGGTCAGTGGACCCTGTGGTGAGCTTGTCCCAGCTCCAACCTACAGATCCTTCTTCCTCAGTCCTCCCAGGAACTGAACTGAACTGCACTCACTGAACTGACCACTTCCTCTCCACACTAGAATATATAGGGAAGCAGCTTGGTCTCCCCCCTTCTGGCCAGGAGGTGCTAGTGTTGTGTGGGGAGTTAACCCTTTGTGTTGTTACTGTGGCATATGAACCCTGGGGTGCTACACGGTTGTCTCACAAAAGAAAGATGGTTACCTCCATCCTTGAGCTTTTTCTTCTCAGAAGTTCTCACAAGCCAAATCTAACTATGATATTTGGGACCGAGAGCTTTTGACAGTTAAGAGAGCATTTGAGGAGTGAAGACATTGGTTACAGGGGGATAAACATAAGGTGCCAGTGTTTATTGGCCATAAAAACCTGCTGTATGTTGGTGACACCAAATGTCTAAACACAAGACAGATCCGGTGGGTGCTTTTGTGCGCTTTTTTTGCTTTGACTACTTTGACTTAACAGTTGAAACCAAAAGTTTACATGCACTATCTAAAAAGACACATATACATGTTTTTCTCACTATCTGACATGAAATTAGAATAAACCTTTCTTGTCTTAAGTCAATTAGGTCTGCGACTAAAAAGCTGTTTGATTATTTTCATCTAATTTCCATGTATTTTGGTGTGCTGAAAATGAAAAGAATATTGAAAAAAAATCCTGGACGTCAGGATTTGCCACAAAATGCAAAGTTCTCTTCAAATTTTGTAAATTTTTCATAATTTTTCTTTTTTTTTTTTTTTTTTTTAGGCTATGTGCCCACACTGCGGATTTTGCCGCGGATTTGCCGCGGATTTACCGCGGATTTTCCGAAAATCTGCAGCAGCGGCACTTCCAAGCCATTTCAATGGCATTTTGGAAATGCTGTGTCCATGCTGCGGATTTTTCCGCGGCGGATTTGCCGCGGATTTTGATCCGGAAAAATCTGCAGCATGTCAATTATTGTTGCGGATTTTGGTGCGGATTTTGGGTATAGAATGGGGAAAAAAAATCCGCATCAAAATCCGCGGCAAATTCGCGGTAAATCCGCGGCAAATCCGCGGCAAAAATAAGGTGCGGATTTGCCGCGAAAGTCGCGGATTTTCATGCAGAAAAATCCGCAGGTACATTCTACCGTGGACACATAGCCTTAGCTTTTGAAAGTCAAAATTAATTAACTCACATCAATGCATTGAAGATATATAATGCCAAAAAAACATAACTTTCAAAGAAAAGAACTTTCAGAGTGAGCTAATGAAACCAGCATCAACATTTTGCAAGCTGAATGAGCAGGCTATGGCATGCACGGGCTTGATTCAATTGTTTTATCTTTGTTCTCGCCTGTTCACACTTTTTAATCTCAGTTCGTGTTAGCTCTTCATATTCAACAGTGTTTCCCAAAATTAGCATTATGGCTCAGCGGAAGTGTATTAATTCGCCTGACAGTTTCTGTTACATTTGTGGTGAATATACAGTGTTGACGCAACAGCTGAATATTACAGACTTTGTGAAAAAAGTATACTTCACATATTTCGGACTAAAGCTTGGAGATCAAGATAAAGCTTGGGCGCCTCATAAAGCGTGCAAACGGTGTGTTTAGGACCTCCGAAATTGATTCAAGGGTAAGTAAAAAGCTTTCCGTTATGGGATTCCTATGGTATGGCGAGAGCAAAAGAACCATAGTGACGATTGTTACTTTTGTTCATGCGATGTGAAAGGGTATAATTCAAAATGGAAGCATTCCATTTCATACCCCAATATTCACTCAGCAATTCATCCCATCCCCCATGGCACAGATATACCAGTACCCAAGGCCCCTGCTACCTTGGAAGAGATAACTATGTCCGATGAAGGTGGAGTCATACCTGAACCAGATGAATCAAGTTCTGACATTGAAGATGATACAAGACCAAAATTGTTTTCCCAGGAGGAGATAAATGATTTGGTAAGAGACTTAAATCTTCCCAAAGATGCCGCTGAGTTACTTGGCTCAAGGCTCAAAATCAAGAATTTGTTGTTGCCAGGAGTCTTTTTCATGGTTCAGACATCGTGAAGACGAGTTCGTTCCTTACTTTGCCCAGGAAGATAAGTTGGTTTATTGCATCGATGTCGAAGGTTTGATGGGTCAATTCAAAATCCAATATGATTCAGCGCAATGGCGTCTTTTTATAGATTCTTCAAAAAGTCTCAAAGCAGTTTTACTCCACAACGGCGGTTTTTATGCTTCCATCCCTGTAGGTCATTCCGTACACCTCAAGGAAACGTACGAGAACTTGGAATTGGTTCTTCGTAAACTTAAATATGAATACCACGGTTGGCAAGTGTGCTGGAATTTGAAAGTCTTGTGCATGCTGCTCGGGCAACAAGCTGGGTATACCAAATACCTTTGTTTTCTGTGTCCATGGGACAGTCGAGACCGACAAACTCACTGGACCAAGAATTGGCAGCCGAGGGTGAAAAAAATGTCGTCCGAAAAACTTTGGTTCCTCCCCATAAAGTTCTTCTACCACCTCTCCACATCAAATTGGGATTGATGAAGCAATTTGTAAAATCACTTCCAAAAGATGGAGAATGCTTCAAATACATGGTCGCCAAGTTTCCAGGCCTCTCGGAGGCAAAATTGAAGGAAGGTGTGTTCGTCAGACCAGACATTAGAAGGCTTATAGCTGATCAAGAGTATATCAATACCATGTCGCATCCTCAAAAAGAAGGGTGGATTGCATTTAAAGAGGTCGTAGAGAAATTTTTAGGCAATAACAAAGACCCTGACTACAAACAAATCGTCGGACGAATGCTGAAAGCATTTCAAGCTTTAGGTTGCCTGATGAGTTTGAAAGTGCATTTCCTCCATTCCCACCTTGACAACTTTCCTGAAAATTTGGGAGCTGTGAGTGAAGAGCAAAGTGATCGATTCCATCATGACATTAAAGAGATGGAAAGAAGATACCAGGGAAGATGGAGCATTACAATGATGGCAGACTACAAGAAGATACCAGGGAAGATGGAGCATTACAATGATGGCAGACTACAAGAAGATACCAGGGAAGATGGAGCATTACAATGATGGCAGACTACTGTTGGACGCTTCAGAGAGACATTACAGATGCTACTCACAAGCGTAAATGTACCAAGAGAAGCGTCACAGGGAAGAATAATCGATTTTAGTGTGTGTTAGTGAGATCATTGCAGTTAAAAAAATGATTTTCATGAAACATTTGTAATAAAAAATTAATTTTGAGTCTATTTTCATTTATTTTGAGGTATTATTTAACAGTTTCTTAAATTGTTAGAAAACGTGATGTCCTATGACAAAATAAAGGTCATTTTCGGATTCAGCGCACTCAAAAACATAAAGATAACGTGGATTAACCAAAACTGCTCTCGAAAAAATTTTTTTTGCAGACCTGTGAATTATTTGTATTTGCCAAATGTCAGAATAATGGGGGAGTGAATGTTTTAAAGAATTTTTATTACTCTCTGCAAAGTCAATTGTTTACATACACTAACAGTACTATGTCTTTAAACAATATGGGACGACTCATATGATATGTCTTTGGAACCTTCTGATAGGTTTATTGGCAACATCTGAGTTTAATTAGAGACACACCGGTGTATGTATTTTAATGCACACCTGAAACACACTGCTCTATATAGCCAACTTCCCTAGTATGCCGGCACCTTTCTGCACCTTGTGCAGTGTACCTGCTTCCCTCTTCTTTGCCATCCACGTATAAGTGCAGTCCCCAGCTTGGTTTCCCCATGGATGCCCACGTGATTGTCGGCTCTGCTCCCACCTAAGCTGCAGGCTCTGCACATGTTGTGTGGGGTTTCCTGCTCTCCAGCCTAGGGGGTGCACGCACACTTCCTAATCTTTTAAAGGGAGGTGTGCCGCCCCCGTGCCAGCAGCCGCCGCTGCTCGGATCCGGACCTTCAGGGGTGGTGACTCAAGGGTCTCTGGACCCGGAGGTCCCGCGGACACGCCAAATAAAATGGGGGACGTAGATGTACGGGCTAGGCCGTAATAGGTTCGTGACGCCACCCACGGTGTGTGGTGAGGTGGGACACCACCGCTGCTGTTACGGGGCACCCGGAGGAGATGTTGTGCAGCAAGAAGTTAACCCCTCCATGGGCAGGGATGGTGGCCCCGGAATTCGATGGTTCTAGTGCAGGGGGAATGACGACCGCAGGGGGTGTTGGTGTACTCACTTTCAGTAAAACACACAAGTCTCTGGTAAACCAAGGTGGTGGTGGTCGGTGCCGTGGCCGGTTGTGTTCAGGATCCCCCACCCGGCTGGTGGTCTCTATCCTTTTCCTGCACTGTTTAAGTAGAAAATACTTCCCAGTTTGAAACATAGGAGTCCGCTCCCGGCTGGATGTGGCCTAAGGAGCCGTGCCCGCAGACGCTGGCCCGTGGGATCTATGGGCCTTGGCGGTGACCTCTTATCTCTAATCGGTGGGCTTTTGTCTTCTATGAGGGACTTTGGGTGGGACAGGACCTCTAGTCCTGGCCTCAATCGGTTAATTAACCAGTTCCACTTGTTTCTGGCTCCTCGCTTCAGGGTCCGAGTACCCCCTTTGTGCTACGGTTTCCGGGTCTGTTCCCCGTGTCTGTACCGGCGGGCTACATCCCCGGTCCAACTTGGTTCCACCGAGCAGTCTTCCCGTCTCCTGCTGATGGAGACCACCGTCTGCATCCTAGCCAAGGCACCATGGCTCCTACCCTGGTACCTGTCAGTCAACTTCAACACACTAAATCTCCCAATAAGAGTAAAAAGTCACACTGGATAGTAATGCAATTAATTCTTTATTAAGTCCTTTTTTTAGAAAAAGTTGCATGTATAGTTTGTGTCCAATTCAATTCAATTGACGTTTCGGCCTAAGCCTTCGTCAGATTGGACTTATCAGGTACATACAGTAGCAAGGAATGCGTCAATCAAAAGAACTGGTCAAGGCAGGACAGTTTATTATGTGGGAAATAATGCTGTTATAGGATGACCCACTGGGATAATTTAATACTGTTGGTCACTAGTATATAGGTAAGATGCTAGAAAAGTCATACTCTTGGGGTACTGGAAAAGAGCGTCAATCATGAAACGCGCTGAGTTATGTCTTAGCTGGATATAGCACTGTCATACGTGCTGTATAAAAGTTACTAGGACGTTCTCCACAGTCAGTATCTGTGGGTAGTGTGCTGCTGCTAAATTCTGCAGAGATAATGCCACAATGACAACACTGACCATGTGCAATTAGATCACCGCCAAAGAGCGCCGTGGAGCATGTATAGGAAGCGTCTGTGCAGCCGCCTTGTAGTATGACACTATCACTTGAGCTATGACGTAATCCTACGGAGACCCCCACATAAACCGTGTAGGTAAAGGACAAGTAAGAAGCGTCATTACCTATGTAGATGGCCCGGGTGTACAGCCGGTAGCACCGGAGGGGTTAACAGGCCAGGGATCTCGCCGTTGTGGACGTGTGTTCAGTGCTCGCGTCCTCCTTGCTACTGTATGTACCTGATAAGTCCAATCTGACGAAGGCTTAGGCCGAAACGTCAATTGAATTGAATTGGACACAAACTATACATGCAACTTTTTCTAAAAAAAGGACTTAATAAAGAATTAATTGCATTACTATCCAGTGTGACTTTTTACTCTTATTGGGAGATTTAGTGTGCCGGGGTTATCCTCTCTTAGTATATGATTTTTTACCTCTGAGCACCTATATATCAGTGTAGCAGAGCCTCCTCTTTTGTCAGTCAACTTCAGGCCTGACACACAGGCCTGACCTCCACTCCACACTCCTCTGTCCTTGAACTCTAAGGCTATGTGCACACGTTGCGTTTTTGTCAGCGCGGAAAAAAATGCACCCTCTGGCAGAGGGGAGAATTGTAAACAATGCGTTTTGGAAAAAATGCATCAAAAACTCCTGCGTTTTTCGTGCATTTTTCGTGCGTTTTTCATGCGTTTTCCATGCGTTTTCTTCAGATGCGTTTTTGACCACATGATCCAGTGACAGTGCCACAGTACATCCAGTACACAGTGCCAGCCTTCCTGCAGAGATGTGAGTGTGACGACCCCCGGAAGAAGCCCACGCGAAACGCGCGTAGGGGTCTTGGAGGGACTCATATCGCAGGACACATAGGGGATTATGGGTAAGCCTCCAGCCACATGATGCATTGTTTGCTCTTTGGCTGATCACTACCTCCTTTGTGCACTTTATTTCTAGCGGTGGGCCTGGAAAACTTTTCACTATAGTATATATTATATCCTGCTGCTATTACCTTTTTGCTGCTATTATGCATGTGCACTTTATACCCACCCTATTGATGTATTTTTGTCCTGCCATATGATGTCCCCCCTCTCTTGGATTCCTTTCTGAGCACCCATCTGTTGTTGTCCTTGTATAATATAATATGTTTTTTAATAAATTAAATTTTGCATTCAACTTTGGTGGACCTTTGACTCACATTTTTTATGGGTTTATAGTTGTTCCTGAGTCACTACCTATCATTATTTTTCATTGTCCTTGGTGTTATTTAGAGGTGTATGCTGGGTTCAGATTTCCTGTGACCCTCCACTCCATCCCCTCCTCTTTCAGTTCAGATGTTGTTAACAGAGATGTGAGTGTTGTCCACGGGAGAACGCAGCTGCCCATGACCACGATTTGGGTTCAGGCTGCTGTGGAGCTCTATGCTACCTGCAGAGAACACTCTTGTCTCCGCAGCATAAATTGACATGCTGAGGCTCGAGAAGCTGCACCACAGGTCAGTTTATGCTGCAGAGAAGAGAAGCCCAGTGGGCACGGGATTTCTAAAAATGTGCTTCTACTGCACAACGCAGCGTTATGGACGCAGGGAAAACACTCTGCGCCCATAACGCTGCAAACCCTGATTGTGGGCACACAGCCTAAAATGTGTCAATGGATGTCAAACATATATATAACGTCCCACCCCCCCTGCATATTCTAAGCTAGCGCCCTTTAGTGCCTTTCATGTGGCCCAAAAAAAAATAATTAAAATAAATGACGTGGGGTCCCCCCTATTTTTGATAGCCAGTCAGGGTAAAGCCGACAGCTGTAGCCTGCAAACCACAGCTGACAGCTTCATCTTGACTGGTGATCAATTTGGAGGGCTCCCCAAGCTGGGTTTTTTTTTTATAAATAAAAAAAAACAAAAACGTGGGGTCCCCCCCAAATTAGATCACCAGCCAAGGTGAAGCTGACAGCTGGGGTCTGGTATTCTCAGGATGGGAAGGGCCATGGTTATTGGACTCTTCCCAGCCTAAAAATAGCAGGCCACAGCCGCCCCAGAAGTGGCGCATCCATTAGATGCGCCAATCCTGGCGCTTCGCCCCAACTCATCCCGCGCCCTGGTGCGGTGGCAAACGGGGTAATATATGGGGTTGATACCAGATGTGTAATGTCACCTGGCATCAAGCCCAGCAATTAGTGATGTCACGGCGTCTATTTGATACCAGACATAACTAATTGACAGTAATAGCAAAAAAAATTGACAACCCAAAAAAAATGTATTTGAAAAAACACTCCCCAAAAACATATCCTCTTTCACCAATTTATTGAAAAGAAAAAAAATTGGGTCCGCAGTATCCATTTTTGACGTCCCACGTCGCCTCCGGACCTTCTAGAATATAGGGGGCACGCTCAGGGAATGTGTCCCCCATTTTCTAGTAGTGTAGACTCTCCATTTGAGGAGATTGGGTGCAAAGAATCTGCACCCACTCTCCCTGGGTCACAGCTGCACAGTGCCGAGCAGCAGCAGCCAGCGCAGCTCACACTGAACACAGGAAGCTGTCAGCTGCTCGGCACATGTGACCGGCGCGCACTGTGAAGGAGGAGGGGGCCGCGGGGGATCAGCGCTTTGACAGGTACGGGGGTTACCGGGGGACACCGGAGGACACCGGGGGGAATAGGGGGTGACCTGGCAGGGCCTGGGGAGCAGTTTTCTGTCGCATGTGTTATTGGACATGCGACAGGAGTAGGGCGGCCGGTGCGCTGCTGTGCGCGGCCATGTTGGATTTTCGGGAGGGGGGGTCGGGGGTCGGGGCGGGCACTTTGGTGACACCGGGGGCTTTCCTGAACTTTGCCAGGAAGTGAGGTCAACAGGAAACCACTTGACCTCACTTCCAGGTAAATGCCTGCGTTCTGTATGCCGACAAAGCCCGCGGACTGCAACAAAAAAGCAGCTCACTGCGTTGTAGCTGCGTTCTGAACCGCATTATTGATTTCAATGGGGGAGAGAACGCAGCCACAATGCACAAAAGAAGTGACATGCTGCTTTTCTTTCCGCACCGATTTTTGGCATCCAAAACGCTGCGTTTAGAAACGCAGCGTGTGCACTGATTTTTCGGCTTTCTCATACACTTTGCTGGGAAAGCTGAATGCATGCAATTTGCCACTGAAACTCTGCGGTTCTAAACGCAGCGTTTCCGCGGTAAAAAACGCAACGTGTGCACACAGCCTAAAGCGGGCTTTACACACTACGATATATCTAACGAGATGTCGGCGGGGTTATGTCGTAAGTGACGCACATCCGGCATAGTTAGTGATATCGTAGCGTGTGACAGCTATGAACGAGCAGAAATACTCACCTTCTCATTCATCGTTGATACGTTGCTCATTTTCTAAAAATCGAACGTCCTGTTGTTCATTGTTCGAGCACACATCGCTTCGTGTGACACCCCGGGAACAATGAACTGCAGGTTACCTGCAGCCGCAGGCAATGCTGAAGGAAAGAGGTGGGCGGGATGTTTACGTCCCTCTTATCTCCAGCCCTCCACTTCTATTGGCCGGCCGCTGTGTGACATCGCTGTGACGCCGAACGTCCCTCCCCCTTCAGGAAGTGGATGTTTGCCGCCGACAGCGAGGTCGTTTGGAAGGTAAGTACGTGTGATGGGGGGTTACAACATTGTGCGACACGGGCAAGAAATTGCCCGTGCCGCACAAACGATGGGGGCGGGTGCAATCGCAAATGCGATCGCACGAGAAATCGATACATGTAAAGCAGCCTTTAGACTGAACAGAACTGACTTTTTCCGCCCCGGGCTATCTGGACCCCTGAGTGGGCGTGTCCCAACTGCCTGGTCACGCCCACTGGTGTGTCTATCTTTCCCTAAGGGGGGTGACTAGGGTTTAATGGTTGGCTGTGTGTTTCCTAGTAAGGGAAGGTGTTATGCAGGGGCCTATTTGTAACTACATGGTTTTGCCAGGGTGTCACAGAGGTGTGCGTATCTTGCTAAGGTGCCGTATGTCCTGTAACAGCATATAGAAGGATAGAGGAAAACCAACACTATTGCAAAAAATAACTCTGGCATACATATACATTAGAAAGTAGACAAAAGAAAAAAATCGCAGAATTCAATCTGCTTGTTTTATTGGTGCAAAGGTCGAGTCTATTTGGTGCAAAATCTAATTTTTCGGCCCTAACCTTGGGGGCCTTCGTGGGAGAACAAAGATCTGTATAGTACAAACTAGTGATGAGCGAGCATGCTTGTTACTACTCGGTACTCGCACGAGTATCACTGTACTCGGTCTACTCGGCGGGGACCGAGTAATCTCGCGATACTCGTGCTGTACTCGTGGTCTTCATTTCTGCATGTTGGCGCTCTTTTGAGAGCCAGCCCTCATGCAGGGATTGGCTGGCAGACCACTGCAATGCCACAGCCCTGTTAGTTGTGGAATTGCAGTGATTGGCCGGCCTGCACAGCGTGACCGAGCCTTTATACCGGCGGGCGCGCTGTGCTCTGCTCACAGCTATCCAGACAGTCAGTGCAGGGAGAGTGTCGCTGCTTCAGGGAAAGGTTTGCGGCCCTTTATAGCTATTTCCGTAGCAGGGCTGCAAACAGTGTGACCAAAAGTCCTTCTCAGGACTATTCTAGTTGTATACAGGCAGGCAGGGTATAGCCAGGTCGGAGTACAGTAGCAGAGTCCTTCTCAGGACTATTGTTGCTGTATACAGGCAGGGTATAGCCAGGTCGGAATACAGGCTAGTGACCAAAAGAGTCCTTGTCAGGACTATTGTAGCAGTATACAGGCAGGCAGGCAGGCAGGGTATATAGCCATTCCTAGTGGTGACCGTATACCAGCCTTCATCATATCTGGGGCTGGTGTACGCAGTCTAAAACAGTCCACATAGTGTCAGAGTTCTCATTAATTTTTGCTCCTAAAACCTGTTAGGTTCTTATTGCGTCCGTGCTTGCATTTAAAAACCGCACGTGTGTGCCTGTCGGTGGCAGCGTACAGGTGCACTTGTGTGCGTTTTTACCAAACTATTATATAACGCACAAGTGTAGTGTATAATACACGTCAGTCAGCAGTGGCTGATAGTGTCAGAGTTCTCGTCATTAATTTTTGCTCCTAAAACCTGTTAGGTTCTTAGTGCGTCCGTGCTTGCATTTAAAAACCGCACGTGTGTGCCTGTCGGTGGCAGCGTACAGGTGCACGACTTGCACAAACTTTGATATAACGCCCAAGTCTAGTGAATACACGTCAGCACAGCATTGCAAAATGCGCAAGGGCGTTGGCAAGGAACAAGGAAGTGGACGTGATGGTGGTGCAGGCAGAGGCCGAGGTCGTGGGCAAGCTCTAATTTCGCCACAACAAAGGGCCACATCTAGTCGCTCGCACGTCCTGTCCCAAATTCTTGGGGACCGCAGCAGTACACCGCTCTTGAACCAAGACCAGTGTCAACAGGTTGTTAGTTGGATAGCGGATAATGCTTCCAGTCAGATTGGCACCACCACAAACACTCTGTCTTCCACACGGTCAAGTGTCAGTAGCCGTGATACTGCACCGCACATTTCAGAACCTGATCCTCCTTCCTACCACAAGGCTGAGTACACGTCCTCGGACATTAATGATCCCACACTTGGACACTCGGAAGAGCTGTTCACGTTTCCATTCGCACATTCTGGCCTCTCGCCAGCTCATGTTGAAGTGGGTCATGAGGAGATCGTATGTACAGATGGCCAAATATTTGAGCAGCCACGTTCTCACGAAGTTGGCAACGTGTCTCAACAAGGGGTGGACGATGATGAGACACAATTGTCAGGAAGTCAGGAGGAGGAGCAGGGTGCGGAAGAGGAAGACGACGTGGTGGATGATCCAGTAACTGACCCAACCTGGCAGGAGGATATGCAGAGCGAGGACAGCAGTGCACAGGGGGAGGGAGGCGTAGCATCCCAACAGGCAGTAAGAAGCAGGGTGGTGGCTCCAGGCAGAAGTCAGGCAACCGTTCCCCGGAACAACAACACGACACAAGGTGCCTGTACAAATGTTAGGTCTTCCCGAGTCTGGCAGTTTTTTAAGTTGGCTCCAGATGATTCTAAAAAGGCCATTTGCAACACCTGCCGTGCCAGCATCAGCAGGGGTACCAAAACTAGCAGCCTGACCACCACCAGCATGATCAGGCACATGTCAGCCAAGCACCCGACTTTGTGGGAAGTACAACAGAGTCGAGGAGCAGTGCTTGCTAATGTCACTGCTACGTCTTCGCTGGTTGTGCATGCGAGCCAATCCCCTGTCCATGCTGCCTGCGAACAAGCCTCCTCCGGTCCTGCACCTGCAGTTGCCTACGCAGAAATAACACCATCATCAAGCACGTCCTTGTCCCAGCGCAGCGTTCAGTTATCCATTCAGCAAACCTTTGAACGCAGGCGCAAATACACTGCCAACACCCCACATGCCACAGTTCTAAATGCTAACATTTCGCGACTGCTTGCGCTGGAAATGTTGCCTTTTAGGCTGGTGGAGACAGAAGTGACTCGCCCACCCCAGGGCTATGGGACACCCGGTGCCGGGCCGGACTAGTCCGGTGGTAGTCAGTGGTGGCTGGGCCCGGCTCCGTGGCCCTGGTGGGTGTCAGTATAATATGTGGCTTGCTTGTTAATGGTTGTGTTCGTGACGCCACCTGTGGTATGCGGCTAATAAGCCGCCGCTGCTGTGTGAGGCCTCCGGGATGATGTAATGGCAGCAATGGTAGTACTGCTCCCCACAGGTGGAGCAATGCCCGGGGCATCTGTCTATGCAGATGAAATAACTGAGGCAACTTCAAGGGTGCAGTTCCAGTTCTTTACTCACAGTTCTTGTCAGGGCAGCAGGACCCTTGGACTGCTGGAACCTCTGTCAGGGACCTCCGCCTTCTGGGTGATTCAGAGCATGAAATCCGGTACCCTTCTCTTAGTGTCTCCTTCTCTGCTGTCTTCGCTAGCCTTGCCTTAGTTAAGGTGGACCAGGCTTGGCCTCCACTACAGCCTCCAGGCTGGGGGGTCACCTGTCGGCTGATTACCCCTTTTCTGAAGGTCTGCTATGGGTTCTGGCCATGGGAGCTTACAACGTCCCTGGGCCTCGGTTTTTACTGTTTGGAGATTGTCTTTGCACTCCTCCAGTCTCTAGGGACCGTCCCCTGTCGCAGCTTAATCACTCCACCGATGTCAACGTGGACCAGGCCACCGCAGCCTGCAACTACTCGTAGCGCCTCTAGGCCCTCGGCTTCGGTACCCAACAAGGACTGCTCGTGGTACCTACAGGACTACCCGCGGCCCTGCGACCCTTTCCTTCCTTCTCTTCTTTCTCCTCCTTGCCTGCTTCCAGCAGGCCTCCTCCTCCCTCCTTTCTCTCGTTCTTCTCCTTCAACTACATGCTCACTCCTTACTCTCTCACTCCCTGAGGGAACTAACTAACCTTGACCTTCCTGTCTCTGTCTGCTCTCAGATGGCTCCTCCCACCTCCCCAGTTGCTAAGCTGTAACCTATGGGAGCAGGGATGGGTCTTACGGCCCCTCCCAGCATGCAGCATGGGAGGGTTGCCTGCCACTTTCCCTAGTCCTGTGTGTCCCTAGCAATGGGTGTAGTGTGGATTTACCAGGGGACCGGAGTTCACCCTCTTCCTCTCCCAGAATGGGGCATCACACCGCTGATGGGGTGTAATGACCTTTGGCGACGGAAGCCTCAGGGGCGCCACACTCCCCCACAGCAAATCCCAGCACGTCCTCGGGCTGAAAAACAACAAAAACAAGTGGGAGAACTGCAAAACATATTTGGTATGCAATAACATGAAACAGTAAAACATTTCTTCCCTTTATGGGAGGCACATATCATAAACGTTGCGAACTTCTTATAAAGAAAACTCTAAGTGTGCACTTCCAGTCCATTGCACGGTTCGGGCAAATCCCCCATAATTCTGGTAGGGGGTGCAACTAATTACATTTTTGGCTACTACAAGTTCAGTAGCCCGGCAGTTCGTTTCTTTCAATCAAACAAAATGACATAATCAACCAGCCATTAAGTCCAATGGCCTGGTTACATAAGACACATACACATTCACCGGGGCCCACATTCCAGTTCAGTGGCCCGGTAACACATAAACATGGGGGGTGACGTCTTCAAAAAGCATGAGGGGCAGTACAGTTCAGCATCTCTTCATCTTTACTTGTAGGGATTCTTCTCCGGCTCCCCACCTGGCAGCAGGTAGACAGCGGTCAGCACAGTCTGCGTCTCCTGCGTGGCTGTAGCGGGCCTGCTGCAAGATGCTGCGGCCTGGGCCTGCTCTGAGGTAGTGCTGCTGGCTTGCATAGGGTTACTGGCTGGCGCGAGGCTGCTGGCTTGCAGGGGGTTACCAGCCATACGGCGCCACTCTGGCTCTTCTGGGGCTGCCTCCTTGTCTTGGCGGGCCGCGCCTGGCATGGCGGCGGCCTGGGTTGGAGTCACTGCTGCGGTGAGATCTTGGCGGGCCGCACCTGGCGTAGCTGCGGCCCGGATCGGCGTCACCGTGTCGGGCGTCTCTCCAGGGACCGCGGGCATGGCAGCGGGGGTTGGGGCTCTCGCGCCGGCAGGGGCATTAAATGACTCACCCCTCAGTTGCATCTCCGGTGTTCTGGTGGTCGCTGTCTTGCTGCAGGGTGCTGGTATCGGAGCTGCGGTCGTGGCACGCGCGCCTGCAGGAGGACCGGGCAGGAACCCCACCTGGCAATCCGGGCTCCGCCGGCTGGGGGTGTCACTCTCTTTACCCGGCTCTGCAGCGGCGGCTGGATCTTCTCCGCTCTCCAGGACGCAGGACACAACCCGGTTCTGAGGTGCGTGTCCCGGCTCGGCCACTCCTCCTCTGGCCGCTCGTTGCTCGGCGTCCATCCTTTTAGCTTCTTCACGCGCCATCTTTTCTTCCTCCGCCTTCTATGGCGGGCACCGCTTCGCGCGCTTTTCTTGGACAAGGGGGCGGGGCTTCTCTTCGCGCCCTTTCTTCTTGCACGCCCCCCTTCTTCCCGCTCTCAGCAGCGCTAATGGCGGCGGTTTCTCAGTAAAGTACACAGTCTGTCACACGGTTCTTCAGGCGCACAGTACCCGGTTAGACCGGGCACGAAATCCTGTTCGTGACGCCAAAGTTGACTCGCCCACCCCAGGGCTATGGGACACCCGGTGCCGGGCCGGACTAGTCCGGTGGTAGTCAGTGGTGGCTGGGCCCGGCTCCGTGGCCCTGGTGGGTGTCAGTATAATATGTGGCTTGCTTGTTAATGGTTGTGTTCGTGACGCCACCTGTGGTATGCGGCTAATAAGCCGCCGCTGCTGTGTGAGGCCTCCGGGATGATGTAATGGCAGCAATGGTAGTACTGCTCCCCACAGGTGGAGCAATGCCCGGGGCACAGTTGGTGCTTGTGAATGTCTATGCAGATGAAATAACTGAGGCAACTTCAAGGGTGCAGTTCCAGTTCTTTACTCACAGTTCTTGTCAGGGCAGCAGGACCCTTGGACTGCTGGAACCTCTGTCAGGGACCTCCGCCTTCTGGGTGATTCAGAGCATGAAATCCGGTACCCTTCTCTTAGTGTCTCCTTCTCTGCTGTCTTCGCTAGCCTTGCCTTAGTTAAGGTGGACCAGGCTTGGCCTCCACTACAGCCTCCAGGCTGGGGGGTCACCTGTCGGCTGATTACCCCTTTTCTGAAGGTCTGCTATGGGTTCTGGCCATGGGAGCTTACAACGTCCCTGGGCCTCGGTTTTTACTGTTTGGAGATTGTCTTTGCACTCCTCCAGTCTCTAGGGACCGTCCCCTGTCGCAGCTTAATCACTCCACCGATGTCAACGTGGACCAGGCCACCGCAGCCTGCAACTACTCGTAGCGCCTCTAGGCCCTCGGCTTCGGTACCCAACAAGGACTGCTCGTGGTACCTACAGGACTACCCGCGGCCCTGCGACCCTTTCCTTCCTTCTCTTCTTTCTCCTCCTTGCCTGCTTCCAGCAGGCCTCCTCCTCCCTCCTTTCTCTCGTTCTTCTCCTTCAACTACATGCTCACTCCTTACTCTCTCACTCCCTGAGGGAACTAACTAACCTTGACCTTCCTGTCTCTGTCTGCTCTCAGATGGCTCCTCCCACCTCCCCAGTTGCTAAGCTGTAACCTATGGGAGCAGGGATGGGTCTTACGGCCCCTCCCAGCATGCAGCATGGGAGGGTTGCCTGCCACTTTCCCTGGTCCTGTGTGTCCCTAGCAATGGGTGTAGTGTGGATTTACCAGGGGACCGGAGTTCACCCTCTTCCTCTCCCAGAATGGGGCATCACAACGCTGATGGGGTGTAATGACCTGTGGCGACGGAAGCCTCAGGGGCGCCACAGAAGCATTCCGCGACCTGATGGCGGCAGCTGTCCCACGTTACTCGGTCCCCAGCCGCCACTATTTCTCCCGGTGTGCCGTCCCCGCGTTGCATAACCACGTGTCACAAAACATCACACGTGCCCTGAACAACGCTGTTTCACCCAAAGTCCACCTAACCACAGACACGTGGACAAGTGCTTGTGGGCAAGGCCACTACATCTCGTTGACGGCACATTGGGTTAATATTGTGGAAGCTGGGACCCAGTCTGAGCGAGGGACGGAACACGTCCTTCCCACACCAAGGTTTGCAGGCCCTACCTCAGTCAGTGTTTCACCCACACTCTACAGCTCCGGAATGTCATGCTCTTCAGCCTCCTCCTCCTCCTGCGCATCCTCATCCACTGTACCCTCCACACCAGTCCCAAGCTGGAAGCACTGCCTCGGCGAAGCGGCAACAGGCTGTGCTGAAGCTAATCTGCATAGGTGACAAACCCCACAATGCAGAAGAGCTGTGGACAGCTCTGAAACAGCAGGCAGATCACTGGCTCACACCTCTGAACCTAAAGCCAGGAAAGGTCGTGTGTGACAATGGCCGGAACCTGGTGGCGGCTTTGAGGCGAGGCCAGCTGACACATGTTCCATGCGTGGACCATGTGCTCAACCTCGTGGTTCAGCGGTTTCTAAAGTCATACCCAGAGCTGTCTGATCTGCTGGTACAAGTTCGCCGCCTGTCTGCACATTTTCGAAAGTCACCTACTGCTTCAGCCGGCCTTGCCGGCTTTCAGCGCAGTTTGCATCTTCCGGCTCACAGACTGGTGTGTGATGTCCCCACGCGTTGGAATTCAACTCTGCACATGTTGGTCAGGATATGTGAGCAGAAGAGGGCAGTTGTTGAGTACCTGCATCACCTAAGCCGTCGGGAAATGGGTCAAACTCCACACATAACACCTGAGGAGTGGAGATGGATGTCCGACCTATGTACCATCCTCCAAAACTTTGAGGACTCCACCAAGATGGTGAGTGGTGATGACGCCATTATTAGCGTCACCATACCGCTACTCTGCCTTCTAAAACGGTCTCTGCTCAAAACCAAACATGATGCATTGCAGGCGGAGCGCGATGAGTTGCAGCAAGAAACAGTAGTGGGTGTGGGTGATAACACACAGCCCAGCCTCGTCTCATCACAACGTGCAGTGGAGGACTATGACGAGGAGGAGGATAAAGACATGGAGCAAATCTCCGGCCAAATTGAGGATATGACATGCACACCAGTCATATCCTCGGTTCAGCGTGGCTGGCCAGAGGACAGGGTAGATGAGGAGGAGGAGGAGGAGGAGGAGGACAGCATGTTCAGTCAACGTGTTGGTCAGGCTACTGAAGTCCTGGCTGTTAAGAGTCTGGCGCACATGGCTGACTTTATGGTAAGCTGCCTGTCTCGTGACCCTCGCGTTAAGAACATCTTGGCCGACAATCATTACTGGTTGGTAACACTGTTAGACCCACGCTACAAGGAGAACTTTATGTCTCTTATTCCCGAGGCGGAGAGGTCAACCAAAATGCAGCAGTTCCGGAAGGCCATAGTCACGGAAGTAGGCAAAGCATTCCCCTCACAAAACGCTAGCGGCATAGGTCAGGAATCAGTGGACAACCAAGGCGTACAGCCGAGAGAGGCACAAGTCCAATCCGCCAGAGGTAGGGGAACAGTCTTTAAGATGTGGGACAGTTTTCTCAGCCCCTCACGTACCACAGCCCCTGAGGTGCGGGGTAGTGCCACAAAAAATCCTAAGTTTGCCCAGATGCTCAAGGAGTACCTTGCAGATCGAACAACTGTACTCCGACATTCCTCTGTGCCTTACAATTATTGCGTATCCAAGGTGGACACGTGGCATGAATTGGCTCTCTACGCCTTGGAAGTCCTGGCCTGCCCTGCCGCTAGCGTTTTGTCAGAGCGTGTTTTTAGTGCCGCAGGTGGAATCATTACAGATAAACGCACCCGCCTGTCAACTGAAAATGCTGATAGGCTGACTCTGATCAAGATGAACAAGGGTTGGATTGGGCCAGACGTCACCACACCACCAGCAAATGAGAGCGGAATTTAAAGTTTGTAACGGGAATTTGCCATGTACCTCCAGTCACCCATGGGTACACACTTCTGGACTTTGGATAATCGCTGGACTGCTCCTCCTTCTCCTCATGCGCCACCATGATGACCGTTACAAGAGTTAGGCCTTTGTTTCAGGTATACCCCAGTGGTAAATTTTTTCGCCCATTCTTTGCAACGACAGGAGACCCGCTCCTTTGCAATGGGAACAATGTTTTGAGGCCCTCATGCACGTCTCTATGCAGGGACAACGTGGAGCCTCCCAATTTTTGGCTGCCCTGCCAAAGGGCTATACTATAATACACCCACTTCCTGACAATGGACACTTAATGTTTTGAGGCCCTCATGCACGTCTCTATCCAGGGACAACGTGGAGCCTCCCAATTTTTGGCTGCCCTGCCTAAGGGCTATACTATAATACACCCACTTCCTGACAATGGACACTTAATGTTTTGAGGCCCTCATGCACGTCTCTATCCAGGGACAACGTGGAGCCTCCCAATTTTTGGCTGCCCTGCCAAAGGGCTATACTATAATACACCCACTTCCTGACAATGGACACTTAATGTTTTGAGGCCCTCATGCACGTCTCTATCCAGGGACAACGTGGAGCCTCCCAATTTTTGGCTGCCCTGCCAAAGGGCTATACTATAATACACCCACTTCCTGACAATGGACACTTAATGTTTTGAGGCCCTCATGCACGTCTCTATCCAGGGACAACGTGGAGCCTCCCAATTTTTGGCTGCCCTGCCTAAGGGCTATACTATAATACACCCACTTCCTGACAATGGACACTTAATGTTTTGAGGCCCTCATGCACGTCTCTATGCAGGGACAACGTGGAGCCTCCCAATTTTTGGCTGCCCTGCCTAAGGGCTATACTACAATAGACCCACTTCCTTCCAATGGGCACTTCAGGTTTACAGGCCATCATGCACGTCTGTATGCAGGGGCATTGGTGAACCTCACAATTTTGGACTGCCCTGGCAAAGGAAAATACTACAAAGACTCAGTTCCTCAAAATGGGCACATTAGACTCAAGAGGCCTTTATGTACGTCTCTTCTCAGGGACATCGGAGTGCCACACAATGTTTTACGTAAAATCTTTCATGTATTGATCTCAAAAAGTAACATACATTAGCTCTATCTCACTATTGGGTATGTGCCCTTAACATTTCCGCCATGAAAAATCATTTTGGTGTCATTTTGGAAGGTTTTCTGGTGAGTCCGTAAAAATGGCGTAAAACGCGGACAAAATTGTTCACAGCTGTGACTTTTGAGTGATAAATGCTTCAAGGGGTCTTCCCGATGCTGTTGCCATGTCATTTGAGCACTCTTCTGAGACTTTTGTGCCATTTTTAGGGTTTCTACATGCTGCCGGTGGTCATTTCACAAAAATACTCGGGTCTCCCATAGGATAACATTGGGCTCGTTGCTCGGGCCGAGTACACGAGTATCTTGGGAGGCTCGGCCCGAGCTTCGAGCACCCGAGCTTTTTAGTACTCGCTCATCACTAGTACAAACATAAAGAGTTTTTACAATGTGTAATACCCAGATTGGGTATTAAACTTTGATTCTAAAGCCTGCTTTACACGCTGCAATGTATCTTACAATGTGTCGGCGGGGTCACGTCGTAAGTGACGCACATCCGGCATCGTAAGGTACGTTGTAGTGTGTGACAGGTACGTGCGATTGCGATTGAACGGTAAAACGTTGATCGCACGCACATCGTTCATTTCTCTAGAATTGAACGTCAGATTGTTCATCGTACCCGGGGTAGCACACATCGCAGTGTGTGATACCCTGGGAACGATGAATAGATCTTACCTGCGTCCTGCGGCTCCTGGCCGGTAATGCGGAAGGAAGGAGGTGGGCGGGATGTTTACGTCCCGTTCAGCTCTGCCCCTCCGCTTCTATTGGCCGGCTGCCGCGTGACGTTGCTGTGACGCCGAACGTCCCTCCCACTCCAGGAAGTGGACGTTCGCCACCCACAGCGAGGTCGTATGGACGGGTAAGTACGTGTGATGGGGTTAATCGTTTGTGCGGCACGTTCAACAAATTGAACATGCCACACATACGATGGGGGCGTTGCAAATTACATACGATATCGTATGTGAAATTGCAACGTGTAAAGCAGGCTTAACTCAGGTTATCATCCCAAGACTAATGGAGAGACAGAAAGGATGAAACAAGAAGTAGAACAGTATTTAAGATGTTTTGTTTCATCTAATCAGGAGGACTCTGTGGATTTTCTGCCTCCTGCGAAGTTCACTCTCAATAATCGCACATCTACAGCTAGTAGTACCTCACTTTTTTTTGGCTACGGGGGATCTCAGCCTCTTTTTGGAATTTTTTCTTGCTGGTAGTCCTCTGTATAAAGGGCGCTTTACACGCTGCGACATCGCTAACAATGTCGCAAGCGATCGCCCCGTCATTTGTGCGTCACAGGCAAATCGCTGCCCGTGGCGTACAATATCGGTAGTGCGCGTCACACGCACATACCTTACTAACGATGTCGCTGTGGGCGTCAAACATAGTCTTTTCTAAGGGGGAGGGTCGTACGGCATCACCGTGACGTCACACAGCGGCCCACCAATAGGGGCGGAGAGCAGCCGCATTATCGACACTCCCACCTCGTTGCCGGAGGACGCAGGAACGCTGTTGTTCGTCGTTCCCGGGGTGTCACACGTAGCGATGTGTGCTGCCTCAGGAACGACGAACAACCTGCATCTCAGAAGATCAATGACATTTTGAAAATGAACGATGTGTCAACGATCAACGATTTTTGAGGTAAGTGAGATTGTCGCGGGCGGAGGAGGGGACGCCGCGCTCCCCCTCTGCTCGGGTCCGGCTGCCGCTGCGGCTGCTGCGGCCTGCTGCTGCTGCTGCTGCTCGGTGGCTCGAGCGATGGGCCGGATCCCGGGGACTCGAGCGGCGCTCCTCGCCCGTGAGTGAAAGGGGATTGGGTTTTGGGATAGTTTATTGTCCGTGACGCCACCCACGGCTGTGGTGATTAAGTGGACACCACCGCTACTCTTTCTGGGGAACCCGGGAGTGATGGTATGGAGCAGCCAGTTGTTAGTTTTCCCCTCCGTAGGTAGGGGTTTTGGTGGTCCCGGGGCCCAGTGATGGGGTTGGTATGGTGGACAGGCGGGTATGGGGCCTGTGGAGGTGCAGGGGCGCAGGGGCAGCGCTGTGCCGCACGGCACGGAGGTACTCACTCAGCCAGTAAACACGACACAGTTCTCGGTAAACAAACGGCTGGTTGGACGGGTCCCTCGGACGGCTACGGTGCTGCTGTTCCCTGCAGTTAGCAGTGACGGTCTCTTCCTTGCACCTATGTAAAGTCTCTTGGTAGCGATGGGTCCCCACTGGTTACCCGCTCCCCGGCTTGGATATGGGCCGGAGGAGCCCCTCTCTTGCCCGCAGGCGCTGGCCCTGGGAAACTGGTGCCTTGGCAGTGGCGGTGTCTCCCCTTAACGGTCGGACTGTTGCCTTCAATCGGGACTTGGTTGTTAGGAGACAGAGGTCCCCTTCACTGACGGATTTGGCAAATTATGGCGACTCCTAGCCTTGCCGGGATCCGAAAGGCCCCTGCCCTGGTGCTGACTGTTCTTCGTATACTGCTCCAGTACCGCCGGGTCACCACCCGTCCGCGGTCCTTCCAGCAACCTCCAAGCAGTCCCCCTGCAGACTATCACCGCCGTCTGCTGACCTTGCTGTCTCAGTCCGGGGCACACACCCGGACCAACTTCAGGCTTGCTTAACTGTTTCTTTTCTGTCACCACTCTTACTGTCCTCCTTTACCACTTCACCTCCTTCTACTGTCACTTCCTAAACTGTACTGTTTACTCCTTCACTTCCCTAGCTTAACTGCCTGGTTCTCCCGCCTCCAGGGCTGTGAACTCCTTGGTGGGCGGACCCACCCGCCTGGCCCACCCCCTGGTGTGGACATCAGCCACTGGAGGAAGGCAACAAGGATTTTAGGTTAGCTTAGATGTACCTGCCGGGAATGTGGGGTGCATGTGATGTTGTGACCTGTGACCCCTGGCTTGCCCAGGGCGTCACATTCCCCCTTAGCAAAACGCAGACCGTCCTCGGGCTGCCCGTCCAACACCAGTTTTATTTTCCTTTTGTTTTTTTTTTTCTGTAAAGATAAAACGGTAACATATATACAATTTATGGCATCATCCCACATCGGGAGGTTCGGTTCTTAAACGTTGCAAACATTAAAACGGTTAACGGTTACGGTCTCCGCTCTCTCCCACCCAAGTAACCTGGCCCTGATGCTGCCCCTAAAACCCAGGCAGCACCCCTTGACCCCAGTCCAGCACAAGTTACCCGAGCGGGATCTGTCCTTCCCCTCCAGAGGGTAGCCACCGGTTCCTGTGGTGGCTGGGCCCCAGCCTGCTCTGCTGTGGGCCCTCCCTCCAACCTGCCTCTCCGGAGGCGGTAATTGCGGAAACGGTAACGGTAACACAACTTATTTACAAGCCACTAGCGTCTGTGGTTGCCCTGCAAGTTCACGGGCTTGTCCATAGGAGTTCCTATGCAAATTTTTCAAACGGTCCCCACGGGGACAACGGTGCCGGCAACGGCCGGTTTCCAAATCACGGTGCAATCAGGTGACTGTTCGGTAATCAATTCATTTTTCATCAAACTTTCAAACAAATACACCTTTTCTCTTTCCCCTCCCCCTTTTAAAGAACTGTTTCCCTGTACCTAAGTGGGGGCCTACCTAGGGTGGGACGGGTGGACCTCTGGGGTCCGGTGTCAGTGGGGCTAGGCAGTGGGGCAGAGGGAACAATCGGTTCCTCCTCCCTGCTATCGTGTGGGGCAGGCGGAGGCATAGGGGAGCTGGGCACAGGTTCATCCCTGGGCACTGGCACTGGTTCTGGCTCACGGTTGACCGCTTCCACCACTTCTTCATCCACAGGTTGTGGGAACAGTATCACTGGAAGAATCACCGCGCCGTTCTGTGTAGGCCAGTCTGCTGGGAAGTCACCCATCACAGTGTGGATCACCTCTTTTGCCTTCTCTGCTGGTGGAGGAACTGGTACTTCAGCCATCGCCCTCAATGCTGGTGGGCACCTTTTCAGATGGTCCCGGGAAACCGTGGCCAAGGTGCCCCCTTGGTCACGACTGATCTGGTAGGCCTTTCCATCTTCCCATCCTGTGGGTTGGATGACGTATGGGATTTGTTCCTATTGATCATCCAGCTTGTGGGTTTTCCTCTTTCGCTTTAACACCACATCTCCAGGCTGGAAAGGGCCCGCAGACGCTTTCTGATTGAAGCGCTGCTCCTGTTGTTCTCGACTCCGACTTAGGTTCTTCTCCACATACTCCTGAATCTGTCGGTACTGCACCCTCCGCCGGGTATCCCATTCAGCCGTTGAGGGGAGTGTCTCTGAGGCTTCCAGTCCCATTTCCAGGTCCACCGGCAGTCGGCCAGGCCGAGCCCTCATCAGATACGCTGGGGTGCACTTCGTTGAGCTAGACGGGATATTGTTGTACATATCGACCAAGTCGGGCAGCTTCTCCGGCCACAGGTTCCGCTCCTCCAATGGCAACGTTTTGAGGAGGCCAAGGACCAGATGGTTCATCTTCTCACACATACCGTTGGTCTGGACATAGTAAGGTGTGGTCCGGATCTTCTTGCAGCCGTACAGCTGACAGAACTCATGGAACACCTCCGCCTCAAAGGCTGGACCTTGGTCGGTAAGCACCTTCTCGGGGTATCCATGGGGTCGACAGAAGTAAGCTTGGAACGCTCTAGCGGCGGTACGGCCGGTTAAGTCCTTGACCGGGACAACCACCATGAACCGGGAGTAATGATCTACTATGGTCAGAGCGTTAAGCCTGCTTTACACGGTACGACCGATTGTGCGATTTCACAATCGATCGTACCCGCCCCCGTCCTTTTTGCGTCACGGGCAAATCGCTGCCCGTGTCGCACAAAGTCAGTAACCCCCGTCACACATACTTACCTCTCGTGCGACCTCGCTGTGGGCGGCGAACGTCCACTTCCTGGAGTGGGAGGGACGTTCGGCGTCACAGCGACGTCACACGGCCGCCGGCCAATAGAAGCGGAGGGGCGGAGATGAGCGGGACGTAAACATCCCGCCCACCTCCTTCCTTCCACATAGAGCCGGCGGCGGCCGCGGGAGGCAGGTGAGCTGCTCATCGTTCCCGTGGTGTCACACGGAGCGGCATGTGCTACCACGGAAACGATGGTCAACTAAATCAACCGATATTATGGAACCTAACAAGCAGTACCCGACTCACGATTTGTGAACGATACTGCGTCGCTAGGAGGTGTCACACAGGCCGGCATCGCCAGCGATGCCGGATGTGCGTCACAAAAACCGTGACCCCGACGATCTATCGCACGATAGATTGCCTGGTGTAAAGCAGCCTTTAGTGTACCCACTTCGGCTGGGGGTGAGCTTTACATGGTCCAAGGCGACCAGCTCCAGCGGTTGGTGTGTAACGATCGGGCGTAGGGGGGCCTTCTGGCTGGCTTCATCCTTCCTCCTCAACGTAAAAGGACCGCACTCTCGACACCAGGCCTCCACAGACTCCCGCATCCCACTCCAATAGAACCGCTCACTCAACAGCATCTCCAGCTTCTTCCACCCGAAGTGGCCGGCACCATCATGGTACGCCTGCAGAACAGTGGGTACATCAGCTTGGGGAATAACCAACTGGCGGATTTTCTCATGGGTCTTCGGGTTGATCAGCTCACGGTACAACCTCCCCTGATGTAGACACAGCCGGGTCCGTTCCTTCCACAAGCGTTGGGCTTCAGCTGGGGCGGCAGGGTTCATCCCAGCAGCGCCTTGCTCCACCAGGGTCTTGACGAGGCGGACAGCGGGCGCCTGATTTTGAGCTTCCTGCCACTCCTAACTGGGCAGCGGATCCAGGTTCACCCGTTGTTGGTGGACATGTACCTTCTCAGTTGGTGGCCGGTGGAATGCAGGCAACTCGATCTCCTCGAGGTCATCACCCTCGCACCCACCTTCTGACAAGTGGGGCATCCGAGAGAGGGCATCAGCATTAATGTTGACACGACCGGCCCTGTATTTGATGGTGAAGTTATAGTTGGCAAGTCTGGCCACCCACCGCTGCTCCAACACGCCCAGCTTGGCCGTGTCCAGGTGAGTCAACGGATTGTTATCCGTGAAAGCGGTGAATTTTGCTGCGGCCAAGTAGTGGCGGAACCGCTCGGTGATAGCCCACACCAGTGCCAGGAGCTCGAGCTTGAAGGAGCTGTAGTTCTCAGAGTTCCTTTCAGTCGGCCTGAGTTTTCGACTAGCATAGGCAATCACCTTCTCCTTTCCTTCCTGGACCTGGGACAGGACTGCCCCCAAACCCACATTGCTGGCGTCTGTGTAGAGGATGAATGGGCAGCCGTAGTCAGGGTACGCTAGGACCTCTTCTCCAGTCAAGGCCGCCTTCAGCTGACGGAAGGATTCCTCATGCCTGTCCTCCCACACCAGTGGGGCTCCGATGGGTCTACCGCCTTTGGTCTGTCCCACGAGGAGGTCTTGCATGGGAGCAGCCATCTTCGTGTACCCCTTGATAAAGCGCCGGTAATATCCCACCAGACCCAAAAACTGCCTTACTTCCCTCACGGTGATTGGTTTTGGCCAGTCATGGATGGCAGTGATCTTCTCAGGGTCGGGGGCGACACCTTCCGCACTCACCACATGCCCCAGGTACTGCACTCTGGGTTTCAGCAGGTGGCACTTGGAGGGCTTCAACTTCATCCCGTATTTGGCAAGGGACGTGAACACCTCGGCTAGGTGCTCCAGATGGGCTTCATACGTCTGAGAGTACACAATCACATAATCCAGGTATAACAGGACGGTCTCGAAGTTCAGATGTCCCAGACAGCACTCCATCAGCCGTTGGAAGGTTCCAGGGGCATTGCACAGCCCAAATGGCATACTATTGAATTCACAGAGCCCCATTGGGGTGGTGAAGGCGGTTTTCTCCCGGTCTTCCAGGGCCACTGCCACTTGCCAGTACCCACTGGTAAGGTCAAGGGTAGAGAAGTAATTTGCGGTTCTCAGTACTCTTCAATACGGGGAAGAGGGTAGGCATCTTTATGTGTTATCTGATTAATCTTCCGGTAGTCCACACACATCCGCATGGTACCATCCTTCTTCTTGACCAGTACCAACGGAGCGGCCCAGGGACTACAGCTGTCCCGAATAACCCCTGCCTCCTTCATATTCCTCAACATATCTTTGGCACACTGGTAATGTGCAGGGGGAATAGGCCTGTACCTCTCTTTGATAGGGGGGTGTTCACCGGTGGGGATGTGGTGTTGGACCCCTTTGATCTGCCCAAAGTCTAGTGGATGTTTGCTGAAAACTTGTTCATACTCCCGCACCACCCTGTATACCCCTGCTTTGTGATGTGTAGGGGTATCATCAGTGCCCACGTGTAGCTGTTGGTGCCACTCATTTATCTCCCCTTGAGGCGGGGGAGTGCTGGTAGTAGGTGGGGAGACTGAGGGAATGGCCTTGTGGATGGTGTGGGGATCCAGGGTGAGCAGCTTGGCAATGGTGGCATACCGGGGAAGCCTGACTTCTTCCTCCCCACAGTTCAGCACCCTCACGGGCACTCTCCCCTTCTTTACGTCTACCACCCCTCGGGCGGCCATTACAGTGGGCCAGTGCTCGGAGGGTATGGGCTCCATCATGGCAGGGTAGTCACGCCCCTGAGGCCCTACTGCTGCCCTACACCAGATCATCATCTCACTCCTAGGGGGCACAATCAACGGAGCAACATCCATCACTCTCACTCCACCAATCTCTCCATCTGTTGAGTTTACATGCTGGCGGTACATCAAAGCTCGGATCTCACGCTGCACAGCTCTCTGTCGGCTCCCCGCCACCGTGGCGGCCAGCTGTTGCAGTAGGGCCAACACATCACCCATACAGTGCTCCATCACATTGGTTCCTAGCACTATCTTCGGGTTATGATCACTGGGTTCATTCATGATCACAATCATACCCTGGTGTTGCAGTTCAGCTTGCCCCACTGTCATAGCCACCTGTTTTATACCCCACTTGGGTCAATGGGAGTCCATTAGCAGCAATTAGCGTTATACTAGTATCTGGGGGTGCCAGCTCGTCTATCCCCCAATACCGCTGGTACAATGTGTATGGTATGGTGGTTACCTGTGATCCAGTGTCCAAGAGAGCCATCACCGGTATGCCGTCCACAGCCACGGGGATGATGAGCCGGGCCCCGATATACCGGTCCCGCCAGTCTGGGGGGCCACGGGGTTCTACTCCTGAGGATTGGCCCGGGGCCCCAGGGGTTGCTCGTTTAACGGGCACTGTCAGAAGTAATGCCCAGGCTTACGGCACTTGTAGCAGGCTGGAGGTCTGCTCCGCGGGTTGTTAGCACTTCTCCGCTGCATCCAGGGGACATCCTCAGGGCTGTCGGCAAGCTGTATCTGTGCTGGAGGCTGAGGTCTGGTCAAAGGTTGGAGTGCAGCAAGAATCTTGGCGAGGTCTCCGTCCATGCGACGGACCTGGGCTGCCAGTTCCTCCATCATGCTGCTTGGGGCTGTAGGTATTGGAGAGGTTGGTAGGGCAGGGGCCACCACAACGGGGGCCGTCTCAATGGGCCACGGGGCTGGCTCCAAGATTTCTGAAGCTGGGGGCTGTAGTGCTTTAATGGCCCGTTCCTTTAACACGGCAAAGTCCACATCAGGGTGTTCTAGGGCCCAGAGCCGGAGTTGTTTGCGATCCTCAGGGGACCTCATCCCCTGCACAAATTGCTCTACTAACATCTTGTTGCTGTCTGCCTCATTGATAGGATTCACCCGCTTTAGCGTGCGGAGGGCGGTTTGCAGACGTAAAGCATAGTCCCGAATGCTATCCACAGACCGTTGCCGGCACTGGTAAAACTGCATCCTCAGCTCAGCTTCAGTCCGGGTCTCAAAGGCAGTCTGTAGCTTCTCAAAGACGGTGGCTACAGAGAGCCGGTCCCCCTCGGCCCAAGTCTCCGCCTCCTGCTCAGCCGCACCGGTTAACTGGCCCAGCACTACCGCTGCACGTTGCTTATCGGTCAGGGGGTACAGTTCTAGCAACGGGTTAAGCTTTTTCCGGAAGACCTGTAAAGCATCAGGTTTCCCGTCATACTGCGGTAGCCAGGTAGCTCCGGGCGCATAGGGCAAGGAGAACGGCATCACCTGAGCGAGCGCGGGGGCCGCGGCACCTCCCGCCAGCACGGCCGGGACCTGGGCAGGCCCATTCCCATCCACGGGTGCCACTGCGGCTGCGACCACCGCTCCTCCAGCGGCTCCGTCGGGCGCAGACATCTTGTTTCCGTCCTTCTTAGCCTCTTTCCGGCCCCTCCTCTATCGGGGCGGGGTTTTGGTCTTCGCGCCTCTGCTACTCGAGAAGACGCTTGAGCGGGAACTTTTCGCGCCAAAGATGGCGACTTCTGAAATTTTCCGGCCGGATACCTCCGGCGGTCACAAGGCGCACCTCTACCCAACGGCAGAGCGGTAAGATCCTGTTCGTGACGCCAAGTTGTCGCGGGCGGAGGAGGGGACGCCGCGCTCCCCCTCTGCTCGGGTCCGGCTGCCGCTGCGGCTGCTGCGGCCTGCTGCTGCTGCTGCTCGGTGGCTCGAGCGATGGGCCGGATCCCGGGGACTCGAGCGGCGCTCCTCGCCCGTGAGTGAAAGGGGATTGGGTTTTGGGATAGTTTATTGTCCGTGACGCCACCCACGGCTGTGGTGATTAAGTGGACACCACCGCTGCTCTTTCTGGGGAACCCGGGAGTGATGGTATGGAGCAGCCAGTTGTTAGTTTGCCCCTCCATGGGTAGGGGTTTTGGTGGTCCCAGGGCCCAGTGATGGGGTTGGTATGGTGGACAGGCGGGTATGGGGCCTGTGGAGGTGCAGGGGCGCAGGGGCAACGCTGTGCCGCATGGCACGGAGGTACTCACTCAGCCAGTAAACACGACACAGTCCTCGGTAAACAAATGGCTGGTTGGACGGGTCCCTCGGACGGCTACGGTGCTGCTGTTCCCTGCAGTTAGCAGTGACGGTCTCTTCCTTGCACCTATGTAAAGTCTCTTGGTAGCGATGGGTCCCCACTGGTTACCCGCTTCCCGGCTTGGATATGGGCCGGAGGAGCCCCTCTCTTGCCCGCAGGCGCTGGCCCTGGGAAACTGGTGCCTTGGCGGTGGCGGTGTCTCCCCTTAACGGTCGGACTATTGCCTTCAATCGGGACTTGGTTGTTAGGAGACAGAGGTCTCCTTCACTGACGGATTTGGCAAATTATGGCGACTCCTAGCCTTGCCGGGATCCGAAAGGCCCCTGCCCTGGTGCTGACTGTTCTTCGTATACTGCTCCAGTACCGCCGGGTCACCACCCGTCCGCGGTCCTTCCAGCAACCTCCAAACAGTCCCCCTGCAGACTATCACCGCCGTCTGCTGACCTTGCTGTCTCAGTCCGGGGCACACACCCGGACCAACTTCAGGCTTGCTTAACTGTTTCTTTTCTGTCACCACTCTTACTGTCCTCCTTTACCACTTCACCTCCTTCTACTTTCACTTCCTAAACTGTACTGTTTACTCCTTCACTTCCCTAGCTTAACTGCCTGGTTCTCCCGCCTCCAGGGCTGTGAACTCCTCGGTGGGCGGAGCCTACCGCCTGGCCCACCCCCTGGTGTGGACATCAGCCCCTGGAGGAAGGCAACAAGGATTTTAGGTTAGCTTAGATGTACCTGCCGGCAATGTGGGGTGCATATGATGTTGTGACCTGTGACCCCTGGCTTGCACCACTGAGTACTGCACCCACGCTGTGTGGACACTCAGACACACAGTGGCTAGGTCTCACACACACCATAGAGGGGACCCGTGGGCAGACCCAGGAGGGGGCGTGGCCTCCATATCTCAGCTAGTCGTGGGGTGGAGAAGCTGGTTGCTAGGTTGCAGTGGCAGGCACAGTGGGGGAGGCAGTAGTGAACCAGTGTGAAGTGAGGAAGCGCAGTGTGCAGTCGCAGAAGGAGGACGTGTGCGGGGTCACTAGTCAGACCCTGCACGTGTAGTGGCTGTCGGCGGGGGAGTTCGGTTGCCACACAGTCAGCCTGAAAGGCAACTCAGGAAGAAGCGGGGTGACTGAGTACGGGGACTCCTGGTAGACCAGGCCCGCACGGGGAAACAGGTTCCTAGAGCAACAAACCAAGTATTGGTCTGCTAAACCTGCTGGTGAGGGCTCTGGATGTGCCTCACCAACCAACACAGAGTCCGCAACATCGGCAGCAACGAGGGGGCCCATAAGTGAGATAAGGCACAAAGCCATCTTGGTCCACACTGCCAGCAAACGGGCCAGAAAGGGGAGAACGACAGTTGCGACTTCCCTGGGTGATTCCCGCAGTACTACAAGTCAGGGGTCACCCTAAACAAGGACTAGGAAGGAGAGTTGACAGTCACCCCTGGATCAGCCTGAAGGATACCTGGTTCCACCTGGTTCATCATAGCATCGCCCGGGTTGCCTCACTCTACCATCTGAATGTGAGTAAAAACCCTGAAAGACATTTCTTGACTGTGTGTGAGTTCTTCTGTGACCTGTGGTACTACGCACAAACACCCGAGCCCCTGGGGCCAGCCTCCCTCTCGGGAGGCCATAACACCAAACTGCAATTATCATCAGCCCCAGATGCTCGTTAAACTGCAGTGGCGGTCACCCATTACCCTGACCGCAAAACCGAGAGTGGCCTCACGACTCCTATTGAAGTTAACCTGCCATACCTGTGGCCAGAAGAATTCCAGCACGTGGAGACCCTGCAGCGTCCCTGGAGGTGGAGAGAAGTCCCTGAGGTCCCGGAGGCGATCGCTGCAGATGAGGGGCTACACAAATGTGCGTCACGATTTCCGTGACCCCAACGATATCTCGTTAGCGATGTCGTTGCGTGTAGCGGGGCCTTAAGGGGAAGAGAGATTTTCTTTATTTTGATTAAGGTATGGGGAGAGGTTGAAAAAAGTCTTGGGCTATGTTCACATAGGGCATCTTTTATGTGCATTTTGAGTGCATCTTGAGAGTGCATCTCATTTTCTGAAAACGCAAACGCGTTAAACGCATAAAAACGTATGCGTTTTTCACGTGTTTTTACCACGTTTTGCCCAATGCGTTTTGCAAGTGAAATCTATTGACTGGAGGGCTCAAAAACGCAGTAAAAACGCATAAAGAATTGACATGCTGCATCTTGAAAAACGCAGCCAAGATGCAGCCAACAAAAGATGCCCAGTGTGGACAGCAAAATTGAAATCTCATAGACTTTGTTGGGAGAAGGAAATGCATGCATTTTGGTGCATCTTTGGGACTTCAAAAACACACCGAAAATGCAGCAAAAGATGGCCTGTGTGAACTTAGCCTTATGGTAACTTGTGAGCAGACAAAAACTTGCAACTCACATACGTATGAGGACTTTTGCCTTTAGGGTGGGAGAATTTGTTTGGTTAATTAAAATGCTTAAAGAAGTTGTCCAGTTACCAAAACTGATTTTTTTTTTCTGATAAATCTTGCTAATATGTGCCCCTCAACACATCTATTATGTTTTTTCAGCAAAATTACCTTTCATTGTGCACTAGCAGCACACGGTCATTGCTGGCTCCAGCTCTGATGGGGTTAATCTCTCCTCTGACTTCCTGTGTTCAGTTCCTACAAGTCCCAGAATTCTTTGTGGCTCTAGGGCGGTGTCTGGCTTATCTAACACACCCATTGTGTCTAATACACCCACTCTGCTCCCACCCAAACCCTCCTCCCTGCCTCTTCCCAGTGGATGTGCACTCAGAGAAATCACAGATACAGCAGCTCTGCACAGCCAGGGGAAGAAAGTGTGTGCGCGTGTATATACAGTGTGTGTGTGCGTATATACAGTGTGTGTGTGCGTATATACAGTGTGTGTGTGTATATACAGTGTGTGTGTGTATATACAGTGTGTGTGTGCGTATATACAGTGTGTGCGCGTATATACAGTGTGTGTGCGTATATACAGTGTGTGAGTGAGTGTGTATGTGAGTGTGTATGTGAGTGTGTATGTCATACTCACCTGTCTGCAGGGTCCGGGTGCCATGCTTGCTTCCAGCCCCTGTCTCGGTCCCGCCGCTTCGGCTGTGTGCAGTCTCCCCGGTGCATGCACGAAGCTTGCAGGACCTGGCCGTGGATCACCTGATGCAGTCACCTGACGCATCAGCTGATCGTAGTCTCGCCGGCTTTTTCTTGCCCGGCCGGCTATCAACTGATCCTGCCGTCAGGGGACTTCATCAGCTGATTACCGGCAGCTCCTGCAGTGATGGGCCAGGATCAGACTCCGCTCCAGGAGCTGCCGGTCATCAGCACAGACGTGAGTATTTATTTATTTTTATTTTTTTTTGCACTGATGCTTCAGCTGATTGTATAATCGGCTTTTATACAATCAGCTGATGTATGATGTGATTCACATCCTTTATCCTGACACATCATCTGATCGCTTTGCCTTCCTTCCAGCAAACCGATCAGATGATATTGGATCCGGATTGGACGGCGCGGGACCCTGACCCAGGATTACTGCGGAGGGGGGTTTATTTCAATAAAGATTGAGTCACTAATTGTGTTGTGTTTTATTTCTAATAAAAATATTTTTCTGTGTGTTGTGTTTTTTTTTTTTTTTTTATCATTACTAGAAATTCATGGTGGCCATGTCTAACATTGGCGTGACACCATGAATTTCGGGCTTAGGGCTAGCTGATAATATACAGCTAGTCCTAACTCCATTATTACCCGGCTAGCCACCCGGCATCAGGGCAGCTGGAAGAGTTGGATACAGCGCCAGAAGATGGCGCTTCTATGAAAGCGCCATTTTCTGGGGTGGCTGCGGACTGCAATTCGCAGTGGGGGTGCCCAGAAAGCATGGGCACCCTTCACTGTGGATTCCAATCCCCAGCTGCCTAGTTGTACCCGGCTGGACACCAAAATTAGGCGAAGCTCACGTCATTTTTTTTTTAAATTATTTCATGAAATTCATGAAATAATTAAAAAAAAAAAAAGGGCTTCTCTATATTTTTGGTTCCCAGCCGAGTACAACTAGGCAGCTGGGGGTTGGGGGCAGCCTGTACCTGCCTGCTGTACCCGGCTAGCATACAAAAATATGGCGAAGCCCACGTCATTTTTTTTTTCTTTTTGGGTAAAAAACTGCATACAGTCCTGGATGGAGGATGCTGAGCCTTGTAGTTCTGCAGCTGCTGTCTGCTCTCCTGCATACAATGAACATTTTGAATAAGGAAATGACATCAGACCTTTTTTATTTTTTTCATCAACAATCTTTAATGGCATTGTGCACTGATTAAAAACGCAGTGAGCAAAAACGCAGCAAAAAAGGCACCAAATCGCGGCAAAAACGTGACATGCAGCATCCGGTCACCTGCACTACAAGTGCCAGAGTGGAGAAAGATAGTGACATGCAGCACACTATGTGTCAGAGCAGAGCATGTCACTGTCTCCACTCCGCTGACCTCACAGCCCGTACACGCTGCGATGGATGCAGGGGGACACAGAACAAGTAATCGGCCGACACTGGAGTCATCTGATTACTTGGGATGAATTGAGCAGTAAAATGCTCTGGTGCTCGATGGGCGAAGCCCATGCCGTTTTTTTTAAAAAAAAATTAATTAAAAATAAAAAATAAAAAAAATCACATTGTTTGTGGGCTCCCGCTGCATTTTCTGTTGCTAAGGGTAACCAAAGCAGCTACTGGCTGCTAGCCCCCGCTGCTTGGTGTTACTTTCACTGGCAATAGAAATGCAGGGAAGCATTTTTTTTTTTTTTATAAAGGTTTTTCCCTGAAAACGTTTTTAAGAAAATGACGTGGGCTTCGCCATATTTTTGTATGCTAGCCAGGTACAGCAGGCAGCTACGGGCTGCCCCCAACCCCCAGCTGCCTAGTTGTACCCGGCTGGGAACCAAAAATATAGAGAAGCCCTTTTTTTTTTTTTTTTTTCATGAATTTCATGAAATAATTAAAAAAAAAAATGACATGGGCTTCGCCGAATTTTTGAGTCCAGCCAGGTACAACTAGGCAGCTGGGGATTGGAATCCGCAGTGAAGGGTGCCCAAACTTTCTGGGCCCCCCGCTGCGAATTGCAGTCCACAGCCGCCCCAGAAAATGGCGCTTTTATAGAAGCGCCATCTTCTGGCGCTGTATCCAACTCTTCCAGTGGCCCTGGTGGCAGGTGGCACGCTGGGTAATAAGGGGTTAATACCAGCTATGTTTTACCCGCTGGTATAAAGCCCGAGATTCTAAATGTCAGGCCAAGGTTGACCTGGCCATTAAGAATCTCCAATAAAGGGTTAAAAAAAAAAAGACCACACAGAGAAAAATACTTTATTAGAAATAAATACACAGACACAGTAGGGACTCCATGTTTATTACTCCCTCTCACCCCTCCACGATGGAGAGATTTCTGTACTGACCATGCCAGGAGAGAGCGAGGGAAAAGAGAGCGAGCGAGGGGGGGGAGGAAAAGAAAGCGAGCGGGGGGGGGAAAGAGAGCGAGCGGGGGGGGGAAAGAGAGCGAGCGGGGGGAAGAGAGCGAGCGGGGGGGGGAAGAGAGCGAGCGGGGGGGAAAAGAGAGCGAGCGGGGGGGAAAAGAGAGCGAGCGGGGGGGGAAAGAGAGCGAGCGGGGGGGGAAAGAGAGCGAGCGGGGGGGGGAAAGAGAGCGAGCGGGGGGGAAAGAGAGCGAGCGGGGGGGGGAAAGAGAGCGAGCGGGGGGGAGGAAAAGAGAGCGAGGGGGGAGGAAAAGAGAGCGAGGGGGGAGGAAAAGAGAGCGAGGGGGGAGGAAAAGAGAGCGAGGGGGGAGGAAAAGAGAGCGAGGGGGGGGAAAAGAGAGCGAGGGGGGAGGAAAAAAAGAGAGTGCGGGAGGAAAAAAAGAGCGCGGGAGGAAAAAAAGAGAGCGCGGGAGGAAAAGAGAGCGCAGGGGGGAGGAAAAGAGAGCGCAGGGGGGAGGAAAAGAGAGCGCAGGGGGGAGGAAAAGAGAGCGCAGGGGGGAGGAAAAGAGAGCGAGCGGGGGGGGGAAAGAGAGCGAGCGGGGGGGGGAAAGAGAGCGAGCGGGGGGGAAAGAGAGCGAGCGGGGGGGAAAAGAGAGCGAGCGGGGGGGGAAAAGAGAGCGAGCGGGGGGGGAGAAGAGAGCGAGGGGGGAGGAAAAGAGAGCGCAGGGGGGAGGAAAAGAGAGCGCAGGGGGGAGGAAAAGAGAGCGCAGGGGGGAGGAAAAGAGAGCGCAGGGGGGAGGAAAAGAGAGCGCAGGGGGGAGGAAAAGAGAGCGCAGGGGGGAGGAAAAGAGAGCAGGGGGGAGGAAAAGAGCGCAGGGGGAGGAAAAGAGAGCGAGGGGGGAGGAAAAGAGAGCGAGGGGGGAGGAAAAGAGAGCGAGGGGGGGAAAAGAGAGCGAGGGGGGAGGAAAAAAAGAGAGCGCGGGAGGAAAAAAAGAGCGCAGGGGGGAGGAAAAGAGAGCGCAGGGGGGAGGAAAAGAGAGCGCAGGGGGGAGGAAAAGAGAGCGCAGGGGGGAGGAAAAGAGAGCGCAGGGGGGAGGAAAAGAGAGCGAGCGGGGGGGAAAAGAGAGCGAGCGGGGGGGAAAAGAGAGCGAGCGGGGGGGGAAAAGAGAGCGAGGGGGGAGGAAAAGAGAGCGCAGGGGGGAGGAAAAGAGAGCGCAGGGGGGAGGAAAAGAGAGCGCAGGGGGGAGGAAAAGAGAGCGCAGGGGGGAGGAAAAGAGAGCGAGCGGGGGGGGAAAAGAGAGTGAGCGGGGAGGAAAAGAGAGCGCAGGGGGGAGGAAAAGAGAGCGAGGGGGGAAGAGAGCGAGGGAAAAGAGAGGGGAGGGGAGAGAGGGATAAGAGGGGAGAGAGGGATAAGAGGGGGGCAGAGAAGAGGGGGAAGAGGGGAGGGGGAGAAGAGTGGGGGGAGAGAAGAGAGTGGGGAAAGAACAGGGGGGGGCAGAGGTGCTCTGTCACCAACTGTCTCCACTCTGTGACTTGTGGTGCAGGTGACAGAGTGCAGACAGTTGGTCCCATGCAGCAGGACAGATGGCAGAGCACAGCGGTGACATGCCTGCCAGTGTCTTGCTGCTGGGAGGAGCAGATGATCACACTGCCCGACACCGGCCGCTCTCCTGACATCGCAGCAGAGCGGGCGGGTGGACAGTGTGAGCACATACTTACGTGCAGGGGGGGATTCAGCTAAAGACCCCCCCTGTACTGCACCCTGGCGCCCCGTGTCTCAGCCTCTCTGCAGGACGCCGGCTCCACAGTGACGTCCTCCGGCTCCTCCCCTCGATGCTGGGCTGTGACGTGCGGTAGTCACCGCCCACAGCCCTGTCACTCAATCTGAGTGGCGCCGGCATCCTGTGACGTACCCGTCTTGTTTGAGAGCCCGGAAATGCCGGGACGTAAGAGGATGCCGGCGGCCACAGCTCCAGGGGGTCATGTGACAGGCACTGAGCGTGCAGCATAGCGCCGCTCAGTGCCAGAACTGGAAACAGAAGGCAATGGAGAAGACGCCTAGAAAGGTAAGTATAGCTCATACAGAAAATAAAAAAAATGGGTGAACCACCCCTTTAATCCTGTGACGGTCAAAAAGGGATGCCTGATCCTCGGGATATAATTGAGGTGGATTTGGATGAGGATCAGGAGTATTACGTGGAGCGAAGACTGGGTACCAGACGCACAGATGCAAGCTGCAGTATCTTGATAAAGAGAATCTGTGAGCAAGTTTATGCTACCTCATCTGACAGCAGCATAATGTAGGCAAGGAGATTCTGAATACAATGATAAATCACATAGATTACTGGGTGCAGCCGTTCTCACACAATCAATGAATTGAGTTTTAAAGGGAAGGTATCGTCAAAAAAACAAAAATTCCAATAACTGAAAAAATGTAAAGTAATAACGTTTTATTTAAATATTATTGTTTGTTTTTAATTGAGCAAAATCTAAAAAAAAAATTAGAAAGTTTGATATTTTCCACTGTTAAACACTAGGGGGAGCAGCTGCTGAAATCCTACAGAAATCAGACTGTATAAAAAGCTCAGATTACAGCTTGCCGTAAAGTGGGCGGAGTCTGCTCTCCTGTGTGTGATGGCACGCCTCCCTCTCCTAATCTGAGTGTTTACAACAGATAACAGGTAATGACATGTAGGGACACAGTGCACAGCCATTTTCCTGGTGACCAGAAATGTCTAAAGTGTCACCAAGGACAGCAAGAGTATCCCACAGGATAGGATTAGATACACAGCTCATCAGACAGGATCCCACAGGATAGGATTAGATACACAGCTCAGCAGACAGTATCCCACAGGATAGGATTAGATACACGGCTCAGCAGAGAGTATCACACAGGATAGGATTAGATACACAGCTCAGCAGACAGTATCACACAGGATAGGATTAGATACACAGCTCAGCAGACAGTATCACACAGGATAGGATTAGATACACAGCTCAGCAGACAGTATCACACAGGATAGGATTAGATACACAGCTCAGCAGACAGGATCCCACAGGATAGGATTAGATACACAGCTCAGCAGACAGTATCCCACAGGATAGGATTAGATACACAGCTCAGCAGACAGTATCACACAGGAGAGGATTAGATACACAGCACAGAAGACAGTATCACACAGGAGAGGATTAGATACACAGCTCAGCAGAGAGTATCACACAGGATAGGATTAGATACACAGCTCAGCAGACAGTATCACACAGGAGAGGATTAGATACACAGCTCAGCAGACAGTATCCCACAGGATAGGATTAGATACACAGCTTGTCAAGGGAGGAATTTTGGGTCAAGACTGCTAATGGAGTCTTCGTTTAGGATCCAGAGACGGTGCCCCATTAATGCTGTATACCAGTGCCGATATATATCAATGTATATAAGACAAAGAACACACAGAGAACATGCTCTCTCCTTGAGTCAGCAATACCCACTGAGCTCATTATTATATTGAAAGAAACTTAATTATTACAGAAGGCACCTTCGGCCTTGAAAATGATACACAGAGTTTATGGGAGTGTCACTCCCCTATTTCTCCCAGCAGATGTTCATTAAAACATTCTTTCTGTGTGGACACTACTGATAAGCGTTTGTAGCTTCACATTTTGGCTTCATTATCTTTGGTTAACCCCTTCATGACTATACAACTTTAAATTATACTATAGGTCTGTGCAATGGCTACATAGACAGACAGATAATTTTGCATCTACATCTAGATTTTGATTTAGTTATATACACAGATATTCTTATTACGTTTAAACAAACAAGCTATAGCTCAGTGCCACCTCCACAGTCCCCCTTTAATAAAATATCTGTGAATATTATTAACCTTAAATTTAAAAAAATTTCCCATTTAGATATATTTTATTATTTGGGACTTATTTGTGACCTATTGCCCTTGGGACTTTAATTATATCTATAGCTATATATGCGGGCTTTTCATGAAATCGGTTGTTTAATTTAACACTATAGGCTTTTTTTTAGCTCCCCCCCCTTAAGTACTTATTTTTATTTATTAAATATAACTATGATTTATAGGGGCTATTAGAATTGGCATTATTACTCTTATTAGGGCACATTATCCTGATTAAGAAAAATTGAATCTAAACCTTATTTAAAAATTAGCGCATAATTAAAAAAACAAAAAAACAAAAGGACATTTGGAAATTGTCCATGGTTCTTCTTTCCGGATATGAAACAAAAAGGAGGATGCTTAGTCAGTGCTAGTCCACTTAGGGCCACTTTGTGAATCTGGATAATCTGCTCTTGATAAAAAAAAACAACAAAACATGATGAGGCTTCATGTGAACAGTTTGTGGCCCAGACTTGGAAAAACCTTCTGGGATAATGGGTTGAATAGCGGCCGCTTTCTGCTTCGATTGTATCGGGTCCATTGGTTTTTGAGATGTGACGTCAACTCGCGTGTCACTGCCAGTGCTCAGCAGACTAAGCCGGAGAGACATCAGCCTGATGGGATAGGCTCTTCCAAAACTTTTCCTGAAATGAGATTTTCCATATCTAGCATTTTGTATTAAGGAAAATTACTGAAATTAGTAGGAAACAAAAACATTTGTAAATGGTTAGATTACATTAACCAAACCACATTTTTGGGTCTATGAAATGGCTGAATTAAGTATTTTCGACTACTCAATTCGTACCTTCAACAGTCTCCCCTTGACTTATTTCTGCCATTTCCAAATACTAAGGGTACCGTGTTCCTTTAGGAAAAGAGGAAGAAAGATCTGTTGGGAAATCCTGCCTGACTGAACGTTGAGGCATGGGTGGAGAGGGGAATGGGATTTCGTCACCGGTTTGAGACCAAGGACCCCTAGGCGAGTCCTCACCCTTTGTAGTTGGACTTTCCCATGTCTCAAGGTTCTCTAAGTCCTCTCTTCTAACTATTTAACTATTTCGGCAATGATGGTTTGGGACTGTACAGGTTTTTTGTAAAGGATAAATATAAGCAGGACGCTCAGTGCAGCTCCGGTAGATCGACCCTTCTGCAATGCGGGGCGTGAATCTATGTTATCCTGCCATTGAGCTTTATCGAAATTTCTGTGTCCTGTTAGGTTTAATCAGTCTCCGGACCGAAAACCATATACTACTAACTCTGATTTAGGATCTGGAATTAGAAAATACACTTGTTTATTTCTCTAATTAGTCAATCATATGAAAATTATACGTGGCTTGCGCTAGACCAAAGAAAAACATTTTACATTGGAACCTGTTTATTACTAAAAAGAAACACAACACACACTAAAGAGAAATATAACACGCATTGATTTACAACTTATCAGTTTGGGGGTTTTTTTACATACCACTTGCATTATGTGGATTTTCAGCAATGACGTCGTTTTCTGCACTGGAAAGCCTCTGACCAGACCTGGAGAAAAATCTACACAACACGCACAGACTTGCATACAACGTGCTCATGATATACATCTATAATCAGTTTGCAGTCTCTAAGAATGGGTAGAGCAGGTGCAGGGTGTTTCTACGGACTCTTTACTGTTTTTCCTCATTGTTTTAAAAATGTGCTTCACAAGACTGGGTGAGTTTATCTACCTGGGCACTGAACCCTGGCGTCACCAAAGCGCACACTGATATCCAACTTTCACAGATGTTAATCCATGTTACTTGGGCCATCATTAAGAAGAGATCTCATGGCAGAGAAAGCTTACCGCCCTTCATCCACAGACCTTCCTCAGTCAGCCGGCTCCCTGCGTCTCGCACTCCACTTCTTATTGGTTCATTTGATCCTGTAGGGATTTAAGAACACAATGAGTGACAGAAGTCACTGACGTGACCGGTGTCACCGAGGCATGGTCTTTATGCATGGTAAAGGACTCCTCAACTCTAGGCCCGTTCACTGCTTCTTGGTCAGCTGCACCTGTACAGGGATCTCCATCCGATTCCATCAGCTCAGATCTAGCCTTTCTTTTCGGCGTACCTAGCTTATTTGACAACAGGAAATATCTACATCCTACATACATTTTGACTATCTTACCTACCTCTGCTCCACCCATCTAGAGAGGCACTTACGTCACTTCCTTCCGTACCGATAGGAGTGGCCCAAATTTAGATTACCTCATGTTGTGTAAACTGTAGCATATCCAGTGCAGAATCGACCACCATCTGGTTTCATCTATAAAAACAAAAACTAAAAGAAATATAGATTAGATTATTCCTATAACAGACATATATTCCTACATTCATAATAAACATGACATAACTGTTGCAAAAGAAAGGCCAGCTTTAAAGCCTATCCAATATGTTTGCTGCTAGAAAAATATAATAGATATCTACTTCCTCCCTTTTTATTTTTTTGTTTTATATACTACTTTGACAAAATATATAGGTCTATAACAGTAAACAATATAATTAACCAACCGATAAAGATAACTTATACTCTACTGGGAAATTTTAAAACCTTACAACAGGGTTCATAGATATTCTGTATCTACAAAAAAAAAGGAAAATAATCAATATTGGCAGTTTGTATGCAAAAATAATACAAAACAAAAACATAACGATAAAAACAAAAAAACCTAATTTGTATATTTTAAAAAATATACTTTTCCCTGCAAAATTAATTTAATTATTTAAATAGCAGCAGAATACTATTGATAATCTCCTATAAAATTTTGAACTCTAAAGATTAAACAAAATCCACTCCACCAGCCGGAAAAAGCACTGGTTAGTACATGAGACAGAAACAGCTTTGTAAATCTGCTGAAGCTACCTTTTTCATTTTTTATTTTTTTTTTTTGTTTTTTTACTTTTCTCTACTTCCTTATTTATTTTTTTTTTTTTCCTGCTCTCTACAACTTGTGACTAGCAGCAGCTTACTGAAAAAAACACTCCCACACATCCCTGCGCTGACTTATGCCCCCCGTCTCCTTCAGGATGCGCGATGTTAGAACAGCTGGTGGGAAAAACAGATACAAGAAAAAAAACATGGGCAGAACTTTCACTATAGAAATATATAAAATATATTTCTGTACCGTGTCAGCCAGCAGAAACAAAGGTACTACAGAAACATATATTATAGAAACCTTAAGATTGATGGAGTGGAATGGAGAGCATCATTAGAGCGGGTAGCTTGGGACTGGAAATCACTGCAACAAAAGCAAGCAGTCCGGGGCTCCCCCCTGTGTCATTAGGGAAGGTTGGGGCAGACTCCTGGGTGCAGCCGGACTGTGGGCAGTATCTTGGAAAATCTCCTAAAACTGATTTAAAGGGATACTGTGATACTCTGGGATAAGGCACACCTGGCTTCAGGTAGATCATTACTGAATCTACAGGGAACACCTTTATTGTAAATTTATGTGTTGCAAGTTTTGGTTACGGTTTTGAGGGTACCTGGCCAAACACTGAGATTTGGGGGCATGACACTTTCTTTGATAGTGACCAAACTGACCACAACACCAACAATTCTGTTGCTGGCTCTGCTGGTTTTGTTGATTGGGAGCTACGTCTATGGGGTTTGGGCCCTGTCGGGGCATGGGCTGTGGTGGGGGCTGCACCGGCGCGGTTGTATACACAAATTGATCTTGAGCCCATCTTTTTAAAGCGGCACAATACTGTTGTGCACTTTAAAAAATAGTGTCATCAGTGCCTGGGTGCATTGTGAGATGGGGCTCCATTAAGGGCTAAAAACTGTCTCCTGCTTTTACTTTGGTGAGATTATCTAGGTCTTTCCGCGCAGCTGAGTATAACTGATGGACCTGTAGCATCTTCCTATAAAATCGCATAGGGTTAATGCTGGGATCTGGCAGGCAGGGGATTAATGTCGCTGACTGGGTGGGGTTGAAAGGGACATATTTAAATGAGGGCTGTTCCTTGTCAGGTTCGAGGTAAGGCTCACTATGTGTCCTAAGGAAAAAAGGGGGATCCAAGGGGAGGGAATTGATAATTGGGGAGTGTGACGGCAGACTGGCCGGTATGGGGAGAGACGGCATTGCAGGTATGGGAGGGAAAAGGGGTATGGGTGTGGAAAGGGTTAAGGGATGCTGTCTAGTGACTGCAGCATCTGTGAATATCTCCGGGATCGGGGAATAGAATGGGGATCAGGTTGTGGGGCAGCAACAAAACAACCTGTCGGAGGACCCTCAGATCTGTCCTCAGACTCGGGTAACATATAGTAAAACACAACATCCCCTTGCTCATCTTCATCTTCAACCTCAATATATCTTTCTGATAGCAATGCCTGCGATATTCTGCCAAACAATTCTGCATCATTCAACAATCTCCTGTCTTTTAACTTGCCCTTTTTTGCTTTCAATGCTGTTGCCCATAGTGACAGTTGTAACCGACCTCCTTTTGGTAATTCTAACATTTTAAAAATCTCCAAGGCATGGCGTACAGCTTTCTTCCCTTCTCTCTCTGCAACCAGCTCTAACACGTTCTGTGAACCTTCAGGCCTCTCAACTTTCTGTTTCCTCTGTCTGAACATTTTTGCTATGTTGGTGGTGTCTGGATTACACTAATATAACTATGCGGTGAACGTTAGAGTCCGGCCGGCACCTAAGGCTACACCTCTATACTAGCTGGCAACTCCTCAGCTATATAGTAATAAGGGAATAAGGGTATCCCGTGATATGGAGGAGGGGTACAAAATGTATTCCCTCCGGACTTGATCAGCTGCACCAAAATTAATGTCCTAATCCCTATCTTCAGCCACGGGAACCCCCTAATAAGGGTATCTCGTGATATGGAGGAGGGGTACAAAAGGTATTCCCTCCGGACTTGGTCAACTGTATCAAAATTAATATCCTAATCCCTATCTTCAGCCACGGGAACCCCCCCGCGTCTTTAATTACAGACCGGGTCAGTCTAACTAGCTATATCCAGCCACCACCGTCTTTCCTGCCCTAACAACCGTCCTCTGGATCCCATGTGACACTCGATCCACACCTCAGGGCTGGGATCGTGCTCTGAGCTCCAGCGGGCACTACCCCTGAGTCACAATCAGGTACCTTTTAACACCGATATGGACACACAGCCCGTCACTCCCTCCTCTCCAAAACCAACCACAACGGTAGTGAATACACAGTATGTAACACTTACCCGTGGGGTCGGAGGTGATCAGCCTGTTTGGAGGAGAGGGAGATCTCAGTCCGCGATGTCCAAACCATCGGTATCTCCAGGTCGGTAATGCGTCCTTGAAGGAGCTCCACGTTGGTGCGCCAAACTGTCAAGGGAGGAATTTTGGGTCAAGACTGCTAATGGAGTCTTCGTTTAGGATCCAGAGACGGTGCCCCATTAATGCTGTATACCAGTGCCGATATATATCAATGTATATAAGACAAAGAACACACAGACAACATGCTCTCTCCTTGAGTCAGCAATACCCACTGAGCTCATTATTATATTGAAAGAAACTTAATTATTACAGAAGGCACCTTCGGCCTTGAAAATGATACACAGAGTTTATGGGAGTGTCACTCCCCTATTTCTCCCAGCAGATGTTCATTAAAACATTCTTTCTGTGTGGACACTACTGATAAGAGTTTGTAGCTTCACATTTTGGCTTCATTATCTTTGGTTAACCCCTTCATGACTATACAACTTTAAATTATACTATAGGTCTGTGCAATGGCTACATAGACAGACAGATAATTTTGCATCTACATCTAGATTTTGATTTAGTTATATACACAGATATTCTTATTATGTTTAAACAAACAAGCTATAGCTCAGTGCCACCTCCACAAGCTCAGCAGACAGGATCCCACAGGATAGGATTAGATACACAGCTCAGCAGACAGTATCCCACATGATAGGATTAGATACACAGCTCAGCAGACAGTATCACACAGGAGAGGATTAGATACACAGCTCAGCAGACAGTATCACACAGGATAGGATTAGATACACGGCTCAGCAGACAGGATAGGATTAGATACACTGCTCAGCAGACAGTATCACACAGGAGAGGATTAGATACACAGCTCAGCAGACAGTATCACACAGGATAGGATTAGATACACGGCTCAGCAGACAGGATAGGATTAGATACACAGAGCTATGCAAACAGTATCACACAGGATTAGATACACAGCTCAGCAGACAGTATCACCGGTACACACACAGGTACTCACATGCAGTGGCGCGCGCACACACACACACACACACACACACACACACACCCCTGATGGGGACCTTGTGCCACACACACACACACACACACATCACCCCTGATGGGGACCTTGTGACACACACACACACACACATCACCCCTGATGGGGACCTTGTTTCACACACACACAGAGCTGGGGTGTGCGGCGGGCATCGCTGGGTGAGCTGCGGCGGCGGGTATCGCTGGGTGAGCTGCGGCGGCGGGTATCGCTGGGTGAGCTGCGGCGGCGAGTGCTGCCACCCCCTTACTTCCTCTTCTGTTTACCATTTGCATAGCAAATTGCATAACACCATATTCTGGATGTTTCTTCTGGTTTTGTAATTCACAAGGTGTTTCACATATTCTTTTGATCCCTGGACATAGTGCTTTCGCTTTTCATCGAGTCAAATACATATTCAATTGCTTTTTCTCTGCTTTTCACTTGTCCCTACTGACAGTCTTGGAAAAAAGACAGATTCTGTCGAAACGTTGATACCATTATTACTGATGGACATAAAAAGAAAAAATTGTAGCAATAATCAAAAGAATAAAAATTAATACAGAGCAAAAAACATCTGGATTCTACTTTTTCTTGTTGTCCCATTTTGAGTGCCGGACTTATTTTTCTTGTATATATTAAAATAAATACAGTCGTAGCAAACAAACGTTTTGTTGGTTCAAAAATAAAAAGGCATCAATCCGATTGTAGAACAATTTCTTTTTTATTTACAACTGTTGTACACAGAAAAGAAAACATTTTAATTTTTTGCCAAAACAAGAAATGTGTTCTTGAGCAGAAGCACAGAGAATGTCAGGGGAGGTGAGCGCTGATCTGACAGGAGCTCACAGACAGACACAGAGGAAGGAGCAGGTCCACAGCAGCACAGAGGATGTCAGGGGAGGTGAGCGCTGATCTGACAGAAGCTCACAGACAGACACAGAGGAAGGAGCAGGTCCACAGCAGCACAGAGGATGTCAGGGGAGGTGAGCGCTGATCTGACAGGAGCTCACAGACAGACACAGAGGAAGGAGCAGGTCCACAGCAGCACAGAGGATGTCAGGGGAGGTGAGCGCTGATGTGACAGAAGCTCACAGACAGACACAGAGGAAGGAGCAGGTCCACAGCAGCACAGAGGATGTCAGGGGAGGTGAGCGCTGATCTGACAGGAGCTCACAGACAGACACAGAGGAAGGAGCAGGTCCACAGAAGCACAGAGGATGTCAGGGGAGGTGAGCGCTGATCTGAAAGAAGCTCACAGACAGACACAGAGGAAGGAGCAGGTCCACAGCAGCACAGAGGATGTCAGGGGAGGTGAGCGCTGATCTGACAGGAGGCTCACAGACAAGACACAGAGGAAGGAGCAGGTCCACAGCAGCACAGAGAATGTCAGGAGAGGAGAGCACAGATTCTGACAGGAGGCTCACAGACAAGACACAGAGGAAGGAGCAGGTCCACAGCAGCACAGAGGATGTCAGGAGAGGAGAGCACAGATTCTGACAGGAGGCTCACAGACAGACACAGAGGACGGAGCAGGTCCACAGCAGCACAGAGGATGTCAGGAGAGGAGAGCACAGATCTTACAGGAGGCTCACAGACAAGACACAGAGGAAGGAGCAGGTCCACAGCAGCACAGAGGATGTCAGGAGAGGAGAGCACAGATTCTTACAGGAGGCTCACAGACAAGACACAGAGGACGGAGCAGGTCCACAGCAGCACAGAGGATGTCAGGAGAGATGAGCGCTGATCCTGACAGGAGCTAACAGACAGACACAGAGGAAGGAGCAGGTCCACAGCAGCACAGAGGATGTCAGGAGAGATGAGCGCTGATCCTGACAGGAGCTCACAGACAGACACAGAGGAAGGAGCAGGTCCACAGCAGCACAGAGGATGTCAGGGGAGGTGAGCGCTGATCTGACAGGAGCTCACAGACAGACACAGAGGAAGGAGCAGGTCCACAGCAGCACAGAGGATGTCAGGGGAGGTGAGCGCTGATCTGACAGGAGCTCACAGACAGACACAAAGGAAGGAGCAGGTCCACAGCAGCACAGAGGATGTCAGGGGAGGTGAGCGCTGATCTGACAGGAGCTCACAGACAGACACAGAGGAAGGAGCAGGTCCACAGCAGCACAGAGAATGTCAGGAGAGGAGAGCACAGATTCTGACAGGAGGCTCACAGACAAGACACAGAGGAAGGAGCAGGTCCACAGCAGCACAGAGGATGTCAGGAGAGGAGAGCACAGATTCTGACAGGAGGCTCACAGACAGACACAGAGGACGGAGCAGGTCCACAGCAGCACAGAGGATGTCAGGAGAGGAGAGCACAGATCTTACAGGAGGCTCACAGACAAGACACAGAGGAAGGAGCAGGTCCACAGCAGCACAGAGGATGTCAGGAGAGGAGAGCACAGATTCTTACAGGAGGCTCACAGACAGACACAGAGGACGGAGCAGGTCCACAGCAGCACAGAGGATGTCAGGAGAGATGAGCGCTGATCCTGACAGGAGCTCACAGACAGACACAGAGGAAGGAGCAGGTCCACAGCAGCACAGAGGATGTCAGGGGAGGTGAGCGCTGATCTGACAGGAGCTCACAGACAGACACAGAGGAAGGAGCAGGTCCACAGCAGCACAGAGGATGTCAGGGGAGGTGAGCGCTGATCTGACAGGAGCTCACAGACAGACACAGAGGAAGGAGCAGGTCCACAGCAGCACAGAGGATGTCAGGGGAGGTGAGCGCTGATCTGACAGGAGCTCACAGACAGACACAGAGGAAGGAGCAGGTCCACAGCAGCACAGAGAATGTCAGGAGAGGAGAGCACAGATCTTACAGGATGCTCACAGACAAGACACAGAGGACGGAGCAGGTCCACAGCAGCACAGAGGATGTCAGCAGAGATGAGCGCTGATCTTACAGGAGCTCACGGAGACACAGAGGAAGGAGCAGGTCCACAGCAGCACAGAGGATGTCAGGAGAGGAGAGCACAGATTCTGACAGGAGGCTCACAGACAGACACAGAGGAAGGAGCAGGTCCACAGCAGCACAGAGGATGTCACGAGAGGAGAGCGTTGATCTGATAGGAGCTCACGGAGACACAGAGGAAGGAGCAGGTCCACAGCAGCACAGAGGAAGTCAGGAGAGGAGAGCGCTGATCTTACAGTCTAGGTGTATATGTGTTGTGGCTCTGTGAACAGTGTATATACATATGGGGGGGCTCTAAGCATAGTCATATATATATAGGGGGAAGGGGCTCTAACCACAGTTATATATATATATATATACATACACACAGAGACTGTGGTTAGAGCCCCTTCCCCATATATATCATATATATATATATATATATATAAATATAATAAAATTTATATATAGGGAAGGGGCTCTAACCACTATATATATATATATATATATATATATATACTAGAAGGTGGCCCGATTCCACGCATCGGGTATTCTAGAATTTACGTATTGTGTAGTTAATGTATGATTTTTGTTATATATAGATGTTGTTGTGTGTAGTTACTAAGTGTTTGTGTAGGGGCTGTACATGTTCTGGGTGTTGTCTGGGTGTGGCGGGGGGTGAGAGCGGTGTTGTATGTGTGTTGCGTGTGTTGCGTTGTTTGTGGAGCGCTGTGTGTCTGTAGTGTTGTGTGTGTGTGTTGCGCGGATTGTGTGGGGTGTGTGTGTGTGTTTTGGGGAGAGGTATGTTTTGTGCAATGTGTGTGTTGTGCGGTATGTGCGTATATTTATGTATGCCGCGGTGTTTGTGTGTTGGGTGTTGTGTGTGTGCAGCGTTGTCTGTGTGTGTGGGTGTCTGTGTAGGGCGGTGTTTGTGGTTCCCAGTGTGTGTGTGGTGTGTTGTGCAGTGCGTGTGTGCATGTGTGTGTGTGTGTTGGGGGGAGGTGTGCACCTCCCATCGTGTTCCATCCCCCATGCTGCGCACTCCCCATCGTGCTCCATCCCCTATGCTGCGCATTCCCCATCGTGCTCCATCTCCCATGCTGCGCACTCCCCATTGTGCTCCATCCCCCATGCTGCGCATTCCCCATCGTGCTCCATCCCCTATGCTGCGCATTCCCCATCGTGCTCCATCTCCCATGCTGCGCACTCCCCATCGTGCTCCATCCGCCATGCTGCGCACTCCCCATCGTGCTCCATCCCCCATGCTGCGCACTCTCCATCGTGCTCCATCCCCCATGCTTCGCACTCCCAAACGTGCTCCATCCCCCATGCTGCGCACTCCCCATCGTGCTCCATCCCCCATGCTGCGCACTCCCAAACGTGCTCCATCCCCCATGCTGCGCACTGCCCATCGTGCTCCATCCCCCATGCTGCGCACTCCCCATCGTGCTCCATCCCCCATGCTGCGCACTCCCCATCGTGCTCCATCCCCCAAGCTGCGCACTCCCAAACGTGCTCCATCCCCCAAGCTGCGCACTCCCCATCGTGCTCCATCCCCCATGCTGCGCATTCCCCATCGTGCTCCATCCCCCATGCTGCACACTCCCAAACGTGCTCCATCCCCCATGCTGCGCACTCCCCATCGTGCTCCATCCCCCATGCTGCGCACCCCCCCATCGTGCTCCATCCCCCATGCTGCACCAGCATCAGCCTCTCTGCCCCCAGCATCAGCCTCTCTCATCCCAGCATCAGCCTCTCTCCTCCCAGCATCAGCCTCTCTCCTCCCAGCATCAGCCCAGCCTCTCTGTCCCCAGCATCAGCCTCTCTCCTCCCAGCCTACCCCAGCCTCAGCCTCCCCCAGCATCAGCCTCTCTTCTCTCAGCCTCCCTCCTCCCAGCCTCCCTCCTCCCAGCCTCCCCCAGCATCAGCCTCCCCCAGCATCAGCCTCCCCCTCCCAGCCTCCCCCAGCATCAGCCTACACCCTCCCAGCCTCCCCCAGCATCAGCCTCCCCCTCTCAGCCTTCCCCAGGATCAGCCTCTCTCCTCCCAGCCTCCTCCAGCACGCCGTGCTCCTCTGCCGACACTCACAGATCCGATCGCATACACTCACACACACACACACACCCGATCGCATACACTCACACACACCCGATCGCATACACTCACACACACATTGACGATATTGCACATATGCGCTCACACTCACAACATCCGGAGATACCACATGCTTCTGGCCATGTGATCCTCCGGCAGGTCCTGGAAGTTCACTGCACAGTATCGCCGCCGAGAAGCAAGCGGTATCCCAGGATGTTGTGAGTGTGTGGATGCGATGTGATGTGTGTGTGAGAGTGAGTGTGATCTGATGTGTGTGTGTGTGTTGTTATGTGTGTGCGTGTGTGTATGTTCCGCCGCTGCAGTTCCTTGATGCGCTGGTAACTATGCTACCATGGTTACCAGCGTATCCCGTCCCCCGCTCGCACCGGAGCCCACACCAGCATACGGCGGCAACCCCAGCAATGTGAGGGTATGTGTTGGCTGGGTTGGCGGAGTACGCTGATGTGGGCTCCCGGGGGTACAGTACTCACATGGGAGTCGTGGTGTCGCTTCGGGGAATGCGTGCCGGGGGCGGGGCCAGAGCGAGCGTGCATTGCGTGAGGGGGGCGGGGCGTGGCCGAGTTGCCAATACGTCCAGGGTGCTGGGGCGAGAGGCCAATCCGTGTGGGGGGCGGAGCCTGGGCGAGCAGCCGGCCAATCCGTGTGGGGGCGGAGCCTGGGCGAGCGGCCAATCCGTGCAGGGGGGGCGGGGCCATGGCAAGCCTAGCGGTTAATCCGCTTTGTGTCACCGTAAGGACACAATTTTGGAGCAAGACAGACAGACAGACAGAATAAGGCAATTATATATATATATATATATATATATATATATCTATTAGTGGTTAGAGCCCCTTCCCTACATATTATATTGTATTTATAAATATATGAGGAAGGGGCTCTAACCACAGTCAGTATATATATATATATATATATATATATATATATACATACACACACACACACACACACACACAGACTGATCGTGGAGGAGCGGCGGCGTGCAGCGGCGCTGATTGGTGGAGGAGCAGCGGTGAAGGAGCGGAGCTAATCGGTGGAGGAGCGGCGCTAATCGGTGGAGCGGTGCCGTGCACCTGAAGATAATAAACCACAGGAGAGTGACGGTGACAGATAACACACATATACATACTGTTACACATATACACAGACAGATCAGAGCCCCCACATATATACAGACTTAGCAGGCTCTAACCCCAGTCTGTATATATGTGGGGGCTATGATCTGTCTGCACGCCGCCGCTCCTCCACCGATCAGTCTGTCTGTGTGTGTGTGTATGTATGTATCTTCAGGTGCACGCCACCGCTCCACCGATCAGCGCCGCTCCTACACCGCTGGACGACGACGCTCCACCGATTAGCGCCGCTCCTTCACCGCCGCTCCTCCACCGATCAGCGCCGTTTCTCCACCGCTGCATGCCGCCGCTCCTCCACCGATCAGCGCCGCTCCTCCACAGATGAACGCTGCTCCACAGATCAGTACCGGTCATCCACCGCTGCACGCTGCTTCTCCACCATTCAACGCTACTCCACAGGTCAGCTCCGGTCCTCCACCACTGCACATCGCCCCTCAACGGATCAACGCTGATCTTCAGCTGTCGGTAAGGCTGGTTCTGTTCTAGGAGGCGGAGCTGTTAGGACAGAAGCTGGTGCTGCTTGTTCCTTCAGATCCTGGCGGTAGGGGGGAAAAATACAGCCCAGCCAAAATCGTGGGCTATGGAAAAATGGCGGCTGAACCCACCCACGGCTGGGAATTGGGCAGCCCACATAGGCGTTACCATTTGAGTAGTAACAGAACTAAAGGGGTCGGGATCCGACTACTATCCCCTATGTCCATGAGGTGCTGTAAATTGAGGCTGCACTGTCGTGCTAGAACTTGGAATGTGACATGGCAGCCCCCATTGCCAGCTTTCAAAGATTATAAAAACTGAAAGACATCTTTATTTATTGCAAGATAACATTATAACTTCATGTTATCTTACAAGTAATCATTGTTTGGATTATAAAAATCCGCGACACCTTCCCTTTAAGCATGTAGCTAAGTCCAGGAAGCTGTTAACCAGACAAGGTACAGCAGCCAGCTGAGGGTTGCAGCCTGAAGTTGTCTGCTTTACCTGTGCTGGTTATCAAAAATAGGGGAAACCCCAAGTCATTTTTTTTTCCACTTAATTATTTTTTTCTTTGGCTAAATAGCTGTACATGCTATGTATGTAAGTACAGTTAGGTCTATATATATTTGGACACTGACACAAATTTTGTTTATTTTTGTTACCTGTTTACTAAAACAAGTTATAGTTATATAATGGACATGAACATAAAGTACTGACTTTTGTCTTTCATTTGAGGGTATCCACATTAAAATTTGATGAAGGGTTTAGGAGTATCAGCTCCTTTACATGTTCCACCCTGGTTTTAAAAGGCCCAAAAGTAATTGGACAATTGACTCAAAGGCTGTTTTATTTTGTTATTTCATTCTCAAATAAGTATATCAAAGAACTGGAGTTGATTTGAGATGTGGTGCTTGCATTTTGAAGTTTTTGCTGAGAAGTAATCATGCGGTCAAAGGAACTCTCCATGCAGGTGAAACAAGCCATCTTCATCTGCGAAAACAGAAAAGAACTATCCGAGAAATTGCTACTGTAGCATCCAGGGGGCAGGGGTGAATCAGGCACGGGGTCTCATACCTGAGTTACTCGTCACTGGGCTGGTGTGATGGTTTGGGGTTGTCTCGGTGACCTGCCCGGCTTCGTGCCCGAGGTATATACTAATAAGGAGGGAAGATTATGGGGGTAGTAGTAGATAAACGGCTAGAGATTGGCCGCCGCTGCCTTTGGGGCGGATGGGAATAGCAGCAGAGATGGTGTTGCTCCCCACAGGTGGAGCGGCCCCCGGGGAGGATTATGAGGGGAGTAGTGATGGCAATGGCCTTTGGCGCCGAGGCTGGTAATGAGAGTCCGAGTCAGTTGCTGCGGTTCCAGGTGTCTTTACTCGTTGTGCCACTCGCCCAAGCCCAGATAGTACCGGTCACCCGCTGTGATGTGCCCGTCGACCTTGGATAAATCAGAGGAAGTCACCGGTGCTTGAAAGAAGAAAGTCCTATTTTCAGAGTTGCCCTTCCAGCCGTGAGGAACCTGGTCTGAGCGCTCCGCTCCAAGCCACAGGCCTCGTCCAGAGAAGAGAAGAAATTGGTGATGGGGTCGTGTCCCAGAACTGGTGTCCCAGGTCAACTAATTAGTGATTGTGTGAGTTTGCTCCTATTTCTACCCCAAGTGGAACCCACCCCACAGGTGGTTGTCCTCGTGACCGGGACATTCCCAAGCTTTGTGTTGGCCAACCCCCTACCTACCCTAGTCCAGCTCCCCTGTGAGAAGGCTAGGCTTTATGTAAGGTGTGAATGTGGAACAGCGGTGATTAACCCCCTCCTTACCCAGGGGGAATACTGCACCTTAAATGAGGTGCAGTACTCTGTGGGGACTGGAGCTCGGGGGCGCCACATTCCCCCACAGCAAATGGCAGCACTCCTGGGCTGCATCTAAACAAAGTTAGTACACCACAATCTTTCAATATGCAATTAACAAAATAATATTCTTCCCTTTATGGGAGGCACCATCAATAAACAGTTTTAAACATTTTCAACAGTTACCGGTCAGCAGTATCATCATGCAATAAAATATCAACATTTGCACATGAAAAACAATTATTCTTGCCTGTCCCCGGCTTTGGGCACTCAAGGGACATCCACGGGCAAAGTGTCCACGTTTGTCGAAGCGCTGTCAGATCAGCTGCCCATCAGCATTGTAATGGTCAGGGACATGTGGCAGCGGGGCTCTCCCGCGTCGCCGCCAGGGGAGGTCATCAGCACTGGAAGCCAGTTCAATGGTTACAGGTGGCTGAGTCCCTTGTTTAGGTTGCACCACTTTGGTCAGAGGAGCCATACCCCTTGTCAATTCCAGGACCTGGAGCCACAGTTCATCGATGGAGTATTTATCCAGAGTCTGTTCATTGGCTGGTTAAGATGCCCATGAAGGCACACCCCTTCTTTTCCTGAGCTGAATGACTAATGGCGACTGTCCTTTCAATAAATCCAGTTTTAATATAGTCTAATAAGGCGCACAGTACCCGGGTTTTGGCTGGGCACATTATCCTGTCCGTGACGACAAAATGTGGCAACCAGGGGGCAGGGAGTCCAGGTCGGGTCTTGTACCTGTTTACTCGTCACCAGGCCAGTGCTGAGGTCGGGGATGTTGTAGTGCCCTGCCTGGTTTCGTGCCTCGAGGTGTACACCAATAGAAGGGGGATAGGAGATAATGTTGGGGGTTGTTGTCGTGATGGCACCTGTGGTACGTGGCCAGGGATTAGCCGCTGCTGCTGTCGCTGTCCTTTGGGGCAGATGGTAGTAGCAGCAAAGATGGTTTCGCTCCTCACAAGTCGAGTGGGCCCCTGGGGAGGGTGATGAGAGTAGTAGTGGTGGTGGGGGCCAACGGCGCCGGTAATAAGAGTCCGAATCGGCTGCAGTTCCAGGTTTTACTCACTGTTATGCCGCACACCCGGGTAGTACCAGTCACCCGCTGTGATGGGCCCGGTCAACCTCAGATAAGTTGAAGAAGCCACCGGTGTTTGGAAAATTCTTTTCTAAGAGTTGCCCCTCCAGTAGTGAGGAACTCGGGCTGAGCGTTCCGCTCCAAGCCACAGTCCCCGTGAAAGAAGAAAAAGGAAGAAGGTGATGGTGTTGTCGCCAGAACTGAAGTCCCGGGTAGACTGACTGGTGATTGTGTATGGTTGCTCCTACTTCTACGCCAAGTGGAACCCGCCCCCAGGTGTTGTCTCTAGTGACCGGGAAGTCCCAAGCTCCGTGTTGGCCAAACCCCCTGCCTACCCTAGTCCAGCTCCCCAGTGAGAAGGCTACTAAGCTGTATGTAAAGTGGGCATGTGGAACACCGGTGATTAACACCCTCTTTACCCGAGGCGAATACCGCACCTTAAATAAGGTGCAATATACTGTGGCGACAGGAGCTGCAGGGGCGCCACAGAAGCATTGAATATACATGAGGGGTATAATATTGCATGGGGAGGGCATTTTTGGGACCTTCAGTATGGCGACTATTTCTGTGTATGTTCCACATTACATGTCCATTTTTCTGTCCTTCACAGTTGGGAAGTATGCCCTTCTGCATATGTGCTTATGCACCATTACCTAGGCTACTCCGCTGATCCTTCCAATTTTTTTGTGGTGAGGAGGCCCAAAACAAGGTCTTGCTATAGAGCCCCATGATTTCTTTGTATGCCCCTGCCCATTCATCTAACATTTGTTAACTATTTCCTTAAATAAAAAATACGGTAAATCAGTAAACCTTGGAATAGTAGTTGTTGATTGTGAGAGTGCTATATACTGTCAGTCTGGCTCACTTCTTCATACACATGTTTAATAAGAGCCAGCGATAAAGCCGAGCCCGGGGGCTTCACTGAATGATTCATCAGAATTGGTGATGCTGTTTCCCACCTCCAGATTGCAGCGGCTCTGCAGTACGAGCCTGCATGTAGATGAGGGCTCCTCTCACAATGCGGCAGTACAGCATCAATAACTAATCTGCAGGACGGACCTCTGCAGATACAGCCGCCTGAATGATGTCTGCGGTGCTGATGAGGGGCTCTGCAGCATATACCATGGCACCACTTTGCTGACGCAGCAGCTTCCAAGGTTGCACTGTCTGCATTACAGGAGTGTCTGACACAGCTGGGCTGCCCTGAAGATTTACTTCTTGATCCAGCACTTTAACGTCTCATTCAGGATTAATGACATTAGCCACACAGCCCCGAGGACGTCACTATATCCGTGCAGAATACACCATGCAACACAATACACAATGATCCATACAACCATCTATTTCCCGAGAGGAGCAGCGCTCCTTTTCCCTCTTCAGTACTGGGAACATTAACTATTTGGGGCCTAAGTACAGTACAACATTTATTAATTCAATTGACATGACTTAGGAAAGTCTGACTGATGGTCATTGCCTTACCGTAATGACCCAACCCAAAAACCCACACTTTCCCCTTCTTAGCCTAAAATAAGACACAACAACTGCGTGACGAATGTGTGATGCCCTGGACTAGTCAGGTAGTCACAGGGTTCTGCATAATCTTTCTCTGCCCGTGCAGGACTCAACTCACCATGGTTCTGGGTCCCAATCTTGCAGTACTGCCTCCACCAGTATTCACAAAGCCTAGTTACACCTCGCCCCACACCCTGTCAGGCACACCAGTGGGCTGCTAAGCTGGAATAAGGCCGCCCACTTAGGGGTCAGGCAGGGAGGTGGGAGGTGATAAGTCAGTCGGCTCCAGGGGAGCAATGAGAGAGGAGCAAAGAGTCGGCTCCAGGGGAGCAAAGTGAGAGGAAGTTGAGTGGTAGCCCTCGAGCTCGGAGGGAGCTGGGAGTTGGAGCTCCAAGGGGAAAAGCAGTCTAGGTTGCAGACACTGGTCTGGACCCGGAGGAGTCGGAGACCCAGTCGCGGGAGATTGGGACTGGGTGCTTGGCTAGTCTTGGAGGATAGCCAGCAGCCGCAGTTCAATAGCCGGGCTGGGACCGAAGGCACGTTGGGGTACATGGACCCTAGGTTGGGGAGAAGCTTCAAGCAACCCGGCAATTAACCTGCGGAGGACAGGGCCTATATCGACTGTTCCCACGAAGCTCAAAGATCGGGGGCGCTAGCGCAACGAGGGGGATAGGGCTTTCCAAGCAAAGCAGCCCACTGAAATCCCAAGCGTGAGCTCCTGAGAGCAAGCTCCTCTGCTACTCTTAGCAGGGAGCGGGGCCCGAAGAGCTTCAAGCTGACTGGCCAACTGAACACTCTAAGGCCTCTTTTACACGTCCGTGAAAATCACGCACGTGTTTCACGGACGTGTCAGAGGTGCGTTTTGCCCTCCAAGAGCCGTGTTTATGGGCTACGTGTGTTCTCCGTGTGTTATCCGTGATAACACACGGAGAATGAGAACTTTCTGCTCACCTGTCCCTGGTGTCGCTGTCCGTGGTGCTGAACTTCAGTTTCCAGCCTGCCGACTCCCCGCTGCTGCTGCTTCCGGCCGCAGTGAAGTGAATATTCAATTAGCATAATGAGCGGCGGTCGGCAGCAAGTGACAGCAGCTGCAGAGACAGCAGGACTGGAGAAGGTGAGTAGTGTTTTTTGGTTTTTTTTTTTCTCGCAGACACATGTCTTTTCTCTCCGGTGCGTGTCACACGGAACACATCCGTGTGGTCTGTGTGTGTTACATGTGACACATTTGCGTTCCGTGTGACACCCGTAATGCCGGAGAGAAAACGGACATATCGGCGTGAGAAACACACGGACACACGTAAGCACGGAACGGACACACGTTCCGTGCGCAAATACTTACGTGTGTCCTAAACCATAGGAATACATAGGTTTACGTGTGTACGTGTCTCCGGTACATGAGAAAACTGCCAAACACGTACCGGAGGCACGTACGTGTGACAGAGGCCTAAAATACGGTGCCAGGAGGCAGGCAACAGACCACCAGGCAGTACAGCAGGGGATGGGACTTTCTTCTAAAAGGTTTGTCTAAGTACACATTAGAGAATTCAGTTGCAGCTTTTTAGGCCTTGGCCTGTGGAGCACTTCTTTATCACTGGTGCCATAATTTCAGTTATCCACAGTTCAGCCTGAAAATCTATGAACATTGCACTTAGCTTGTGTGCCATATGAAGAACCAAATTTTAAAAGGTTTTAGACTTCCATTTTTCTCTTTCCACCACTTACCAGAAAATTCTTGATTTTGCTACACATAAAATACTTTATGAAGACAATCCCTGTCTACAGTATATGCAGTATTAGGGCAAACAGACTTCATAGAAAGGTACCAAGCTAAGGATCAGCTATGATCCAGAACAGAGAGAGCTGCTATATAAGAGTAATTCCCATTTTGGTGTAATATAAGGTGGCCATAAAATAACCTAAGGTTTTTGAGACATGTGCAGATTAACCCAGTGGACAGAATAAGGCTGAAAACTGGTATGTATGCTATTCAAGGCATGGGGAAACGGAAGGCATCTTAAAAAAAAATTTATACCAAAACTACCCATCAGGTGAAAAAGTGGCGCTGTACAGTGAGCGCACCTTGCCTGCCTCTTTGCAGGATCATGCGCGGTTAGTGCGGTTGTTATATGAGAATGCCAGGAATGCTACAGCTGCACTGAAAGCCTTTCGTCATTTGAAAGCCCTTCACACACGTAGCGGTCCAATGACTGTCAATTTGCTGAGACAGATGATGACACGTTTTGAGGTAACAGGGTTACTGTTCAGCCAGGGAGCGGGTGACGACAGGTAAGCAGAGAGGCTGTGGAGGACATTGCCACTGCCGTCGTGGAACAGGGCACGAACAACCCTGCCGGGAACAGCAGTGCACGCAGTGTTTCCAGGCAATTGGGGCTCCCGTACAGCCCAGTGTGGAAAGTTATCCAAAAGGCCCTGCAGGGATACCCATACAAAATTAGCCAGCATCAACAACTTCTTTCTCGTGACAATGATACCCATGGGACGTTTACATTCATGTTTCTGGCGAGAGTGGAAGTGGATGGCAATTGGCCATGGAGTGTTCTGTGGTGCGACGAAGCGCATTTTTACCTGAATGGAACGGTAAACACACAAAACTGTCTCATATGGGCTACCGAAAATCCGCATGCGGTCATTGGGGGTTCCGCTGCATTCGCCAAAGGTAACCATTTGGTGTGGCTTCACCTCATCGGACCGTTCTTTTACGAAGAAATGAGGCCAACTGCGGTTACTACCTGTTCAGTGACAGCAGAGAGATACAAGACAATGCTGGAAACAGTGGTCGTTCCGCCACTCCAACAGCGGCAATTTCTTCTGAAAACCACCTTCATGCATGATGGAGCACCTCCTCACATCCCAAATCATGTGAAGAACATTCTGTGTGCACATTTTCCCGATGAAAGGATTTTGAGCTGCTCCTTCCCTAACACATGGCCACCGTGTTCGCCCGATCTCAATCCTCATGATTTCTGGTTGTGGGGACATTTGAAAGAGAATGTTTATAGGGGAAATGTCGACACCCTGGCTGACCTCAAAGACCGCATCATTTTGGAAGTGTGCAGCAACCCACCAGACATGTTCTGCATAGGATGAACATGATCACCATGCATGATGGCGGCCATATTGAACAGATATGCTAGCCTGTGGAACAATTGTGACATCTCCATTATCGGCACACAGTTTTTGGGCCGCTCAGTTTACAGTGGAACTTTTTCACCTGGTGGGGAGTTTTGGTATAAAAAAATATTTAAGATGCCTTCCGTTTCCCTGTTCCTTGAATAGCATACATACCAATTTTCAGCCAATTCTTTACACTGGGTTAGTCTGCACACGGCTCCAAACTCCTTATGGACAGTACCATAGTCATGATAATGCGCAATTCTAACTGCTTTGGAGATAGAAATAGGCCCCCTTACCTCTTAGGACCCTGTGCAGATACACAGGTTGCACCAATGATATGTCCGCCCAGACCAAAGCCACCATTTAGAGGCCAATTAAAGTCATAAGAAAACTGTAATACCAGGTCAGTGTAATTTGTTATTACGCACAGGATTAAATATGATGCCAATAATCATGTCCTGGTATGTTATACTTAAAGAGAATCTGTCCCCTCCCCTGCTGGGTGTGGTCTAGCAAATATTTGCTATTTCCATTAAATTGTGGAGCGTCTTTACTTCTATCTTTGCATTATGACACTCTTCATCCATTATTCCTCCTGAAAATTCATGAATACATTGGCAACCAGGTGTTGCCATTCCTCTTGTCAGAGGGGTGTGTCCCTTCAGTCAGCACTGATTGGACAGTGGCAGACTGTGTAGGGACACACCCCTCTGACAAAAGCAATAGTAACACCCAGATGTCAATGTATTCATATATTAATTGGAGGAATAAACGAAGAGCCGCACAATGCAGAAACATAAAAAGAACGTTGCTCCAAAATTATTAATGTATAAAGTATTAACTAAAATGGGCAGACACAGAAAGGTGACAGATCCCCCATAAAATTATTGGATACTAATAAAATTGAATACAAGATCCATCAATCTTTCCATCCATACGTCCATCCATCCATCCTATCCATCTTTCCATCCATCCATTTTTCCATCCATCCACCTTTCCATCCATCCATCCATCCACCTTTCCATCCATCCATCTTTCCATCCACCCATCCATCTGTCCATCCATTCATCTATCTATTTTTTCATCAATCCCTCCTTCCATCTATCCATCCATGATCTTTCCTTCCATCCATCTTTCCCTTCATCCATCCCTCCATCCATCCATCCATCTTTATTTCTATCCATCTTTCCCTTCATCCATCCCTCCATCCATCTTTATTTCTATCCATCTTTCCCTTCATCCATCCATCCATCTACCCAGATACTTTTTTCTGATCACCCCATGGCATGTACGTCCCTCAGACCCCAATCTTCTGTATATGCCTGTGCTAGGACACCAGGAGTTGGGCATTGCTGCAATTCTCTAGGTCAGACTGCAGAGCTGTGGGTCCATCCCTCTGACTTCCACACCCTTCAAATCCTCCTGCAATAGGGAGGTCCATCTCTGTAGATGGGGAGAGCGGACTATGGGACAAAAAGGAGTGGCAGTATTGCCAACTGAATGTTTGATAGGAGGCTGATTATTGTCACCATCATCCTGTATGAATGTACATTAACCTTTCAAAGCAATACAGATGAATTTCTATAGCTACCCAAGGGTGCATACATTCTGCATTTCCTTCTTCATGTAAAATACCTTCTTATGTGTTTTACATTTTTGGCAAAATATTTACCTCTAATACTAAATCTGCTCTGCCTCTGACTATTATGTTATGTGAGATCTCATCAGCAATAGCCCCAGTATAGATGGAGATCAGACCGCTGTCACTACCCAAAGTGCTGAAATCTGATGTATTCCTGAACTGCAGCAGTGATCTGAATTGATTAACCCTTCCCTTTGCTGGATGCAGAGGATGTTGCACATGGATGGGATGGGCACATGCTGTAGTGCTGGGAGTGGCCAGCTCCTGGGATGGGTGGATGGAGCAATGAGTGTATATAAAGTGATGCTGGAAGTCTGCAGTGTGCATTGTGTGTAGAGGGGAAGAAGGAAGGTACTACATCCTCAGCCATCACCAGCAGCATCCCACATCCACCTCCAAGGCTTAACCATGACTTCCAGGGATCTTTACACCTCATCCTACAAGAAGATATTTGGAGATTCTCCCAGGTCATCAAGCCACCTGTATAGTCCTAGCCCCAGGTCTTCCCAAGCATATAGACCTAGGGATACCTACACCAGCATCTCCTCCTACAGGAAGATCAGCAGGTCCCCTGCGAGCCAACTTGCCTCAGTGCACCAGGTTGATTTTGATTTGCCCCAGACCACAGCTCTCAGCAATGAGTTAAAGATAGTGAGAACCAATGAGAAGGAGCAACTGCAGGGTCTAAATGATCGTTTTGTCACTTACATTGAGAAGGTGCATCAACTGGAGCAGCAGAACAAGTTACTGGAGACAGAGGTGACCTTGCTGAGGCAGAAACAGTCAGAGCCCTCAAGACTCAGCCAGGTCTATGAGCAAGAGGTCAGGGAGCTTAGGTCAAGGCTTGAAGAACAACTTCATGAGAAGGATCAAGCCCAACTTGACTGTCAGCACCTGGAAAATGCTGTGCACCAACTGCAGGAGAAGCTGGAGCAAGAGGCTGGCAAGAGAGAGGAGGCTGAAGATGCTATGAAGAACTTTAGAAAGGATGTAGATCAAGCCACCCTGGACCGTCTACAGTTGGAGAAGAAGGTGGAGTCCCTCCTGGATGAGCTGGCTTTCCTGAGAAAGGTCCATGAAGAGGAGGTTGCAGAGCTTCAGGCTGCAGTGACAGAGGCTCAGGTGGGTCCCATGGGTGGAAAGGGGGTCTGTCAGGGCTGTGGCTCCAGCAGCGAAGGGAGGAGGGGAGTGTGTGAGTATAAGAGTGAGATCAGTCAGGCATACCATAGAAGTAGAGGTTACATGCCAATATCTGCCACTCTATACAATGTCTCCATTGGAAAATGTAGCACACAAGCAGTAGACTTTGCAGATGGTGGAGGTAATGTACTAGTAATATCCCATAATTACATAAATGCTGTGAGGTGGGAGGAATGTCCAACAGTAGTAGAGTCTGTAATGGGGCAATGAGATGCCCAATGTCAGGTCCTCCAGTGTTCGGCTAATATATTACCATGCATGAGGTCTCCCATGCTACTCCATGACTATTGCCTCCAGTATACTGATTGTATATATATATATATCACCTCCAAGGGTAAAGGAAGAGGACATTGAGAGGCAAAGAATTTTCCAGAAAGTGTTGCATGTAGAAACAAAGGGCGCTACCTGTGCAATGACGCGTAATAGAAACTTATTACAAAGGATGTGGGAGGGGAACCAACAGCATGAAAGATCAGAGCTGTGTGTATGGATAGGGCAATATAGGCAGGAGCTTAGGGCAGCATATTGTAGAAAATAGCATTCATATGGCTTAATAATACTTTAGGCTCCTCTAATATTCATATTTTATAATATAGTTTGTAAAAAAAAAAAGTCCTCAAAGTCAAGTAGATCATCACACCCCCCTCAGCTGGAAAAGGTGTGGCCGGTGCGTCTTTGTTCCTGGGTGACATGGCACTTTTGGTGGTTCTGCCCTCTTTTGGCGTCTAATGTTATTGGCCGCTACTCAGGTCTCTTCATCAGGCATGGTATAACACAAAATCTGAAGAGTCACATATTTATACGTGTATAAATAAATATGTGACTCTTCAGATTTTGTGTTATACCATGCCTGATGAAGAGACCTGAGTAGTCTCGAAATCTTGCAATTATTACCATCTTTTCAGTTAGCCATTAAAAGGTATCAACCACTGAGGACTCTGTTCTTTTAAACATTTTTTTTATCTCTACTGGCTAACACGGTACAAAGATATATTTTACTTGTAATGTTATTGGATCTTTAATAAAGAGGATCCCACCCTATGGTCCCAGTTTCTAATCCATCCTCTCTCCGGTGGCCCCATAGTAACAGAAGGAGCCACCTTTATGCATAGTCATCAGCACCCAGCAGCAAAAATACATGGGGCAACTGGTCCATATGGAAGATGTCTATCATAGATTGCACGTGCCCCATGATGTGAGCACACGTTACACCCAGCATGCATAAGATGAAATTACAGAACTAGAAGATGCTGAGATATTTGGGAAAGATGAGCCCCATGGGACAATAATTTACAGTCAGTTTGTCATAACACATTTGTTTTCCACAGGAAATTGGGTGATATATTTTAGAATATCCAGAACATATTTTGAATGTATGTTTGATGATTGAACTGTTTTTATATTCCAACATACAACAGCTAGTAAGTAATAACCATCTAAAAGTTATACCTTTGAGTGCTCGAACACTTCAATGTATATCAGCAGATGATTATATCTATAAAAAAAATTATATATATTGTTTGTTCTTTTAAGTCTGAGTGGTTTTTTTGACACTTTTTTTTTTTTTTTTTTTGCTGTAAAAGGTAGAGGTAAAATGTTGGCTGTGAATTAGGTGAAAGATTTAAGGCAAACTTCTTGTTACCGTTTTCACACTTTTGGTTAATTTCTTTGGTCCCTGGAATTCTTCCAAACACTGCATGCTCAAGGTGTCACGTTTTCATGCATTTTTTCATATAATTCTTTATTTTAAAAAAAAATTAATAATAATAATTATTAAAAAATCCAAATGTGAATAATCATAATGAAAAAACAACAAATGGATAAGTCTTTTTTTATACAATATAAAGACAGCTGAAAATTAATTTTTGTATAAAGGTATCTACAAAGAAGCATAAGAGAATCCCAAGGACAGAGAGATAAAAGCAAAGCTTTATATTCTCTTCTGGATCTCTTCCCACTTTTCATTACAGAAAAACCACAGCAACCCTGAGATGAAACTGTGGTGAACCCGGGACAGAAGTATAGGTGGGAAATATAGAAGGAAAATATTTTCATATCAATTATACAGAGGTGTGACCATGATGATGCTCGCTCCATTCCTGTTCTGGATAATGTGGAGAATTCTTGTACTGATCATTTCCAGGTCTTAAGATATTGACGGCAGCGGACGGATGTATAAATTGATTTCCCATAGATGCTGTAAAAGCAAATACTCAGCAGTACCACACCCACGTGAACAAAGACCAATATGGCACAATGGCATTTAAAAGGCGCCCTACCGTCACACACAACCCCTTATATAAAGGACCTGTAAATTATCATCACAAATGTTGTCAGCCTTTCAAAAAAAATTCATGTTGGTGTTAATATTTTTGTATAAAATGATATATGATTTAGTTGCTATAAACCAGTGCGCTAATGTCATCAGATGACCGGTTTCATCTTCTATGACTGTGGTTTTGTCATTGATACGGGCACTTACATTTTCCACATTATCCCACTGATTTGTAAAAACTAAATCCTCATGTGTGTAAGTATAATGCCCTCCCCTGTAACTATAATTCCCTCCCTTAGTGTATGTAATTAATATAGTACATTAATATTTATATAGAAGAATCGGAAAAGGGCCGTCTGACAACCATGACAGACAATCACTTATCATATCTGCCTCATTAATATAAAGTATAGGGGAATAATGAAAAGCATAACTGCTATAGGAATACTAGACTGAAAAATACAATGGACTATGTGAAATAAGTGAATAATATGAAAATGGTATCTGCATAACTGCTATGAAAAATAGGAATGAGAGATATTTAGCCATTGTATTGATCAATGCAAAGGAGCCCCAAAACCAAACGCCAAGGTAATATCTATTTTTGGGGTCCCTAACCTATGTGTAACCTCACCTGCAGTTAAAAACGTGCTCTGTATGGGAAGCAAGGGACCAAGCTATATATACAAATCTTCATCAAAACATCAAAAACTTCCCAAATACTCATCATGGGAACATGGCCTTATGACCCCAAAGCACTGCTCCAGGAGCAAGACATCGCATTTTGAAGTTGTCTGGAAGTCCATCAGGGCGTGACGATGACTTCCATCTTCTCTGTCTCAGCTGTATTTCCTAGCTGCAGCCTCTCATGTCTGATGGACAGGTCAGGGCCTGCGTATCCGAGCAAACAACCGGTCTGTCAGCCACGAGTCGCTGCCTGGTACAAACCTACCAATTTTGGAAAATCATCAGCGGGCCAAGGGAATAAAGGGAGAGACTTGCTTATCTTTTACAGGGCTAAAATTTATAATGGTTTGAGGAGTGGTAAAAGTTTCTGATAAGGTCCCTTCAAAGTTATCTATAAACATTAGATTTTTTTTAGGCAGGTTCAGACTATTTTGATGTAATCTACCAACAATCTAAGTGTCCATATACTTTAATTTATAATGGGGTCTCACTAACCCCTTCACAACATCTGCTGTACATATACGGCACGGCGCATGTCAGAAGCGAGTGTATGGAGTGGGCTCACTTGGGGGGAGGGAGCTCACCCCATACTTGGCAGGTAAAGGCTGCATATAACAGCCAGGGCCTGCCACAAAGGCCCAGTGCACATGTTGAGTATTTGGTGAGATTTTTACCTCAGTATTTGTGGCTAAAACCAGGAGTGGATTGATCAGAGGAAAAGTATAATAGAAACATGAGTACCAAATCTCTATCACCCACTCCTGGTTTTGACTTACAAATACGGGGGTAATAAACTGACCAAATACTCACCATGTAAAACTCCTACAGCGGGATTTTACAGGCTATGGGGGCGCACCATTTTAAGCGCCCATAGACGCGTGACATAATTGCGGGTCGGCGATGAGTTGCTATAACAGCAGGGGGTCTGCTGAAGGCCTCCATTCTTCATATAGCAGCGTTCCTTTAAAATCTGCCTGTGGCTAAGCTTCAAGGGAGAATGTGATTTTTAGAAATTCCAGGACAGTCTGTAAAATTTGGGCACTTTTTTGACCTGTCCGTAAGAAAAAGTTAAGACGTCCCTGATTTTTTTGAAACGAGGAAACTTACAGATTATTCTGACTGTAAATATCCTCATTTTACAGTGACTGCATTTGATTTCTTCATATCAGAATTATGGGCTGTAGACATGGATCACTTAAAATTATAATGATTTATTGCAGGTTTTCAATGTGTTTGTAAAAAAAATTTTTTTTAGTGATTTTTTTTTTTTAATAAACTGTCGGGGAAAAATATAAAGTCGAATTATCAACCCTGAATGAAATGATAACTTATTTGCATTCTTGAGGGTTTAGTGGCTGATTGTTAGAACGTAGGCAGGAAGGGGCCGGGAAGTAGCTCGCAGTCACAATTCTTTAAACTTTGATACATAGAAATATTTCAGAATTGGTACAAGAGAAAAGTGGAGACCAATCAGGTTTCTGTTTACATTTTACAAAGTGCTTCTGAAAAATAAGAGCTTCGTTTTAATTGGTTGCTATGAGCAGCAGCACCAATTTGCCGTTGTATTAAATATGACAAATCATAGATAGATAGATATAGATATGTATATCTATATCTAGCTATCTATATAATATATATATATATATATATATTATATATATATCTATCTGACATATCAGCACCTGATTTCTATCTTTGGCTATTGTAGTCCGGATTAGCCATCTGTTCAGATCTATTTTCTTTCTTGTAGCATTCTACTCTCTTCTTGTCTTAATCCCATGGCCAAGATGATCACTAGGGTTTCATGATTTCTTTTGTATCGTGTCCTGACATTGCTTGTCGTCCTTTTCTTATTTTCTGTATTGATTTTTGCTTTCTCGTTGCTATTTTTAGGTTTGATCTGTCACTTTGATGTATTCTATCTACTATAGGCTCTAATCATATCCAGTAATATAGCCATCATATTGTAAATGGAAGATGGCGGTATATTAGATTTACACATACGTTTCCTCATCCGTCAAACCTCCTCTCGTAACAGATTCCATTGCTGAGATTTTCTCTTTCATACAAATCCTTCATTTGTCCTCTTCCGTCACACTCTATTTAGCTACTTCCTAGTAATAATGGCTTTTGTGAAAGCGAAGTCGCAATCAATTTGTCCAGCATTGAAGCTCGCACCGGGAATGTTACTCACTTTAGGTTATATGCACATGATGCTTTTTTTCAGGTGTGCAAACCCGTCAAGTTTTTCAAGAGGAAGACGTTTCAAAAAATGTTGCGTTTTTTTTTAATCTAAAACATCTTTTTTATTGTTTTATTTGGTAGTCTTTTGATCTCTTGAGCGCTTTTTCAACATTTTTGTCCAACAGCATTTTAAAAGCCTTTTTCTATAGATTTGTGGCATCTTGTCACAATTTAGTTTGGACTCTGCTGTTGCGGAGTTGTATTTGTCACCTGTTCCTGCGGGCGGTGTTTCCATGTTCGAGGCAGGTGGGAGGAGCCTATGTTTTTATGCCTTGTGGCTGGGATCACGCCGCTTTATTAGGATGTCTCCTCCGTCAGTTCGGCACACCTGGTTCCTGTAATTTCTATTGATTCTGCCCATTCCTCGTCTGACCTCCCTGACTCCCATCCTCCCCGTTTCGTCTGACCTCCCTGACACCCGTACCCTCTGTTTTGTCTTACTTCCCGGTCTTCCTCTCCTGCTTCCTGTTAGTTGTTCCATTTCTGCGCCCCTCTCCTACTGCTTGCTCTCCCGGTTCCCGACCTCTGGCTTGCCCCTGACACTGTCTCCGCCTACTCCTTTGTACCGCGTGACCTCCTGGCTCTGCCCTTGCTTGTACTTCCTTAACACCTTGTGTATTCATAGTCCTATTACACACACCAGAGTTCTGGTGATCCCTAGTGGTGACTTTACATATCTTTTCTACTCTACATTTTCTGGATGTTTCTTTAACTCAATTAAAAAATGAAGATATAGCTAATGGGTTTTGAAGCAAAAGCGCGCCTTTCGTGCATTTTTTTCAGCCTTTAAATTGACTTTTACTATAAGGTAAAGAGACTTCTGAGAGGACAATGCCTCTGGAATGATGAGTTCACTTCTTTTAACCTCTTGGTTTCTTTAGAACCTGAAGTGGTTGAAAGACGCTCAAAAGAATGGACATACGAACAGCGAGTGGTTTCTAAATAGAAATGCATACAATTGAAACGGACAAGGACCACAAATAGATCACATAGTGGAAAAAGCAACAACTCATTAATCAGAGTAACCAAGGCAAAAAAGAGTCTTTAGATTTGCTAAAAGCAAAGAGAATACCCAGACAAGCAATACATTTGAAATATATAGAACATTTATTAAGATAGGGCGCTATAGTGCATGACAAATAATGCAATGTAATATAGGACAAATAGGAGGAGTGCTGAAGGGGAAAGAACCCCACGTGTCCCGGAGAGATGGAGAGCAAACAAGTTTATTTTAACTCCAAAAGGTGATCATAGAAAAACTATAGGCTATATGCCCAAGGCACAGAAGAGAGCTGCATCAGAAATAGTCAAGGGCTCACACGGAGGACAAGGTACTTCCATGTGCAGCATAATGGTAGAGGCAGTACTACTTACCAAGGCCAGATCACCGTATATGCCGGTCTCCACGTGTTACCCCGGCATATATGGTGGCCTTGGTAAGTAGTACTGCCTCTACCATTATGCTGCACATGGAAGTACCTTGTACTCCGTGTGAGCCTTGACTATTTCTGATTCAGCTCTCCTGTGCCTTGAGCATATAGCCTATAGTTTTTCTTTAACCTTTTGGAGTTAAAAAACTTGTTTTCTCTCCATCTCTCCGGGACAAACTTGTTTTCTCTCCATCTCTCCGGGACACGTGGGGTTCTTTCCCCTTCAGGACTCCTCGTTCGTGTCCTATATTACATTGCATTATTTTGTCATACTCTATAGTGCCCTATCTTAATAAATGTTCTATATATTTCAAATTTATTGCTTGTCTGGGTATTCTCTCTGCTTTCAGCAAATCTAAAGACTCTTTTTTTGCCTTGGTTACATAGAAATGCATACAGTTGCATGCAAAAGTTTGTGCACCTCTGGTCAAAAGTACTGTTATTCAGTTAAGCAAGTTGAAGATGAAATGATCTGTGAAGGCATAAGGTTGAAGATGACACAAACACAAAAAAAAATATTTTCATCATTTACAATTTAAAAATTGGAAAAAGGAAGAAGGGCGAATGCAAAAGTTCGGACACCCGTGGAGATTTGTTTGCTCAGATAACTTTGAACAAGGTTCAGACCTTAATTAGCCCGTTAGGGTTATGGCTTGTTCACTATCATAGTTAGGAAAGGCTGAGTGATGCAGATTTCACATTTGTATAAAAACTAAGCTTCCTCTAACCTTGTGCCATAAACAGCAGTCATGGGTTCTTCTAAGCGGCTGCCTAGCACTCTGAAAATGAAAATGATAGAGGCCCACAAAGCAGGAGGAGCAAAGTGTTTCAAGTTTCCCTTTCCACAGTTCGAAATGTAATTAAGAAATGGCAGTAACCAGGAACAGTGGAGACCAAGCAAAATTTCTGAGAGCTGCTCATAGGATTCCTAGAGAGGCAATCCATACCCCTGCTTCACTGGAAAAAACCTTCAGGAAGATTTATCAGACTGTGGAGTTGTGGTACATTGTTCTACAAATATGGCCTTCATGGAAGAGGCATCAGTAGAAAATCTGTCCTGCATCTTCACCATAAAATTCTTTTTATAACTGTACTTTTTATTGAATTATATGAAGTTCAACACATATCAGTTAACATAAGCCCAATGCAATCGTATATTATAAAAAAAAACTATATCAGTGCAAGAAGAAAACATTGAAGCTTATCCATAAACCTTTACATCCTCTAGCGGCTCCTGAACTAACTGCATATCATTGCAAGAATTATAGACTTGTGAAGCCAAATGACTACACTCACCATAAAATTCAGCATCAGATGTATATTAAAGAACACCTAAACAAGCCTGATGCCTTTTGGAAATAAAATAAGTCCTGTGGAATGATGAGGTTAAAATAAAACTCTGTGGTCACAATGATCAAAGTTATATGAGGAGAAAAAAGTCCTCAGAATTTTAAGAAAAGAACATATCGCCAACCATTAAGCATGGAGGTGGATCAATCATGCCTTGGGGTTGTGTTGCACAGGGAACATTTCACAGATAGAGGGAAGAATAGATTCAATAAAATTTCCACAAATTATTGAGACAAACATAACATCATCTGTAAAAAAGCTGAAGTTGAAAAGAAATGGCTTCTACAAATGGATAATGATCCTAAACACAGGTCAAAATCAACAATAGACGAACCCTAAAGGAACAAGCTAAAGGATTAACAATAGCTTTCTCAGTCCCCTGATCTGAACACCATTGAAAACCTGTGGCTAGACCTCAAAAGAGCAGTGCATTAAGGACGAGCCAGGAATCTCACAGAACTGGAAGACATTTCCAAGGAACAATGGAGGAAAATCCCTCAAACAAAAATTGAAAGACTCTTGGCTGCTACAAGAAGCATTTACAGCTGTGATACTGCCAAAGGGGTCTTACTAGGTACTAACTCTGCAGGGTGCCCAAACTTTTGCATGGGCGCATTTTCTTTTTTTGATACTTTAAAAATGTAAAAGATTTTTTTGCCTAAAATGCAGAGTAAATGTGTCATCTTTAATTTTATGCCTTTTAGAGATAATTTAATCTTCAACTTGTTTAACTCTTCACAATAACAGTAATTTTGACCAGGGGTGCCCAAACTTTTGCATACCACTGTATGTTAATTACTTTTAAGCGTTTATTTAGCATTTTTTTAAGGCAGTTTTTGTAAGTGAATTCGCTTGAAAAGACATTTTGTGCACATACGCTAAGGCTGGAGATACACAGCAACATGTGTCGCAACCAAAACATTTGTGTAACTTGTGACTATTAAAATGCTATGATTTTGATGTACAAAACATTCTGCAGATTGTAAGCTCAAAGTTCCTGTCAAATTATACTGTGGATATTTTTGCAGTATGCGCGTTTCCGAGAAACTATGAACTCTTCCTTTTTATCCAATACTAAGGACCAGGAGGCACTCACTGCGAGTGGAGGAAAGGTGATTCCAGCAGCTAAATAGGAAAGGGTTCTCTACAGTTAGAGTAGTCAGATTGTGGAATGACCTACCACAAGAGGTAGTAAGGACTGACAGTATAACAACTTTTAAGAAAGGGCTGGATGATTTCCTCACAACATTGTAGAACAATGAATATGGGAATATAGACATGCATTACTGCTATGAAAAACATGTAAAAATTGAGATACTTAGCACACATAAATGGCCAGTTTTATGTGAGGCCAAGAGCCAACGCCAAGGTGACCTCACTTTTGTTGGGTACCTCTCAAACTAATGCCTTTTTGGGTTAAAAAAAAAAACCCCTACAATTTATGGGCAAATGGGCAATTTTAATTCTTTATTTGCAGTTTCCTAAGGCTGAAGACCACAAGTGCACAATCAGATGGTATGACCCTGTAATCTAAGAAAAAGACTGATGGCACATCCTAACCTTCTAATGTAAACAGGTGCAAACTGAACATGAAATGTCGCGGGCGGGGAGGAGGGTGTCTGCACACTACACTCACCCCTTCTGCTCGGGTCCGGCAGCTGCTGCTCAGTGGTGGCTCGAGCTGTGGGCCGGATCCCGGGGGTTCTCGAGCGGCACTCCTCGCCCGTGAGTGAAAGGGAGTTGTTGGGTGTGGGGAATGATTATTGTCCGTGACGCCACCCACGGTTGTGGTGATTTCACCACCGCTGCTCTATACGGGGCTCCCGGGGATGGTGATGCGGAGCAGCCAGGTGTTGTGTTGCCCCTCCGTGGGTAGGGGTTCGTGATCCCGGGGCCCGGTGATGGTGAGGGAGGTGCAGGGCCTGGTGGGCGCAGGGACGCGGGGGCAGCGCTGTGCCTTGCGGCACTGTGGTACTCACTCAGCCTGAGACGTGGACACAGTTTTTACGGTAAACCAAACGGCTGGATAGACGGTCCCACGGACGGCTGCACTTGCTCTCCCGATAGGTGACGGTGATGTCCCTTTTCCTAGCACCTTGGTGTACTTGTTGGTTGCGATGGGTCCCCACCGGTAACCCGCTCCCCGGCTTCAAGCTGGACCGGGGGAGCTCTGCACTTTGCCCGCAGGCGCTGGCCCTAAGAAACTGGTGCCTTGGCGGTGGCGGTGTCTCTTCTATACTGGCTGGGCTGTTGCCTTCAATCGGGACTTGGTTGTTGGGGGATCTACGTCCCCTTCACTGACGGATTCGGCAAATTTGGCGACTCCTAGCCTTGCCGGAGTCCGAGAGGCCCCTGCCCTGGTGCTGACTGTCCTTCGGAACACTGCTCCAGACCGCCGGGCACACAGCCAACGGGGTCCTTCCAGGAACTTCCAAACGGTCCCCCTCCAGACAGTCACCGCCGTTGCTGACCTTGCTAACCTGGTCCTACACACAGCTGGACCCTTCAGGCTTTCTTTCTTTCCTGTCACCTCACTTGCTTTCCTCCTTTACCACTTTGCTACTTTCACTGCTTGTTACTCAAGCTCGTCCCTGAGCTTTCTCCTTCACTCTTGCCCTGCCTGGGCTCAACTTCCACTCCTTCCACTTCCTCCTCCAAACTCTTATCTGCCTGGTTTTCCCGCCTCCAGAGCTGTGAACTCCTCGGTGGGCGGAGCCAACCGCCTGGCCCACCCCCTGGTGTGAATCATCAGCCTCTGGAGGAAGGCAACGAGGATTTCTGGTTAGCTTAGGTGTTCCTACCTGGGATGTAGGGTGTGGTGGTGTGTGACTCGTGTCCCCTGGCTTGCCCAGGGCGACACAGAAACATAGCAACAACCCAAAGAGAGGCATTAGTCTATATTCCCATAGTCATTGTTCCACATATTTTAGCATAACAGAGTGCAACTGTCTTGTTTTTGTTACCATGTTTCATGTTCAGTTTGCCTTAGGTATCCATGGTTATGACCATGAGCAACTAAGTAACAAGCTGTGACTATATGCGTTGTTGTAACCATGGATACTTAAGGTCCTGTAATGCCCTGAACATAAGGTAACGGCATAGTGAGTCAGGAGAACTATACTAAATTTCTAATTCGAGGTATTTGCTAATATTATTACATCTACTACATATGAGGATAGGATCTTGGAGATGGAAATACCCCTTTAATGCAAGTAGTGTTGAGTGAGTAACGATTCGTACTCGCTATACTGTTAGTGAGTACTATCTGCTACTCGCATATTCGTTACGAGAAGCGGGCGCAATGTAAGTCAATGGGAAATACTCGCTAAGTAGCGAATAAACCGAAAGCTGCATTATTCGCTACTCGCACGAAAAGTACGGCTTTCAGGTTATTCGCTACTTAGCGAATATTTCCCATTGACTTACATTGCGCCCGCTACTCGTAATGAATATGCGAGTAGCGGACAGTACTCACTAACAGCATAGTGAGTACGAATAGTTAACTACTTGCTCAACACTAAATGCAAGTCAATGGGGAACCTGAGCATTCTTCTCGGAAATCTTCATGAAAAATGCTCGGACTCCCCAGGGACTTGCATTAGGTTCATCATTTATAATGAATAGTGTTGAGCGGACTCGGACCGGCAAAATCCTGATCCGCGTGGTTTTAGCGGCAGATCCGCGTCCGACCCGGACGCGGGAATCCAGGTGCACGATCCGGATTCGGCTTTTTTTTTTTCTCTCTCTCTTTCTCTCTCTCTTTCTCTTTTCCCAGATTCCTATTCCCATTGACATATATAGGCCCGGATTCCGGATCGGATCCGGACTTCTTTGTCAACCCGCCGCTGATCCACTGGACCCGGATTATTAGCAGTCCGCTCAACTCTAATAATGAATACCAGGATAGTACTTTGGGATTCATTACGAATAATCCAAACACGAATAGCTACTATTTATTATTTTTTAATTTTTATCTCATATTGGACAATTGCTGTAAATAAAAAAGATCTGAAGTGGACACCCCGTTTAGTGCTATACACAGCCTTGAATAGAATGGCAATTGTTCCCAATTAGGGGCAATGACGCTCTCCATTCCAAAAGAAATATTTCTGTCTGTAAGGAAGGTATAAAAACTTCGGACTGGCCGCCATGTGATATAATGATTCAGCATCCCGCGATGAAGATATTATAGCGGATGCAGCCGGTCTCAGCCCGTGATACATGGCCTCTGTACAGAGACGTCTTACAGGCTCCACTGCTCAGCGCACAAGTGTTTCCTGTGGGAGATGGATGATAATAAGATTTCTAAAGATCGCGCTGTGGAGCCGGCACTTACTCCCCCAATCCCCAATGTCCAGCTGTTCATTTAATGCATTTGTTTTACCCATAATTCATTGGGTCTTCTGCTGGGATTTACAGTCAGCAGGCATTGGCTTAACACTTGCACTGCCAGCGTTCTCTTGTGAAGGGATGAAGCGTCAGAATTTCCATAAAGCAGATGTTTGCACTGTGCAGTTTTCTGTTTGATTCACAGTACCCATAATAAATGATAGTAATATAATTGCAGTTCTGTGGACTTGGTAATAACGGCTCAGGGATAGTAACAGCGGATATGAAGACCACTCCGATCATTGGGGATACAAGCTGCAGATGTCCCTTTGGAACCGCAATTAGTTATTTGGCTATTTATTGTGACATCTCATTAGTTGGTCACTTTTGACCATTGTTATGTCCAGACATCAATAAAAAAAATGAGATTTTTGGTAGATAACTAAATGTATTTAAAATTTTAGTTTTTTTCTAAGAACTTGTAAATGGTTTGAGAAAATAAGTGGCGTAGGAAAATATTGGCATAGGATCAGGATCGACATTAGGACAAGGCAAAGTGGGCAGCTTCCCAGGGCCCCTACTCTTAGGATCCCCCAGCATCTACAGAAGGAACTACACTGATTATATTCATTATAGAGACTGCTCGAGGACTTTTGGTCACATGATGTCACCACAGGTCTTGTACTCTGCGGTACTTCAGGCCCTTTGGTGACATCACAATCATATGACTGGTAATGTGACCATGATGTGATGGATTGGTGGTAAGTCCTCTAGAGTGGTGTGTGTGTGTGTGTGTGTGTGTGTGTTTAGAATGCATAGGATCCTTCTAGTGTATTCAGTAGGTATGGAAAGTATTCAGACCCCTTTAAATTTTTCACTTTGTTTTATTGCAGCCATTTGGTAAATTCAAAAAAGTTCATTTTTTTCTCACTAATGTACACTCTGAACCCCATCTTTGCAATTTTTTTAAACAAGAAAAACTGAAATATCACATGATCATAAGTATTCAGACCCTTTGCTCAGACACTCATATTTAAGTTACATGCTGTCCAAATCCTTGTGATCCTCCTTGAGATGGTTCTACTCCTTCATTGGAGTCCAGTTGCGTTTAGTTTAACCAATAGGACTTGATTTGGAAAGGCACACGCCTGTCTATATAAGACCTCACAGTGCACAGTGCATGAAAGACCAAATGAGAATCATGAGGACAAAGGAACTGCCCAAGAAGCTCAGATACAGAATTGTGGCAAGGCACAGATCTGGCCAAGATAACAAAAGAATTTCTGCAGTACTCAAGGTTCCTAAGAGCACAGTGGCCTCCATAATCCTTAAATGGAAGAAGTTTGGGACCACCAGAACTCTTCCTAGACCTGGCCGTCCAGTCAAACTGAGCAGTCGTGGGAGAAGAGCCCTGGTGAGAGAGGTAAAGAAGAACCTCAAGATTACTGTGCCTGAGCTCCAGAGATTCAGTAGGGAGATGGAAGAAAGTTCCACAAAGTCAACTATCACTGCAGCCTCCACCAGTCAGGCCTTTATGGCAGAGTGGCCCAACGGAAGCTGCTCCTCAGTGTAAGACATATGAAAGCCCGCATAGAGTTTGCAAAAAACATGAAGGACTCCCAGACTATGAGAAATAAGATTCGCTAGTCTGATGAGATGATGATAGAACTTTTTGGTGATAATTCTAAGCGGTATGTGTGGAGAAAACCAGGCACTGCTCAACACCTGCCCAATACAATCCCAACAGTGAAACATGGTGTTGGCAGCATCATGCTATGGGGTGTTTTTCAGCTGCAGGGACAGGACGACTGGTTGCAATTGAAGGAAAGATGAATGCGGCCAAGTACAGAGATATCCTGAAAAAAAACCTCTTCCAGAGTGCTCTGGATCTCAGACTTTACCGAAGGTTCACCTTCCAACAAGACAATGACCCTAAGCACGCAACTAAAATAACAAAGGAGTGACTTCAGAACAACCATATGACCATTCTTGACTGGCCAAGCCAGAGCCCTGACCTAAACCTAATTGAGCATCTCTCGAGAGGCCTGAAAATGGCTGTCCACCAACAATCACCATCCAACCTGAAGGAACTGCAAAAGATCAACAAGGAAGAATGGCAGAGGATCCCCAAATCCTGGTGTGAAAAACTTGTTGCATCCTTCCCAAGAAGACTCATGGCTACTCAATACTGAGCAAAGGGTCTGAATACTTATGACCATGTGATATTTCAGTTTTTCTTGTTTAAAAAAGTTACATTTCTGATTTTTTTCTGTCAAGATGGGGTGCAAAGTGTACATTAGGAAAATAAATGAACTTTTTTGAATTTACCAAATAGCTGCAATGAAACAAAGAGTGAAAAATATAAAGGGGTCTGATTACTTTCCGTACCCACTGTATATATGTCTAGAATGTGTGGGATCATGCTGATATATACAGCTCTGGCAAAAATTAAGAAACCACTGCAAATGTTTCAGTTTATCTGATTTTTTTTTTTTATAGGTATATTTTTTGAGTAAAATGTAAATTGTTCTTTTATTCTATAAACTACTGACATCTCCTAATTTCTAAGCAATAAATGTATTTATTTTCTGAAAATGAGTAATGGTCAAAATAACAAAAAAAATGCATTGCTTTCAGACCTCAAATAATGCAAAGAAAACAAGTTCATAATCATTTAGAAACAACAATACTAATAATGTTATAACTATGAAGAGTTCAGAAATCAATATTTTGTGGAATAACCATGATTTTTAATCCCAGCTTTCATGCGTCTTGGCTGCTTTCCACCAGTCTTAGACACTGCTTTTGGGTGACCTTATGCCACTCCTGGTGCAAAAATGTAAGCAGTTCTTTTTTGTTTGATGGCTTGTGACTATCCGTCTTCCTCTTGATTACATTCCAGAGGTTTTCAATGGAGTTCAGGTTTGGAAATTGGGCTGGCCATGACATGGTTATGATGTGGTGGTCCTTCATCCACACAGTGGTTGACCTAGCTGTGTGGCTATGTGTAGGGAGCATGCTTACCCGAAACATCACCAGCTGTATTTCCTGGTTCCACAGTAAGTGCTCTTGGCTCTTTGTGTATAGTTATCTGATCTTGGCTTCGTCACCCTGGACTGTAGTTGACTGTGCTCTGTCCGCCCCTCTGACTTTTTCGTTACCACCTGGCTTCTGATGTTGGACTTTCCCCTGACCATGTCTCCTCCTTCTCCCTGTACCTTATATGTACTCTCCTGGAATCTTGACAATCAGCCTGTATCTTGATATTGTCCCTGCCAACTCACTGTGTCCTGTCGTGCCCTCCTGGTTCCTGATCCCGGCTTGTTTGACTACCTTTCCATTCACACTGCACTCAAGCTGTATCTAGCGCTACCTAATGACTAGCATCACAGTACGCATATACGCACATAGTGTTGAGCATCACGGTATATAAGTGATTTGGAGTAAATGTGGTCTGGCACATAGCACAGGTATATAAAAAATGGTACTTAAAGATAGAGAAATGGTAGTCAGATACATAGGAGAGGTGATCAAGGAATGGCCTAGAGAAAAGCAGGCAGGGGTGGTGTGAACTGTAGTCCTATCCTTGGCATGTGTTGAAGGAACGGACTGAGGTGGACAGGGGGTAGCCAGATATTCAGCCGAGGTAGAGAAAGCACGGTCTGCTGCTGACTAACATATATAACATTTTGTCTTACAGATCACTGTAGAGATGGATGTGGTCAGTAAACCTGACCTCACAGCTGCTCTAAAGGAAATCCGCATGCAATATGAGGTCCTTTCCACCCGTAATCAGCAATCAGCTGAGGAGTGGTACCATGCCAAGATTGCCAACGTGTCCCAAGAGGCAGCCCGCAACAACGACAACATTCGCCAAGCCAAGGAAGAGATCTCAGAATATCGAAGACAACTACAAGCCCGAACTCTGGAGATTGACGCCCTGCGCAGTTCTAATGAGTCACTTGAGAGGCAGCTCCAGGAGGCGGACGACAGGAACAATGAGGAGATAGGGCAAATGCAGGTAACACTTCAGCAAAGTCATATTTGATAGTGCCTATTTTGGAAATAGATGTTCGGTGTCTTTTGACACCGGTGTTAGAGAGCTGCCGCTCTACATATGACATAATACTCACCAATTGTTTTATAAAGACTGGAAAGTATAACATCCAGGCACATTTCCTACTTTTTGTTTTATATGGATTTTGCACGTTATCTAGAATATGAAGTAAAATAATAATAGCGTAATAGTAATAAAAACACTGCTGCTATTCAAAACACTGCAATTCTTGACATTCAGTCCACTTATTGATTTTTTTTATAGTTATGTTCAAATGTCTCATAATTTCTCTAGGAAACCATCAACCAACTTGATAATGCTCTAAGAACTACTAAAGGAGAAATGGCTCGTCACCTGAGAGAATACCAAGATCTGCTCAATGTCAAGATGGCTTTGGATATTGAAATAGCCGCATACAGGTAATTGAGTCATAGAAGAATGTCCGGATATGTGCGGTAGCCATAATATGATCACATTATGTTTAACCTCTTATCCTGCAAGTTCATCCAGAGAATACAACAAGACCCATTAAGATAAATAACCCTAATCTTATAAAAAAAAATATTCCTTCCTGACTCTATTGATTTAAAATAAACCCTTGTATTAACATCCCATCTCTAGAAATCTATCACATATAACTTCAAATATCTGGACAGTCCAGAACGATAACTGTGACCTGTTTGATCCTATCTTCTTTTACAGCAGCTACCTGACACTATTATGCCTAAGTCCTTTTTTATGCCACCCAATGTTTTCCCATTTAATACTATGTTTCCCCAAATATAAGATAGGGTCTTATATTATTTTTTGCTGCAAGTGATGGCCTAGGGCTTATTTTGAGGGAATGTCTTATTTTTTTCAATGAACAACAATCCACATTTTTTCTTGAACCAAAAAAAAAATCTACATTTATTCAAACATGGTCTTATTACATTTTGGAACATCAACATAACTTTCCAAACCCTGTGTGTAAGACTTCCGACGCGCCCACGGGGTTCCAAGGGTTACTAGTCACCGGGCCGGTGTCTGTTTGGGTTGTCACAGCGGCTTGGCCCAGTTCCGTGACCCCGGCGGTGTTATTCGTGGTGTGCTGCTAAATATGGGATCCACCGCTGCGGGACTTTTTCCCTGGGGTGGATGATAATGCAGCTCGGATGGTACAGCTCTCCACAGGCAGAGCTCAGGCCCCAGGGAGGATGCTGGGAGTAGTAGTCACCTATGGCACAGGGGCGCAATGATGGCAGCGTCGGCAATGATGGGACAACACAGAGGGTGCAGGTCAAGTTCTTTACTCACTGAAGTTACACCGCCTTTGGAGTGCTGTGTTCTGCTGTAATGGGCTCCAGCCGATCCCGGATAGTTCAGAGGTCAAGGCCGGTGTTTCCTTCTGTGTGTCCTTTCCAGTGGTCTTCCCTCCACCCCAGCTCCTGGGCCGAGGAATGGGCTGCACTCCCCACAAACCCTGGGTTCCCCTTCTTACTAAGAACCCGGGTCGAGCCTCCAGCTCCTGACCACGGGTTCCTTTCTGTGCAGTCTCTTCTGATGTCTCTTACTGAGTCTGACCTGGCACTGGCTGCGCCAGGAGCTAACTGAATGCTGTGTGAGATGGGTCCTCACTTCCCCTGCAGGTCCCCAGCCTCCCAGGTTGCTGAACTAGTGGCAAGAGGTCCCATACCTCGTGATGGCCACCCCTGGCACCTACCCTGGCCCAGTCCCAGTGATAGAGCTCCCGAATTGTTTGTTGGATGTGTGGTGGTGGTTTACCGGCAATGACCTCATCCGTATCCGAGATGAATACTGCCCCCGGGTGAGGTGCAGTACCCTGTGGCACCTGAAGCCGCAGGGCCGCCACACTCGTATGTCTGTCTATCTATCTATCCATCCACACACTGCACATACATACATACCAGCCTGTCTCCTCTTTAACTTTAGATTCCTGCAATTAGGACGACTTTTAATGACAACCTAGTTACATAATGTGATGTCACAAAGGTCCTTAAGCAGCATCAGGATCTAAACCCTGCTGCCCTTATTATAGTGGGGACCCTGTGAAATTTCCCAATTCGCTCTCCCATACTCCTAATGCCAGTCCTGCATACCAGCCTGTGTCCTGTTCAGTTCTTTTAGACTCCTGCAATTCAGAAAGCTTTGGGGACACGTCTGTGAAGTCATCAAAGGTCCTTAAACAATCTGAACCTCGGAATACAACTGCTGAGGTCCCTAAGAGAGTGGGGCCCTGAGAAATTGCGCAGTTTGACTCCCCCCTAATGCTGGCCTTGACTGTAACTAAGGCTTATTTTTGGAGTAGGGTTTATATTTCAAGAATACTGCAAAAATCCTGTAAAATCATGCAAGGGCTTATTTTCGGGGTAGGTGTTATTTTCGGGGACACACGGCATGTATTTTTCCCTTCAGGTTCAGAACTTTTTAACATTTTTAACAAAAAAACTGTGCTATTTTTTTTTTTTTTTAACCTTTATTCTAAATGCTACTTTGAGGTCAGTCTCTTTAACCACATCCTTTTTATTTACAGGAAACTCCTTGAAGGAGAAGAGACTCGTTTGACCACAGTGGGAGGAGGCAGCATGTTTGGCATCGGTTACCCATATTCCCCTGGTTCTTACTCCGGTGGGAAGGGTTACTCCTCAAGTACAGTCACCATACGGAAAGAGGAGAAAAAAGAAGAAAAGAAAGACGAGAAAAAAGAAGTATCTGAGGGAGGCAAGGGAGGGGGTCAACCCAAGGCGCCAAAATCCGAAGCATCCTCAGAGAAGACCTCCTCCAAAAACTGAGCTGGCTACAGTATGCTGAAATGCACACCTGCCATAACAATACCATTTAGTCTTTTTTTTTTTTTTTTTTGCCATCTTCCCAGCTAGGCTAGCACAGATTAAAAACAAGCCAAAAAATATTGCGAGCCAATGATAAGCTCTATCCAGTTGTCATCTGGTGTAATGAAACTACTAAATTCATCCCATTGTATTCATCCCCATGACAATATGAAATATACACTGGCGATATTTGCTCTGATTATTTTGTCCTTTCATCAAATTTACTTATCTCAGAAATACATGACAAAATACAGATATATATGGCCAAACAGTGACAAATATGTATTACGTTCTGTTATTTAAAAACTTACATGTTCGAAAAAACACTATATAGGGTTATCTGACCTTATGTTAGAAAGAAATCTACCCTTAAACTGTAGGACTTTGTCAACTGATCTTATTGTGGATGTCCAGTCTTTTTCCATTTTAATTTTTTTTATATCTGGGCCCAGCATGGTTTCAGAAAAAGAAAAAAAAATTATATATATATTATATATATATTATATATAAAATCTCAAATCAATGTTGGAAATTCCTGGTAAAAGATGCTGTAGACAGAGAACAGACAACGATTTATTCAGAAGCATAGCGGTTCAGATTGCAGTGTTGAGTTGTACAAACTAATGCAATGTTCACACGTGGGACGTCATGGGTCAGTGCAGCCCTGAGTTCTGTTTCTAGGGTTTTAAAAAAATGTTTGTTTTTTTACACAAAAGAATAAGAACAGTATTAGATATTGAAATAATTCACAGGCACTGCGGCAGACTCAGTTACAGACTCCATTGCCGGCTATAAAAATGTCATTTATTTGTCTTTCTCAGCCTCCATGGCTTAAACTAAGTACATAAATATCAATACTTTGGCCACACTGTTGACCTCCAAAGCTGGCCATACACATTAAACAGCGGATGATTGTTGTCTCTCCCAGTAATAGGAAGGCTTGGCCAAACTATCATGTGTTTTCGATGAGATAAGCCACTTCAAGGCTATGTCCCCACCAAACTAATGGATCACCTATTGCTTTGTATCTATACCTTCACCAAGGAGTACAATAAACACACAGATCTGCCAGGACCAAGGTCAGTTCAGTTTAACGAAGTTTTCAAAAATAGAAGATGGGTGATTATGAAGGAAGGTGCCAGGCCGCATGGGTGCCACACTCCTTCCCCAAGGAGACTGTGTGCAGATGTCACTTTGGGTGGTGTGCATGACACTTACTGGTTTCTCCAGGACGGTCTCAATCACCTCACTTGCAGTCGCCATTGTGGACAATCAGTAACACACGTAACGCCAGAGTTCACTTAGCCAACCAGAAGTGTTCACTTTTATTCTCAACACCGCTATGACAGACATGGCCTTCCTTTCCTTTTTTCGTCTCCATGTGGGGTACTGCTCTTCGACCTGTCCCCTGCTATCTTGGATCTTGTCCTCAAGTTCCAGGGTCTCTCTGTCTCCTTCCTTCTAACTCCAGTCACATTTGTCTGATTCTGAGCTCCGATGGCTCTCCTGCTCCGTGACTGTCTAAGCCTGTTGGGGTGAGCTGTAGGCTCCAGACCTCTCGAAGTTACCTCAGGGTTCCCTGACTGGTCCTAGCACAGACACCACATCTTCTCACACTTGAACCCTATTATGTACTGATGCCCTCTCGAGCCTTCCCTCCTGTCCTTTTTCCTACCATCTGCTACCCCTCCCTTCCACTACCTTAAGCCTATCTTATCTAACATCTAATCTAAAATTGACTTGCCGCTACATGGCAGCCATTTGTACAAACATATACATCTTATAATATTCAACCGTCTATAAAGCATAGTACATCTACCCAGTAGGGTGCAGGTCCCCTACTATAATTATATCAAAGTCTCAGTCTTTTACAACTCTCCCAATTGTACCATGTCAAGGGGTACAGCTAAATAGCATGAAGGTGTTGTTCTCCATAAGTCTGATTATGAAACCTATAGGCCTGTTCATCAGAAGTGTTCAATGTTTCACAGATGACCGTATTAACCCTCCGGTGTCGTCTAATCACTGGGGAGTTCATGTAAATTCTCCATTGTATGTGGAGTAATCCATCAATGTCAGTCCTTTATGAGCCTTCTCACTTTGAGAAACACATACTATGAAGACAAATATTTATAAGACAGAGTAACCATAAGATCGGATGAGTCAAATAACGTTCAAAAGTGCTACACAAAGCAGATTTTCCATGAAGGATGAGAGAATTTACCCCACTAAGAAGCTTTCAAATCATCACTTTGATAGTTTTCTCCATCTTTTCTTTGTTGTGGGCAATAGTTTGCATTGTCCTGCTTCATTATAAATACGCTGAGAATTTTTCAGAAAGTCTAAATCTTTTAACACGTTGTAAAGCCCATCCCCATAATGACAATGTAGGTGGCTGATAGGTCATGTCCAAATATATGACTAGGAATATGGCGGATACACTACACTGTGTGCACAATTATTAGGCAATTTGTATTTTTGATTATTAATTATTATTGAACAACTACAAAGCTGTCGGTCAATCTAAAAAGTTAACAAACCTGAATATTTAAGAACGTAAATTTGAGGTTTTGCCTTTGTTAGGCCGGTTTCACACATCCGGCTTTTTGCCGGTTTGCCGGATCCGGCGCTCTCCCGTACAGACAATACAGTACAGTGACAGCGCTGTAACTTCCGGGTCACATGCGCCGGTCACATGACAGCACGTGACCGGCGCTTGTTGCGCTGTCACTGTACTGTAGTCACTGTATGGGAGAGCGCCGGATCCGGCAAACCGGCGAAAAGCCGGATGTGTGAAACCGGCCTTAGGAGAATATCTGTGTGCGCGCAATTATTGGGCAGCTAAACGAAAAACTTAAATTTTCCCACCTCAAATGTTTATTTTCATCTGTTAAAGTGAGAATACAAACTAAACAACTGGAAAAGTACAAAAATACATTTCTAAATTTAAAAGACATATAGCTGCCTTGTTTTCAGTAACAGACATAATTCTTCTATCCATGGAGTCTGTCTGTTTTTAATCTGTTGATGATCAACTTTTTGAGTAGCACCAACCACAGCCTCCCAGACATCGTGCAGACAGACGACTGTTTTTCTTCACTTCACTAAATCTCATATATAAGAAGGGCCCTCGAGTTCTCAATACGGCTTAGGTAAGCTGAAGAAGGGCCATGTTATTATTCTGTCATCTTTAAGGCTTTACTGACAACCAAGCAGTGGAGACATCGGTGTATGTCATGGAGCATTGTCCTGCATAATAATCATGGTTTTCTTGAAAGATATAGACTTTTTCTTGTACCACTGCTTGAAGAAACTGTCTTCTAAAAACTGGCAGTAGGTTTTGGAGTTGATTTTATGTCCATCTTCAACCCGAAAAAGTCCAACTAGTTAATATATAATAATACCAGACCATAGCAGTACCCCACCTCCACTTTGGTGGAGGTCTATGACCGTAAGTAATCCAGCCTGATCCATCAAGAGTCACCCTTATTTCATCAGTCCATTAAATTTTTTGAAAATCTGTTTTCAGATATTTCTTGACCTGGTCTTGACATTTCAACTTTTGTGTCTTGTTCAGTAGTGGTTGGTTTCCTTACCTCAACCATGTTTCTGAGCAGTGAGCACCTTGTACTTCCGGGCCCTCCAGGGAGGTTGCAGTTCTGGAATATGGCAGCGCTGGAGGATAATGGCTTCTTGGTCTCTTCATAGTTGATTCTTCTCAGATCTTTTGCAGTTAATGTAAATTTTTTATTCTCAATACATTTTTTTCGACCCTGTTGACTATTTGAAACTTTTGATGTTTCTGTGATCCTGCCTCAATATATTAGCAATTTCAAGACTACTGCATCCCTCTGTAAGACTTAACGACTTTTCAGAATCAGATAAATCACTTTTTGGCCTATTTGTGCTGAGAATAACAAGCTGCCTCATAATTCTGCACACCTTGATAAATAGTGTTGATATATTTAGGCTACACCCTTCCTGATTACACAAAAACACATCACCTGATCTCCTTCATCCAACAAGCATTCAAGTTTTTAGAGACAGAGTTAAAAATCTGCATAAAAATGATGAAATGGTTAACATAATTGCCTAACAATTAATAATTGTGCACGCAGTGTACTAGATATCCAGAATCTGTCTTTTAGTATGATACAATCCAGGCAAAGCTACATAGTTTGGTAGCAGAACAGTTGGAAGTACAATAAGTCACGTATTGTTTTGTAGGAATGTGGAAACACAATTCTTCCCTATTGAGTTGCCGGAACAAAGTCCCTATAAGGTCCTCTAATATCATGGCACTAGTTGTTTCCTCGTTTTGCCAGTATGGTTTACTAGGACGGTAATTTATGACACCATAAGACCACTCACATCTGATTGTTCTTGTCTACAAGAGGATGTAGCTATTTTTGCTATTCCTTCAAATGTGCAGATGTGTTACTTTGCTAGCCCTTTGGGTTTTGGCAAACCAGTCACATTTATTTGCATAAAAAAAGAGGATAAATATTCCCTTGAATGGGTAGTAAAGCATCAAAACTAGTTATAGGCTTATTGAATGGAATAACCCTCTCTCCTGTTATCCACTGTTCATCAGATTTGTAAGCAAATTCAGTTTTTCCCGGCCAATAGGGACCCATTTCCCAATGGGTATTTAAGAGGGTGTGTAACAATATTTTTGTATTAGTGTACAATTCCATCCAAGGGCAATGCATGCAAGAGCTTAGTGAGTCACATCCTCGATATCATCAGCGTCTAGCAGCAAATGTTTGAATTTGCCCCGGAAATAACCTATAACTCAATCTCGATCCATTTGGCTATTAACTATCATTTGTCCTTGAACTCCACTTAAAATTAGAGCCACATATCTGAATGTGCACCTAAGACAGTGAGTTAGTAGGTTTTTGTGGGTTTTTATCACTTAGGAGGAGAAAAACCTTGCAGGAGTATAAGCTGTGGTCAAAAATACAAACGTATAAAAATTAATGCTACAGCATAAAAATAATCAAACACATTAAATGGCAAATCTTAAGACTATATAAAAAAAAACCCCAGAAATGTTGAAACTGATTTCTCTTCAAGTATGAAGATCCAAGATACAGAAAAGAAGGGTGGAAGAGAAAGAACAGAAAAGGGAAGTAAGATGGAAGCAGTAGTGGGTAATGAAAAGCAAAGGGAAAAAGTGTGTCCAGATTCAGATGCCAAGTAAATATACCATGTTGGGTATCCAGTGATATAAAATGTCCAGTGCATACTATTCTGATGGGATTTATTTCACTCTAAAAAACATTACTTTCTAGAAATAACAAAACCTTTGAAGGCCAATCTCCAATTATGATACCTGATGAGGAAACAAAATAGAAAACAAATTGATGCTAGTTTTGTGTTTAATTTGCACTCAACCCCATGATGCTCCTTTTTTGACTGCATAAAATACAGGCATTTTTGTTTTATGTGTCCTACTTAACGATCAAGAAAGTAGAAAAAGAGAACTGGGACTTTAACTCCCGAGGAGAAATTGAGATCAGCCCAGCAATTTTTTTAAGGGCCTTCAGCTTGCTCTCTAGCCATGGCAACTTGATGGATGAACTCTCTGTAGGAAGATCGACCTTGTGCAAGCCTGGCTAGGCCCACCAGGGTCTTCTTCACTTGATAGTATAAACCCATCAGCTGGCTGGTCTTCCTCGTCACCTTGTTCCTTCTATTCTTCTGACTATGATGTCCTTCTTCTCTCTTGGCATGATGTGTCCAAAGTAGGCAAGTCGTAGCTTGGTGATCCTTGCTTTGAGTGACATATCGGTCTTCATTTGTTCCAAAATTGATTTGTTTGTTCTTCTTACCATTCATGGTATTGATTACATACCCCTTTGGAATCTCATAATCTCAGCTGGAGTCACTGAAGGTGGAAGGTATGGTAACACGCTCGCACCGTCATCGCACTTTGCTTCAGGCAGAATTCTTGCATTTGTTAACAAGACTTCTACTATATCCTCAATGTTTTTAGCATTTGGTGACACCCCTGACTTGAAGGACCCATCTAAGCGCAGTAATAATTCCATCATCGTATATTTAATGCCCTGGTCTATTGAATGATATTGTTTATCAGTCACTACACACTAGGATGAAACCCATTTTCAGAGATGGTCCCTTTTTTATTTTAGCAGCACTGAGTTGGATTTCTGTCCCGTGAATCTCTGTGAGATAATACATTTCATCCTATCCTGGGGATTTGTTGGATCATAATTAATAGCTTTTAGTTTCTGGCCTTTGAAGTGAGCAATAAAATCTGTAGGAATATAGGACAGAAAATATCATCCTGCATCCTTTTAGGACTTTATCTAAATTTAGTTAGCCATGCTTCAAAATTAAGTACATGATGAAATACTCCCGAACAATTTAGGAGAATTTGTTTTTATATTTTCAAATTGTCATTTCAAAGGAGAGTAAAAGGAAGCAAAAAAAAGAACATTGTGTGCAAATCTAAAGAGTGTAGTCAACAAGGGCTTGCAGGTCCATTAATTATTTAGAATATACAAGAAAGTAAGTATAAAAAAAGAATAAATAGGCGGAGAGAGACAAAGGGGAGAGGCTAAGATCTTGCATCAGATAGTGTTATCGTGACATAAAGGGATAATAATGAGAGTGATAATCGAGTGTTACGAATGCAGAGAGATACGATGAGCGGGGCTGTAATGGCTGCCCAGATGGGCTATTAATATCCTGGCAGAAAAACAAATTGATTGCATTAGTGGACTCTAAATTAAAAAATTTAGAAAATTGTTTAAAATTGATGTTGTAATTTTTAGTCCAAGTTTTCTCAAATGAGATGATTTTTTTTTACAAATTTGAGATGTACTAGTGAGGAATCCTCAGGGGCTGGTCGAGGAGTAAAAATAAGACTAGGCTTAAATTCTACTGGAGGCAATCTAAGTCTTCCTTTGGAGTTAAAGGATCTTTCTCTAACTCATTCTGCAAAACGTCCAAGTCCTTTCTAATATAACTTTGCCGATTAACACATGCTTCCACTCGCCCCTCCGTCTTCCATCTAATGACGGTTGCCTGAGTATACTTCTCTGCCTGCCTTTTCCCCCACTCGATTATAAAGCCCTACACTGTCAGTATTTCTCTTGCCCTGTTAGCCACAATACAATATGGAAGGCCTCAATCTCTTATAACTTAGTCATCCTGTTGTTCTTCCAGACCGCTGCTCTGGGCAATGTCTCCTTGTTTACTCTTCCAGCGTGGATAGGATGTGACCATTTCAACCAATCAGTGGCCACAACAGCTGGGCCTGGTTATAAAATAAAAAAATTAAGAAGAACTGGACAACCTCTTTACCTAAGAAAACCAATTGTTCACTCTTTTGGTAAAACTATCTCTTTTATTGTATTTTTTTTTAGCTGACTCTTTTCTTTTCTCTTAAGATGAGTAACACTGTTAGGGATCGAGTCCACTTGCGATTTCCATGTGCGAGTGCGATCCGATAAAATATCGGATTGCACTCGCACCAGTGTTACGCTATGAGGCCGTGTCCTCTTGCTAAATTTTTAACGGCACGACTCGTGCTCTCGGTGAAATCGCAGCATGCTGCGATTTGCACCAAGTCTCAGCACTCGCACCCCCATGCAAGCCTATGGGAGCGAGAGAAAAAAAATCAGAATACGGGTGGCATAAGAATGTCATACAGATGGCATACGCATGTCACATGGATCCTTGACACTTGCATACTGCGCCGGACTGGTTACCGGAGGAATCTCCAGTAATAGCAGTCCTGGCCGCGGTTACATGCACTGAACTTCGGAGCTGTCACCTGAGCTCCGGAGTGCAGCCTGGACTGAACAGCGAGCGTCGAGTGATTGATTCCCCGGTGATTGCGGTTCAGTTCATGACAGCTGCAAACCGACTGGACTGAACTCAGGAGCTCAGGTGACACCTCCGGAGTTCAGTGCAGGTAACCGCGGCCAGGACTGGTATTAATGGAGATTCCTCCGGTAGCCAGTCTGACGCTGCTTGCATAACACTCACATAGCACTCGTATGACGCTCACATGTCATACGGATGCTATGTGAGAAAGAAAAAAAAAACATTGTACGCAGATCATACGCAGGACACTCGACTCACATTTGTAGCCGAGTATTGCAGTGATTTTTTAAACGCAAGTGTACAAGAGCCCTTAGTGTCCGGCTCCTCATCCATCCATAAAAAGCCCTAAGATGGGGTGTGATAACTGATTAATCAACCTTGGACAGTAATTATCTAATGTTCTTCGATCTTCCTGTCATATACTGTACATCCATGAATACATACTAAAGTATATAAAAGACTTCCAGGAATGTTTAGGTTTGCTTATTGGATTTGTAAACTGCAGATCATTCCGGGCAAAGGGTCATAAAGTACCTATATTCCTGGTTTACGTGCATCAGATGGGACTTGGATCTTCTTTATCATGGGCTCCAATCATATATCTCCTGATCGTATTCATGACGGTCAATACCGGGTGCAAAGACAAGCCATTATTTTCATCACTGCCATAACCACTAGCTACACATGTCAGAGCAGGAAACATGCAAAAACTATTATAGCTACTGGCTGTTACATTACACTTCATGACATTAGAAAGTATGGAAGGGGAAGGTGGATGGACCGTAGAGAACGATGACGAATTAGAAGATTGCAATCGGGAATTCACATATGTACTTATCAGATTATGTACCATGAGTGGGTTTGTGAAAGGTGTCCTATAGGACCTTGTCCCTCCAGCCATGTAGAAGAAAAGGCCGTCTATGTAAATCCTCTCTACCATACCGATATTATGAGTATGGTGGGGTTCACAGCTTGACTTCATTTTCTTTTTCCATCAATATGACCCTTGTTAACAGACTTTGGAGAAAGGCATTCTTCGGAGCCAATTCAAAACTCACTAGAGTTAAAGGGGTTATATGAGATTACCTTTTCCCTAGACACAGCTCTAAGCCTTCCAGAAGCAGACGATGTCTATGGAAAAGAGTGGTGCTGCTCTCGGAACAAGATAACTATGTTCTTATAATTTCATACAATCCCTTTACATCATCATGAACCTGTAAGGTGGCTTCTAAAACCTGGTTCTTTGTGAATTATATTCTACGCCCATCATAGCTGCCTCCACGAAGGTTAACAGGGTCATTGAACATTCACTTGAATCATGAAATGTTTGGTTATTCTATAACCTGAGGCTCGAGGTGCTGTGTGATATTCCTGCTTACGTACAGCCCAGTTATTAAGAGAACAATATAAAAACAGAAAATATAGACGTCTCCAATAGATGAGGCCTGTGAGATAAATGAGAGGCACGCATAATAAGGAATTAGCCATGTGTACGAATCAGGTCAGTGTGGTAGTTGAGGAATCTTTGCATGATCTTGTCTGTAGATCTGAGTTTTGACTTGGAGGACAATAATAAAAGATTACAGTAACATCTTCAAAGAGTTTGTTTTTTGTGCTTGTAAAATTGTTAATTTTTTTATAATTTCGGTTAAAAATTATCCTGTTCATATCTGTTCCCTCTAAGCCTACAAAATGTTTCCACAGATTAGAAATCGACAGGTTATACCGTGTTTCCCCGAAAGTAGGACCCCCCCGAAAGTAAGGCAGGGTGGGGGTTTCGGGGGGGTCCGCCAATGTAGGGCACCCCCCGATTGTAAGGCAGGGTAGCGGGGGGGGGGCCGGGGAATGTAAGGCCGCCTATGGGTGGTGGTCGCGGCGTAATGTAAGGCCGCATATGGGTGGGGGTCCCTGGGGAAAGTACAGGAACTTACCGCTGCCGCTGTTCCCTCGCTCCATCCAGGCCTTCTCCAGTCTCGTGCCACCCGTGGTCCGCCTCCGTGTATGGGTGCCGTATGGGGCTGTATGTGTCAGTGTGTGTGTGTGTGTGTGTGTACGGTACCGGTACGATATGTGTGTGGGTGCCGTGTGGGGCTGTACCGGTACCATATGTGTCAGTGTGTGTGGTGGCAGAGTGGGGGGCAGAACCACTGTATGGGGAGGCTGCAGGGGGGAGGATGGGGTGGATGCCGGATCTCAAACAATGGGGAGGCTGCAGGGGGGAGGAAGGGGTGGATGCCGGATCTCAAACAATGGGGAGGCTGCAGGGGGGAGGAAGGGGTGGATGCCGGATCTCAAACAATGGGGAGGCTGCAGGGGGGAGGATTGTCATTTTTTTTCCAATGTAAGGCCTCCCCCGAAAGTAAGGCAGGGTGGGACTTTTGGGGGTAAAATTAATGTAAGACAGGGCCTTACTTTCGGGGAAGCTTACCATCAGTGAGGTAGGTATAGAAGTGGAGAGGTAACAGGGGGCTAAGACCCTCTGCTCCAAGTGTGCTACTATGAGGCCCCCTTCACATGTCAGTGATTCTGGTACATATGTGACAGTTTTTATACATACCAGAATCACTGACATACGCAGATCCATTAAAATCAATGGGTGTGCACACACATCAGTGATTTTTCACTGACCGTGTCTCCGTGTGGCGTACACGCGTGTCCGTGATTTCCGCACGGAGACATGTCCGTTTTTTTCTGGCATCACTGATGTCCCACAGACCATACTATGGTGTGATCTGTGACACACATACCAGAAAAACACGTGCATTGAAAATAAAAAGCTTTTTAAACTCACCCGTCTCCAGCGGCGCTGTCTCCGGCCGCTACTGTTTCCTGCTTCCAGGCCAGCTTGGCAACCACCGGAAGTCACGTGATCATGTCATGTGACTGCCGATGGGGGTAGATAAGTTATACTAATGCCGGCGCGCTGATACATCTTGCTGTCAGATTTTGGCAGCGAGATGTAAGGGGTTAATAGGCGCGGGTGGAAAGCGATTCCACTCGTGTTTTGGCAGGCACACGTCAGCTGTTGAAATCCAAGGTGAGATGTGCGCGGACCACCGCGGACTGCCCACGGGGATTAACCTCACACAATCCATGATGTACCCAGTACGTCATGTGTTGTGAAGAGGTTAAGCCTTTCCCCCATATTCGATGCATTTTGGTGCAGATATGTGTTTTTAATGGGATTTTTTTAAAGTACAGAAAAACTTTGATTCTGCACTTACAAAAAGTCACTGTCATTTTTTTACATCCAGTTTTGCAGATCAGCGGTGTCATTAGATGCACAGTGGTTTGTAGTTTTCATAAAATCACATTCACAATGCTTGGACAGTTAAACACAGCAGAATGTCTGCAAAAAAGCAGCCAAAAAAACGCAGCCTACATGTCCAAGGAAGTGGATGTGATTTCATAAATATACCTACTAAAAAAAAGAAAAAAGTACATTATTTTTTTCCCATTATTTTAGAAGTTTTATAGGAAAAAAAAAATCTATGACTTCTTCTTCACCTCCAGAATACGGGGACATTGAAATACACTGTTTACAGATGTATCGCTATGTATCTGTATAATCTGCTTCTGGGTTCACTGACTGCAATGTAGCTTCGAGATTACTAAATTCTGCTACCTTCTTCAGTGTGGTCCATACTTCTTACAAACATGGTGGTTGTGAGTTTGATTCTTGGAGAGACCAGATCACAAGAGAAGAAGGGAGCAGTTTATGTATTAGCATACGCAGTTAGTGATGAAAGTGAGAGGAAGTCGGGGCAAAGCCTTGATGTGCTAAGACTGCTCCCTCAAATCAGAACAGTCTTGTTGAATATGAGACATTACTTCTCATTTGTGTTGAGGAAGTGTGGCATTACCTTTTAATGACTTTTTTTTGTTAATTCTTCCCTTAATGGTATTGGATTGGATGTACATATCAATCATGAGTACAGGTCACTTAGGGCTCTATGATGGATATATACGTCATACTGATCACACAGTACATCTGTACTGATGTGATCACCTACAAGAGTTCAACTGATAAGCACAGCCAGGTTCCTGCTGTAACTGCTAGGACCGACGTTCTCAGACCCTAGAAGCTTAACCCCTCACATGGACAAAACAGAATTCATTATCTTTCCTCCTCACTCAACGCCTTCAAACGACCTATCCATCAATGTCAATGGCTGTTCACTTCCCCCAGTCCCACGTGCTCGCTGCCTGGGAGTAACTCTAGACTCTGATCTCTCTTTCAAGCCACACATCCAAGATCTCTTCATCTCCTGCCACCTCCAACTCAACAATATTTCTTGGATTCGTACATTCATTTCGCAAGAAGCAGCAAAACAAAAACTGGTGCATGCCCTTATTGTTTCCCACCTAGACTATTGCAACCTCCTGCTCTGTGGCTTCCCTTCTAACAGTCTCGCACCCCTACAATCTATTCTAAACTATACTGCCCGACTAAACCACCTGTCTCCCCGCTATTCCCCGACCTCTCCTCTCTGTCAATCCTTTCACTAGCTTCCCATTGCTCAACGACTCCAGTTCAGAACACTAACCATGACCTACAAAGGCATCCGCAACCTGTCTCCTCCTTAAATCTGGGACCTAGTCTCCCGGTACTTACCCACATGTAACCTTCGATCCTCACAAAATCTCCTTCTCTTCTCATCCCACCATCGCATCCAAGATTTCTCCAGTGCGTCCCCCATACTCTGGAATGCCCTGCCACAACATAACAGACTCTCGCCTACCTTGACAAGCTTCAAAAGGAACCCACCTCTTCCAACAAGCCTACAACCTGCAGTAACCCTCAGTCTGATACAACGCCACACGACCATCTCTACCCTCACCTACTGTACCCTCACCCATCCCTTGTAGATTGTGAGCCATCGAGGGCAGGGACCTATCTCCTCCTGTACCAGTCTGTGCTTTGCATTGTTTATGATTATTGTACTTGTCCCTAATATGTGTACCCCTTTCCACATGTAAAGCGTCATGTAATAAATGGCGCTATAATAATAATAAATAACATAATAATAATAATGTTGCTGTCAAAAGTGACTGCAGCACACAAAGAATTTGACATAGGGAAAACAATCCCTCTTTCAGGCAATCCGCATAGCGAGATTGCAGGTGCTGGCCTATTCATAACAACCAATCAATAATAAATGTTGTAAAGAAAAAATGTGGGGGGCAAAGAGTAAAAACACTCACCAAAATCACAGTTTTCCCACTAAAAAAACAAAATGTTTTCATCTGGAAAAAATAAATGTAGCTAAACCCCCCTACCACCACATATTTAGTATCACCATATCAAAAATGACACATCCAAACAACTATATCATTATTAAACCCGGATGGTGAACTCAGCAGAGGCGAAATGGCAAAATCGACATTTTTGTTTATCTACATAAGATATATATATATATATATATATATATATATATATATATATATATATAACTCTATGCAAAAAAAATTGTGACGTTCAACAGGATGTGAAAAAAGGGAATTTTGTTTACTTACCGTAAATTCCTTTTCTTCTAGCTCCTATTGGGAGACCCAGACAATTGGGTGTATAGCTTCTGCCTCTGGAGGCCACACAAAGTATTACACTTTAAAAAGTGTAACCCCTCCCCTCTGCCTATACACCCTCCCGTGGACCACGGGCTCCTCAGTTTTGGTGCAAAAGCAGGAAGGAGAAAACTTATAAATTGGTCTAGGGTAAATTCAATCCGAAGGATGTTCGGAGAACTGAAGACCATGAACCAAAAGAACAATTCAACATCAACAACATGTGTACACAAAAGAACAACCAGCCCAAAGGGCACAGGGGTGGGTGCTGGATCTCCCAATAGGAGCTAGAAGAAAAGGAATTTACGGTAAGTAAACAAAATTCCCTTTTTCTTTGTCGCTCCATTGGGAGACCCAGACAATTGGGACGTCCAAGAGCAGTCCCTGGGTGGGTAAAAGAATACCTCAATAAAAAGAGCCGAAAACGGCCCCCTCTTACAGGTGGGCAACCGCCGCCTGAAGGACTCGCCTACCTAGACTGGCGTCTGCCGAAGCATAGGTATGCACTTGATAGTGCTTCGTGAAAGTGTGCAGACTAGACCACGTAGCTGCCTGACACACCTGCTGGGCCGTCGCCCGGTGCCGCAATGCCCAGGACGCACCTACGACTCTGGTAGAATGGGCTTTCAGCCCTGAAGGGAGCGGAAGCCCAGAAGAACGGTAGGCCTCGAGAATCGGTTCCTTGATCCACCGAGCCAAGGTTGACTTGGAGGCCTGAGAGCCCTTACGCTGGCCAGCGACAAGGACAAAGAGCGCATCTGAACGGCGCAGGGGCGCCGTGCGAGACACGTAGAACCGGAGTGCTCTCACTAGATCCAAAGAGTGCAAATCCTTTTCACACTGGTGAATTGGATTAGGGCAAAAGGAAGGCAAGGAGATATCCTGATTTAGATGAAAAGAGGATACCACCTTAGGGAGAAAATCCGGGACAGGACGCAGAACCACCTTATCCTGGTGAAAAACCAGGAAGGGGGCTTTGCATGACAGCGCCGCAAGCTCAGACACTCTCCGAAGATATGTGACTGCCACCAGGAAGGCCACCTTCTGCGAAAGACGGGAGAGAGAGACATCCCGCAGCGGCTCAAAAGGCGGCTTTTGAAGAGCCGTCAGGACCCTGTTAAGATCCCAAGGTTCCAACGGACGTTTGTAAGGTGGGACCATGTGGCACACCCCCTGCAGGAACGTGCGGACCTGCGGAAGCCTGGCTAGACGCTTTTGAAAAAACACGGAGAGCGCCGATACTTGGCCCTTGAGAGAGCCGAGGGACAAACCCTTGTCCATTCCAGATTGTAGGAATGAAAGGAATGTGGGTAAGGCAAATGGCCATGGAGGAAGGCCGTTATCAGCGCACCAGGATAGAAAGAGTTGCCAAGACCTGTAATAGATCTTGGCGGACGTTGGCTTCTTGGCTTGTCTCATGGTGGCAATGACATCCTGAGATAACCCTGAAGACGCTAGGAGCCAGGACTCAATGGCCACACAGTCAGGTTGAGGGCCACAGAATTCAGATGGAAAAACGGGCCTTGTGACAGCAAGTCTGGGCGGTCTGGAAGTGCCCACGGTTGACCCACCGTGAGATGCCACAGATCCGGATACCACGACCGCCTCGGCCAGTCTGGAGCGACGAGAATGGCGCGACGGCAGTCGGAGCTGATCTTGCTTAGTACCCTGGGCAGCATCGCCAGAGGGGGAAACACATAAGGCAGTCGAAACTGCGACCAATCCTGGACTAAAGCGTCCGATGCCAGAGCTCTGTGATCCTGAGACCGTACCATGAAGGCCGGGACCTTGTTGTTGTGTCGTGACGCCATGAGATCAACGTCCGGCGTTCCCCAGCGGCGACAGATCTCTCGAAACACTTCTGGGTGCAGAGACCATTCCCCCGCGTCCATGCCCTGACGACTGAGAAAATCTGCTTCCCAGTTTTCTACGCCCGGGATGTGAACTGCGGAGATGGTGGAGCCTGTGGCTTCCACCCACTGCAGAATCCGCCGGACTTCCTGGAAGGCTTGACGACTGCGAGTGCCACCTTGGTGGTTGATGTAGGCGACGGCAGTGGCGTTGTCCGACTGAATTCGGATCTGTCTGCCCTACAGATGGAAAGCCAATAGGGCTAGATATACTGCCCTTATCTCCAGGATATTGATCTGAAGGGACGATTCTATCGGAGTCCAGGTTCCTTGAGCCCTGTGGTGGAGAAAAACCGCTCCCCAACCTGACAGGCTCGCGTCCGTGGTGACCACGGCCCAGGTTGGGGGTAGGAAGGATTTTCCCTGAGACAGATGTGGGTAGGAGCCACCACTGAAGTGATGTTTTGGTTGCAAGGGAAAGAGAGATGTTCTTGTCGAGGGAAGCCGCACTCTTGTCCCATTTGCGAAGAATGTCCCATTGGAGTGGCCGTAGATGGAATTGCGCGAACGGCACTGCCTCCATAGCTGCAACCATCTTCCCCAGGAAGTGCATGAGGCGCCTTAAGGGGTGTGACTGACTCCGAAGAAGTGATTGCACCCCCGCCTGCAGAGAAAGCTGTTTGTCCCGCGGTAGCTTGACTAACACAGGCTGGGTATGAAACTCCATCCCGAGGTAAGTCAGTGATTGGGTCGGTGTCAACTTGGATTTCGGGAAATTGATGATCCACCCGAACTGCTGGAGAGTCGCCAGGGCGACGGTAAGCCTTTGTTAACACGCCACCTGAGAAGGGGCCCTGACTAGGAGATCGTCTAAGTAGGGGATCACCGAGTGGCCCTGAGAGTGCAGGACCGCCACGACGGATGCCATGACTTTGGTGAAAACCCGTGGGGCTGTCACCAGGCCGAAAGGCAATGCCACGAACTGGAGGTGTTCGTCCCCGATGGCGAAACGCAGGAAACGTTGATGTTCGGGTGCGATCGGCACATGGAGATAAGCATCCTTGATGTCGATCGATGCTAGGAAGTCCCCTTGTGACATCGAGGCGATGACCGAGCGGAGAGATTCCATCCGAAACCGTCTGGTTCGCACATGTCTGTTGAGTAGCTTGAGGTCCAGAACGGGACGGAATGACCCGTCCTTTTTTGGCACCACGAACAAGTTGGAGTAAAATCCGCGACCATGTTCCTGAAGGGGAACGGGAATCACAACTCCTTCGATCTTTAGAGCGTCCACTGCCTGAAAAAGTGCGTCGGCCTGTGCGGGGGGTGGAGAGGTTCTGAAGAAACGAGCCGTAGGTCGGGAGCTGAACTCTATCCTGTAACCATGAGACAGAATGTCTCTCACCCATCGGTCTTGAACATATGGCCACCAGGCGTCGCCAAAGCGGGAGAGCCTGCCACCGACCGAGGATGTGGCTAGGTGAGGCCGAGAGTCATGAGGAGGCCTTCTTGGAGGCAGTGCCTCCTGCGGCCTTTTGGGGGCGTGACTTGGACCGCCACGCATAGGAGTTCCTCTGGCCTTTCTCCGGCCGGTTGGACGAAGAGGATTGGGGCTTGGCGGAGGAACGAAAGGACTGAAACCTCGATTGGATTTTTCTCTGCTGAGGTCTCTTAGGTTTGGACTGGGGTAAGGAGGAGTCCTTTCCCGAGGATTCCTTAATAATCTCATCCAATCGTTCGCCAAATAAACGGTCGCCAGAAAAAGGCAAACCAGTTAAGAACCTTTTGGAAGCAGAGTCTGCCTTCCATTCGCGAAGCCACATGGCCCTGCGGACTACCACGGAGTTAGCAGATGCTACAGCCGTACGGCTAGTGGAGTCCAGGACGGCGTTCATGGCGTAGGACGAAAAAGCTGATGCCTGAGAGGTCAAGGAAGAAACATGCGGAGCAGAATTCCGTGTGACAGCATTAATCTCAGTCAGACAAGCCGAGATTGCTTGGAGAGCCCACACAGCCGCAAAGGCCGGGGCGAAAGACGCGCCCGTGGCCTCATAAATAGACTTCACCAAGAGCTCTATCTGTCTGTCAGTGGCATCCTTCAGGGATGAGCCATCGGTAACAGCCACAACGGACCTAGCAGCCAATCTAGAGACTGGAGGATCCACCTTGGGAGAGTGTGCCCAGCCCTTAACGACTTCAGGTGGAAAGGGATAACGCGTGTCAGAGTGCCTTTTAGCAAAACGCTTGTCCGGGACCGCTCTGGGCTTCTGGACAGCATCCCTGAAGTTAGAGTGATCAAAAAACGTATTGCGCGTACGTTTGGGGAATCGAAATTGGTGTTTCTCCTGCTGAGAAGCCGACTCCTCTACAGGTGGAGGCGGGGGAGAGAGATCCAACACCTGGTTGATGGAAGAAATAAGATTTACTAAGGCGTCCCCCTCAGGGGTATCAAGGTTGAGGGTGAAGTCAGGGTCAGAGCCCTGAGCTCCCACGTCCGCCTCTTCATCCTGAGAGTCCTCAAGCTGAGATCCAGAGCACGGTGAGGAGGCCGGGGAAGAGTCCCAGCGAGGCCGCTTAGCCGGTCTGGGACTGCGATCCGGGCAGGAGTCCTCCGCCTGGGACCTAGGGGCTATCCTAGGAGCGCGCTGCGGCGCGGACAGAGAAGGCCCTGGAGGAGACAAACTAACAGGGGCCGGGGCCCGTGAAGAGCCCGGTCTGGACTGCAATGCCTCAAGGAGCTTAGATGACCATTTGTCCATAGACTGTGCAATGGATTGAGAAAGTGACAGAGAGTTTCTCAGCGAAAGAGGCCAATGACGGTGACTCTGTCCCTGCAGCCTGCTCAGGAGGAGCAGGGGGATCTACATGAGCCGAGGGGCCCACCAGTGCCCTAGGCTCCGGCTGAGCAAGCGTGGCAGGAGTCGAGCATTGATCACAGTGAGGGTAGGTGGATCCCGCAGGCAACATAGCCCCACAAGAGGTACAGGCTGCGAAAAAAACCTGTGCCTTAGGGGCTTTGCTCCTTGTGGACGACATGCTGTAAGCAATAAGTGTCCCTTAGGAGAGCGACCACTGAGGGTATATGGGAAAGGGTTATACAGCCGTTCCGAATATATATAATACATATATATATATATATATATATATCACGGCACCCTAGGGGAACCAGCACCGGGTGACCGGTGCGGCTTACCAACCGCTGGTGTCCTCCAGATTCCCTGTTGTGGGTCCCAGCTGTGCAGCTGCAGCATACACCGGCAGAATGCCAAACATGGCCGCCGGAGCTCTCAAGGGGGGAGTGGAGCCATGGGCGGCGCCGGCCAAAGGCGGGAATCTGGAGGCCCCATAGTGGTCAAAGAGAGGGGAGGGGAGACATGCAAAGATGCTCCAGCCCTCTGTCGGTAATCCCGCCCTTACCCCTGACAGGCAGGCCCGGGGGCGGGATTTTTCGCGACTAGGCCGCGATGAAGCCGGGGACTAAATTTAAGGCCGTGCCCGACAAGCAGGCATGGTCGGCGCGGAAGTCCGATGAAAAAACAACGGACGGCGCTACTGGGGAGAAAGGCGACCTCTCTCCCCGTACCGTCCTCACATGGGGACACAGAGTACCTTCAAGGTGCAGGGCCCGGTCCCTGGGGATGAAAACGCTCCGGTCCAGCAGGTTCCACCAGGGGCTGCGGATGGAGCACGGTCTCAGCAGGTGAATGACCGGTGAGGCTCCCACTTCTCCCAGAGACGCATAAGGGATGGTGAAGGAGACGGCATGTGGCTCCAGCCTGTGTACCCGTAATGGGTACCTCAACCTTAACAACACCGCCGACATAGTGGGGTGAGAAGGGAGCATGCCGGGGCCCCTAGGGGACCTCTTTTCTTCCATCCGTCATACTATGTATGAGAAATCTTTTTTCTTTTTCTATGAGCGGATGCGTGCCTCCTTCCACACAAAGCATAAAACTGAGGAGCCCGTGGTCCACGGGAGGGTGTATAGGCAGAGGGGAGGGGTTACACTTTTTAAAGTGTAATACTTTGTGTGGCCTCCAGAGGCAGAAGCTATACACCCAATTGTCTGGGTCTCCCAATGGAGCGACAAAGAAAGTATGTATACTTACAGAGTGTATATATATATATGTGTATATATATATATATATATATATATACATATATATATATATATATATATATATAGATATATATATACACACACACACACACACACACACACATTCAAATACTGTTCATGCTGAAAGGAAACTAAAGATTTTCATGCAAATTTGTTTTGATGCATTCATGCTGGGTACTGTGTGTATGTGTATCATATATGTATACATGTGTATATATATATATATATATATATATATATACATATATACACACACACACACACACATATATATATATATGTATATATATATACACATATATATATTGTTACGTCCGGGTGGTGGAAGCACTGGACCGTACACCGATGTCCCCTGAGAAGGCAGCCAAGCTGGTCACCCCGCCAGAGGGTCTTGATGCACGGCAGCCGGAGCACTATAGGTAGCTGGACAGTCCGTAGAAAAGCAGGACAGGTGGATGATGCTGAACCCACGGAGTTCTGGATGGTAGTCCGGGTGACGAGGCTCAGGGTCCGGGGCCGGGTGATAGGGTCAGGCGGGATCCGGAACCTGCTGAGCGATGGAACGGGTCACCGCGCGCAAGCAGAGACTGGAGACTGGCGGAGCTGCAGAGGTGGTGGAACATCCGCCGAAGTCACCGTCAGGGTCCAGGGATGGAGTTGGTTCGGAGCAACTGACGTGGCAGGATAGGCTCTACGAGACAGGACAGGGTTAATACATGGCAAAGCACAGAGCAAAGCAATACGGGGACCTGAACACTAGCTTGCTAAACACGTAGAACAGGCCCCGCCCACCAGGAAAGAGAAACCTTATATACCCTGTACCTGGCTATGCAATATCCTGTTTCTGGGTGCTGGCCCTTTAAGAAAGGGTCAATGACCGCGCGCGCGCCCTAATGCGCATGCGCGAGGCCTGTGTGCCAGAAGCCAGTCCAGGAAGCGGTGAGGAGGAAGCAGGAGCGCCCGGCTGGGAGTCCCTTGTCACAGAGGAGCGCCGGGAGCGGGGAGCCGGACGCATGGAGGCTGCAGGCAGGGAAGAGGAGACCGGGACCGGAGTGGTAAGTAGGGAACGCCGCTGGGGAGCGGAGAGCGGGCACTGGGAACCGGAGAACGGGGCCAGGGGACCGGGAAGCGTGACAGTACCCCCCCCCCCCACTTCCCCCTCCCCGCAAGCGGGACAGGAAGGCACGAATCAGAGGAGTGCCAACGTTCTCCCGGGGCTCCCAGGACCGATCCTCGGGACCATAACCCGCCCAGTCTACCAGGAAGTACTGCCGACCTCGCACGGTCTTCATGGCCACGATATCTCTTACCGCATAGATGTCGTCGTCGGCAATAGGGGGAGGAGCAGCACCGACCTCAGCGGAGAAGGGACCAAGGACAACCGGCTTGAGTAAGGAGACATGGAAGGAGTTGGGTATCCGGATCGTGGCCGGGAGTTGCAGCTTGTAGGAGACTGCATTGATCTTGCTGATGATCTTAAACGGCCCGATGTAGCGAGGACCCAACTTGTACGAGGGTAACTTCAATCGGACATATCTGGATGCAAGCCAGACCAGATCACCTGGGGAGAAACACGGGGGATCCAGGCGCCTCTTGTCCGCATGCCTCTTCATCCGCAATGAAGCACGTTCTAGGGATGACTTGACAGAGTTCCATATAGCTGAAAAGTCCCGAACCAGAGCATCTGCTGCGGGGACGTCGGAAGCCGAGGATACTGGCAACGGAACAGAAGGTTGCAATCCATACACGATCTGAAAGGGAGAGCTGGAGGTAGACTCACTGATGTGCTGGTTATGGGAGAACTCAGCCCAAGGTAGGAGCGTGGACCAGTCGTCATGATGGATGTTGACGTAGTGGCGCAGGAAGGAGGTCAGGATCTGATTGACCCGTTCCACTTGGCCATTCGACTGAGGATGGTAGGCCGAAGAAAAGTCCAAGGTCACTCCTAGATGTTTACAGAGAGCCCTCCAGAAGCGCGAGGTAAACTGAGTTCCTCTGTCAGACACTATGTGTGCGGGGAAGCCATGCAATCGGAATATGTGCTGGATGAAGGAGTCAGCTAGTTCCTGGGCAGAGGGCAGTCCAGCCATGGGAACGAAGTGAGCCATTTTTGAGAAGCGATCCACCACAACCCATATGACCGTATGTCCGGAGGATAAGGGTAAGTCCGTGATAAAGTCCATTGCGATATGTTGCCACGGAACGGAAGGAATGGGCAGAGGCAGAAGACGTCCATAGGGTAAGTGCTTGGGTGTCTTGTTCCGGGCACAGGATGGACAGGCCGAGACGAAGGTCGCGACGTCTTTACGGAGGAACGGCCACCAGTAGTGACGGACAATCGTGCTCCAAGTCTTCTTTTGACCAGCATGGCTGGCGATCTTAGAAGCATGGCCCCAGTGAAGGACTCTCTGTCTGTCAGTATCTGAGACCTAGGTCTTCCCAGGGGGTATCTGAGTCAGAGCGACAGGAGCCACCGGAATGATTTTACTGGGGTTGATGATGGGCTGGTATGTCTCCTCCTCCAACTCCACGGGAACGAAGGATCTGGACAGAGCGTCTGCCCGCACGTTCTTATCCGCAGGCCGAAAATGGAGTTGGAAATCAAATCGAGCAAAGAACAAGGACCAGCGGGCTTGTCGTGGATTCAGTCTTTGGGCAGTCCGCAGGTACTCCAGATTCTTGTGGTCCGTGTATATGATTACAGGGTATACAGCTCCTTCCAGGAGGTAGCGCCATTCCTCCAAGGCCAGCTTCACGGCCAGTAGCTCCCGATCCCCAATGGTGTAGTTGCGTTCGGGTGCCGAGAAGCTCTTGGAGAAGAATCCACATGTGACCATCTTTCCGGAGGGAGAGTTCTGCATCAACACTGCCCCGGCTCCTGAGGAGGAGGCATCCACCTCTAAGGTGAACTGTTGGTTCAATTCAGGGCGATGGAGAACCGAGGAAGAAGCAAACGCCTGTTTCAAGGAGCAGAACGCGGCATCGGCCGCCGGAGACCAGTCCTTAGGATTAGCTCCTTTTTTAGTCAAGGCAGAGAGAGGTGCTGTCAAGGCAGAGAAATGCGGGATGAACTGACGGTAGTAGTTCGCAAAGCCGAGAAAGCGTTGGATAGCCTTCAGTCCGGAAGGAGGAGGCCAGTTGATGATGGCAGATACTTTCTCTGGGTCCATCTGCAGGCCAGTGTCCGAGATTACATAACCCAGGAAGGGAAGAGACGACTTTTCGAAGATGCATTTCTCATACTTGGCGTACAGTCGATTCTCTCTAAGCCTCTGGAGAACTAGCTGCACGTTCTCTCGATGGGTTTGTAGATCCGGAGAGAAGACCAGGATGTCGTCCAGATACACCACGACACAGACATAGAGGAGGTCTCTGAACACGTCGTTCACCAGTTCTTGGAAGACGGCCGGAGCGTTACACAGACCAAAGGGCATGACACAATACTCATAGTGCCCATCCCGAGTGTTGAATGCAGTTTTCCATTCGTCTCCGGAACGAATGCGAACCAGATTATAGGCCCCACGAAGGTCCAACTTGGTGAATACTCGGGCCCCTCGGAGCCGATCGAATAGTTCAGGGATAAGCGGCAGAGGGTATTTGTTCTTTACGGTGATCTGGTTTAATCCCCGGTAGTCAATGCAAGGGCGCAGATCTCCTTCCTTCTTCTTGACGAAGAAAAACCCCGCTCCGGCAGGGGACGAGGACCTCCGAATGAACCCCTTAGCTAGGCTCTCGGTGATATAGGCTGACATAGCCCGTGTTTCAGCAGGGGACAAAGGGTATATCCTTCCTCTAGGAGGCGTAGTTCCTGGCAGTAAATCGATAGCACAGTCGTAGGGACGATGAGGCGGTAACACCTCTGACTCTTTTTTATCAAACACGTCCGTGAAGGACCAGTAGGCAGAAGGCAGTCCTGGTAGAGACTCTGGAACCGGAGGGCGTCGGACGGGCTGGATGGATTTCAGACATCTCTCGTGACACGAGGAGCCCCATCGGGTGATTTCACCTGTACTCCAGCTGACCGACGGTTCGTGTGTCCGTAGCCATGGCAGTCCCAGCAGGATCTGGTGAGACATGTGCGGAAGGACGTAAAAGGTGATCTTCTCGGTGTGCAGAGCACCGATCCTTACTTCCACAGGCTTGGTGACCAGGGAGACAGTGTCAGAGAGGGGTTTCCCATCCACAGAAGCGATCACCAGTGGTTTCTCTAGTGGGAGGACAGGCACCTGGTACTTATCCACCGTGGCTGCTGGATGAAGTTGCCTGCTGCTCCGGAATCGAGATACGCCTCTGCCGTGAACCGGGTCTCTTCAGTAGTGACTTGTATAGTCCAGGTAACGGAGTCTGAGAGAGTCCCAGCACCTAGGGTGGCCTCTCCTACCAAGCCTAGGCGTTGGAGTTTCCCGGCTTCTCGGGACAAGAGCGTAGCAGGTGGGTGCCACCACCGCAGTAGAAGCAGAGACCCTTTGTTAGTCGTTCCGCTGGGCGTTGTTCCGACTGCTTCAGGCGGTCAATCTGCATGGGCTCGGAGGTAGACACGCCAGGTGACGCCAACTGGGGAGCGATGGACTTCCGTGGTGGGGAGGAGTGCCGTATCGGACGCCTCTCGCGAGACACTTCCTTGGATCGTTCCTGAAAGCGAAGATCCACTCGAGTCGCTAGGGCAATCAGGGCATCCAAGGTGGAAGGCACGTCACGTCCAGCCAGCTCATCTTTAATACGACCCGAGAGTCCTTCCCAGAAGGCGGCGGTTAGTGCCTCATTGTTCCACCCGAGTTCCGAAGCCAAGGTGAGAAAACGGATGGCATATTGGCCCACAGTCAGAGTCCCCTGACGTAGCCGGAGGAGAGATGAGGCAGACGCGGAGGCGCGTCCGGGCTCGTCAAAGGTGCCACGAAATGCCTGCAGGAACTCCTGGATGTTGGTGGTCACCGGATCCTCCTTCTCCCACAAGGGGTTCATCCAGGCCAGTGCCTCTCCCTCTAGATGGGACATCATGAACGCGACCTTGGCTTGGTCGGAGGCAAACAAGTGCGGCAGCAGCTTGAAATGGAGAGAGCATTGATTGATGAATCCCCTGCAGGTCTTGGGATCTCCGGCGTACCGGGGTGGTGAGGCCAAACGAAGACTGGAAGCATCCGAGGAGGCTGCCACGGGAGCTGTGGCCCTGGATTGTACAGTGGAAGCTCGAGATGTTGATGATGTGACCGACGCTTGTAGCGTGTTCAGGCGGGCGTCCACAGAAGACATGAAGTTCAGCATGCGGGTCTGGGTCTCACGCTGGCGTGTGAGTTCCTCCTGCAAGGCCGCTAGTGCTTCGGCGGGATCCATGGCCTGTTCTAGCTGTTACGTCCGGGTGGTGGAAGCACTGGACCGTACACCGATGTCCCCTGAGAAGGCAGCCAAGCTGGTCACCCCGCCAGAGGGTCTTGATGCACGGCAGCCGGAGCACTATAGGTAGCTGGACAGTCCGTAGAAAAGCAGGACAGGTGGATGATGCTGAACCCACGGAGTTCTGGATGGTAGTCCGGGTGACGAGGCTCAGGGTCCGGGGCCGGGTGATAGGGTCAGGCGGGATCCGGAACCTGCTGAGCGATGGAACGGGTCACCGAGCGGAGCCAGAGACTGGAGACTGGCGGAGCTGCAGAGGTGGTGGAACATCCGCCGAAGTCACCGTCAGGGTCCAGGGATGGAGTTGGTTCGGAGCAACTGACGTGGCAGGATAGGCTCTACGAGACAGGACAGGGTTAATACACGGCAAAGCACAGAGCAAACCAATACGGGGACCTGAACACTAGCTTGCTAAACACGTAGAACAGGCCCCGCCCACCAGGAAAGAGAAACCTTATATACCCTGTACCTGTCTATGCAATATCCTGTTTCTGGGTGCTGGCCCTTTAAGAAAGGGTCAATGACCGCGCGCGCGCCCTAATGCGCATGCGCGAGGCCTGTGTGCCAGAAGCCAGTCCAGGAAGCGGTGAGGAGGAAGCAGGAGCGCCCGACTGGGAGTCCCTTGTCACAGAGGAGCGCCGGGAGCGGGGAGCCGGACGCATGGAGGCTGCAGGCAGGGAAGAGGAGACCGGGACCGGAGTGGTAAGTAGGGAACGCCGCCAGGGAGCGGAAAGCGGGCACCGGGAACCGGAGAACGGGGCCAGGGGACCGGGAAGCGTGACATTTATATACATACATGCACATACATACACACACACATACAAATACATACACACACACACACACACACACACACACACACATACATACATACACACACACATATATACATATATGATGCGCATACACACAGTACCCAGCATGAATGCATCAAAACAAATTTGCCTGAAAACCTTTAGTCTCCTTTCAGCATGAACAGTATTTGACAGAAGGGGCCTTTTTTTGTACCCCAGTCCTCCGCAGCGTGCCTGACTTCTGTGACAGTGCGGTGATTAGCAGGGCAGCGCCTCTATTGACTCTGCTCCACCAATCAGCGCTGGCTCCTGCGGTGGGGAAGGTGCACTCTCTCACTCACTCGCTCTCTTTCCTGCCTTTTGGCATGTGCTCCATTCCCCACTACAGTAGAAAGACATTAAATTTTACCAACAAGGCTATATTTACACTACATTTTTTTATCATTGATCAAAAACATCAGTTTTTCAAGCTGAAAATGCTTTAAGAAATGCTCCTTTTCTTCCAAGATTTCCTTGGTCTTTTTTTTTTTTTTCTTTTTAACATTGAAGCAATTGTTTTTAATATTTGTTGAAGATTCTTGCTAACATTTTGTTGGTGTTTCTAGTGAAAGACTGAATTTTTAGGCAATTTTCAGACTTGTTTTTGACAGCCATTAGACAATGAACAAAATGAAATAAAATGTTAGCGCTTTTCCCATTGACTTTTATTGTTAAATATGTAGCTTCTTGAAATCGCCTGAAGAATGGACATGTTACTTCTTTTAAACACTCGAAAGCCTGAACATATGAACAACTAATTAGAAAAGGGTTCTTTACAGTTAGAGCAGTTAGACTATGGAATGCCCTACCACAAGAGGTAGGAATGGCAGATACTATAACATCTTTTACAAAAGGGCTGGATGATTTCACAACACAACATTGTTGGTTATAAATGACAAAATGTAGAATTGATGGAGGAAGGTTGAACTAGATGGACCTAGGTCTTTTTCAACCTATTTAACTGTGATTGTTTTTAGAAATTAGTAGAATTCTTTCGAATGCTTTTTCTGGTATTTTTGGAAACGACTCACTCAAAAGACACAGTGTGAACACCCTATGATCGTCAGGAGGTAGGGGAGACTATTTGTAACAAAAATTAAAAATGTACATTTTACTATTGCTTTAGCTCAAACTGCCCCACCGCAAGGTACAGCCCTAGGCATTGGACCTCCAGTGCCCGTGGATAATATGGCCCGGAAGATATCCACAAGGGTAAATAGCACAGAAAATCAATGAAATACCACTAAGGCCTCTGCCACACTTCCGCAAAAAAACCAAACGTGTCTCACGTTCCGTTTTTCGGGTCCGTGTTCCTGTTTTTGAGGAGTTTCTCCGGTACGTGTGACATCCGTGTGATGGCGTATGCTCGCCGTGTGTGCGTGTGCAATGTCCGTGTATGCGTAAGTGTAATGTCCGTGTGTTGTCCGTTTGTGATGTAAAATGTTGTTGCTACACACCTGCTGACAGCCGACACAGACCGATTTGCGCAATGAGAATGAACTCGTGAACAACCTCACCCGACTTCATTGTCATACCACGGCTCTGTCTGTGTGTGGCGTCCTTATTAGCGGACACCCGTGATGGACTCACCGGTGACCGCTAAACCCCTGAGTCATTGAAGTTAGCGGCGTGATTAGCGCTGCCGTCACTCAGGTTACTCGCCGCCAGCTGGGGTCAGCCACCCGACACCGCAACTCACCTGTGACTTCATTGCAGATCGCGCAGCTCAATTCAGTCACTTGGGCAACTCGCTGTCACAGTTGGAGGATCCAGCGGTGGCCGCGAGTAACCTGACTGACGTCATCAGTGATCGCACAGCTCACTTCAGTTGCTGCTTGGAGCTGATAGACAGCGGTCATTGTATGTGGCAGCTCCTGTCAGCTTCATGAAGCAGAGCTAAGAGCATCGTGGGACCTCCATGGATTACGCCGGACACGGATGGGGTTTTTGGGCTTAGTAAAGTGGTGAACGAGGGTGTTTGTTTGTGTTTATTATTCCAAATAAAGTTTTTTGTGAATGTGTGTGTTTATTTACTTTAACTTACAGGTTAATCATGGAAGGTATCTCGGGGAGACGCCTGCCATGATTAACCTAGGACTTAGTGGCAGCTATGGGCTGCTGCCATTAACTCCTTATTACCTCGATTGCCACCGCACCAGGGCAATTCGGGATGAGTTGAGTAGAGTTCCAGAACTGTCGCTTCTAATGCATGCAGCAATTCTGGGCGGCTGCTGGCTGATATTGTTAGGGTGGTGAGCTCCCCATAACGTGGGGCTCACCATCCTGAGAATATCAGCTTTCAGGTGTGTGACTTTACCATGGCTGGTGTCAAAGTTGGGGGGGGGACCGCACGTCTTTTTTTTTAATTTATTTTACTATACGATATAGACACGCCCACCGGCTGTGATTGGTTGCAGTGAGACAACGGTCACTCAGCGTGGGGGCGTGACAAACTGCAACCAATCATAGCCGCCGGTGGGCGGGGAAAGCAGTGAATACTAGATTGAATAATGAGCGGCCGGCATTTTCCAAATAGTAAAAGCCGCCATAGCTTTTAAACAGCTGTTTAGTGCCGCGCTGGTGATCGGGGATCGGTAAGTATGAGAGAGGGGGAGAGACCGACCGACAGAGGGAGATTGACTGACAACCACAGACAAAAAAGATTGACCGACATCGCTTCCACAAAACACAAAAAATGCATACGGACGGTACGGATAGAACACGTACATGCTACATGTCACATACGTGCAGACACGGACCCATTGACTTTAGCGGGTCTGTGCCTGCGTGATGCCGGAGAAAAACGGACATGTTGAGCGTGTGAAAAAACGCACACACGTATAAACGACACGGACACATGTTCCATGTGGTTTTACGTGTGTGTGCCTGTTACCATAGGGCAACATTGGTGTACGTGTCTCCGTGCCGCCAGTACGTGCAAAAACGTACCAAACACGTACCGGCGCCACGGATGTGTGTTGGATGCCTAATTGCCATAATGAATTATTGACATTTTTCTTGTAAAGACATAGCTATGAAGGACGGCCTCTCTGGGGAGCTTTGCTAGACAGCTGCACTAGTGGAGGAAATACAGATTTTATTATTCCTTCAGTGGGGTAAACAGAAGTGCCGAGACGCGAGACATAAGAGGACAAGAGGACAAGACAAAGACAAATATGGAGAGTCACATTTCTCCAGAGCCTCAAGATGAAGCAAGGTCACATGCGAGGAGAGGTCAAAGCAGAAAGATCAATAAAACTAAGAGGATGGAAGAAAGTAATGAGAATTCCAATCGAAGACGGACTACACATACATTTGATTAATTCACGGTAGACATCTATGAATAGCTACACTCTATCCCAGAGATGGCCGGGAGAACTCCGTGTGGCACAGAGATGTCCCACCATGATCCTGTGAATATAATTTAGCAAAATAAAAGGAAATATTAGATCGAGCTGTGTGGCATCAATGGTGGAGCTGAGAGTTTGAAGACGTTTTAATGATCAGAACCTTCTGGATGTGCATATGAGCTTCAGTGATATGTCTTCGCTAGAGTTGAGCGCGGTTCGCGGTTCTCCAGTTCGCGGTTCGAGTGATTTTGGGGGCTGTTCTAGATCGAACTAGAACTCGAGCTTTTTGCTAAAGCTCGATAGTTCTAGTTACGTTCGAGAACGGTTCTAGCAGCAAAAAGCCAAGCTAATTACTAGCTGGCTTTCCGCTGTAACAGCGCATTCAGATCACTGCTGCTGGGATAATGGCCATTTTTTTTTTTTCCTTGTCTTCCTTCCCTAAGCGCGCGCATGTAGTGGGGCGGGCCAGCATGTCAGCCAATCCCAGACACACACACAGCTAAGTGGACTTTTAGCCAGAGAAGCAACAGCATGTGTGATAGGATGTCCATGTCACATGTCCCTGCATTATAAATACGGGCATCTGCCCATCTGGACGCCATTATCTGCCTTCTGCGTCTGGGTGTCAGTCACCGCTGGCGTAGGTCCTGTCTCCGATACTGCTGTGTACGCTCTACACACAGCGCTATACAGAATAGGGATAGAAGTTTCTATTAGCCCTTGTAAGGGCTAATACCAGCAGGCTCAGAGCCATAGGTGACAGTCAGGTCCGTGAAAACAGATTTTAACAGCTACACAAGATAACAGCGTCTGTGTAGCTAAGGTCAGGGATTTCCTCGCTGCATTTCCCCATTAGGAGGGATAGAAAGTGAGGCTTCCTTTCCTCTACCCAGACCCACAACCCTGCCACTGTACCCTCCTGCCCTTTGCACACTCAAGCTCATTGTTACTAAGCCATTATACTAGCAAACACTGAGTAAACTTCGTGGCATCCTAAAAGTGGCAGTTGGACTTCCATGAGTGCCCCACTAGTGCAAGGCTATTTGCAGCACCTCTGCATTGCACACTCAAACTCATTGTTACTAAGCCATTATACTAGCAAACTATGCTGCCAGTTTAAGGGCCGTAGTTGCATTGTCAGGGATAATTATTGTTGTTTATTCTGCTGTTAATAAAGCTAGACCACCGCTGAAATCTACACCACCTCTCAATTTTTACTGCCACATTTTAAGTGCACAATCTTGTCGCAATCAAAATGAGTGGCAAAATGACAGATGCTGGTGGAAAGGGGAAGAGGCGTGTTGGAAAAGGAAAAAAAGGGTTTGTCCGTGGGGAAGGTGGCAAAGCTCCATTAACATCTGCCGAAGATAGACCATCTTCCAGCAAAAGTAAGATGTCTACTACTTACCGTGGACAATCCGATGTGCTCCCTTTTTTACGGACACGAACAACTGGAACAAAGGTAGATGATGGCCAAAAAAGGAAAATGCTTGAATGGATCTCAAGTGGTCCAACAAATGCCCTCTCCGCCACCTCAACTACCGCATCTAAAAAACACCAGTCCTCTGAGTTGTCAGCCCAATCACACTTGCTTTCTCCCAGCTCTGAAGTCTCCATCCGCCCTGTACAGTATGGTGGAACTGAGATGGCTGAGTCTGCAGAGCTGTTCAGTCACACTATAGCCTGGGAATCAGAGGTCTGCTCCCAAGCTACAGCGAGTACAGGCCAGGAAATGGTCTGCAGTGATGCCCAGAACCTTTGTGACTCTGAATCAGGCCGTGAGGACCACGTTTCTGAGCATAATGTTGACCCTTTTTCACAAACTGTAACACCTGTTGTTATAGACAATGAGGAACATACTGATGATGATGAGACGCAGATACCAGATTGGGATGACAACTTAAATATTCTGTCAGGGGAAGAAGAGGCTCGGTCTGAGGGTGAGGGGAGTGCAAACACAACAATTGATGATGAAGTTCTAGATCCCACCTACTGTCAACCCACAGTCAGGCACTCAAGGAGGTCAACAGACCCGGAGGAGGAGGATGCAACCGATGACGAAGTTACCTTGCGCCTTCCTGGACAGAGTCGGAGCACTGGTAGCACGTCTACAACTGCATCCTCAGCCACCACTCTGCTTCTGAGCACTATTCGGGGTGGATCAGCAGGTCGCATGCCCTCCAAGCCTTGCCTAGCCTGGTCCTTTTTTGACATAGCAAAAGATCGCCCAAATTATGTGATCTGTAAAATTTGTCGTGATTCTGTTAGTAGAGGGCAAAACCTCAGCAGTTTGACAACTTCTTCCATGAATCGTCACATGAATAAATATCATATGTCCCAGTTGGAAGCTTACCGTGCTGCAATGCGGCCTAGCGGAGCGGACCATCCACCGCCTGCCCCTTCCAGTGCATCCGCGCGCTCTTCATCTTCTAGGACTGTGGGGACAGCTGTCACACCTGGTTTTCCACGCACAACTTCCACCACTGTAACCGCAACAGGCAGTTTGCTTGGTAGGTCGTCAGTTGGTTTGGAAGGGGAAACAAGTGCGTGTGTACAGCTCTCTCAGACATCGATAGCACCAACGTTGGATGAAGGCAACATCATGTCTACGCCTGCACTTTCCTCATAAACCTGCATTTTTCCAGGGACACCCTACTCAACACAGTCTACACACAGCAGCCAGATCTCTGTCCCTCAGATGTGGACAAATAAAAGGCCATTTCCTGCGAAACCATGACAAAGCTAAGAGGTTGACTTTATCCCTCTGTAAGCTTTTGGCTACCGAAATGCTGCCTTTCCGCCTGGTGGACACACAGGATTTTAGAGACCTTATGTCTGTCGCTGTGCCCCAGTACCAGATGCCCAGTCGCCACTACTTCTCTAAGAAAGGTGTGCCTGCGCTACACCAGCATGTCGCACACAACATCACCGCTTCCTTGAGAAACTGTGTGTGTCAACGGGTGCATTTCACCACCGATACTTGGACCAGTAAGCATGGACAGGGACGTTACATGTCGCTGACTGGGCACTGGGTAACTATGGTGATAGATGGTGAAGGGTCTGCTGCACAAGTCTTGCCGTCCCCACGACTTGTGTGTCAATCCTCTGTCTGTCCAAGTTCCGCCACTGCTTCTGCCTCCTCCACCTCATCTGGGTCCTCCACCTCCGCCCCAAGCCTGCCTGGTCAGGCCACCAGCGTTCTAACTGCGCAGAAGGAATCACGCACCCCTCATTACTATGCTGGCAGCAGAGCGCAACAGCATCAGGCGGTCTTTAGCTTGAAATGTCTTAGAAATAGGAGTCACACAGCGGCTGAGTTGTGGGCAGCTCTGGAGACTGAATTTAATAAATGGTTGTCTCCACTCAACCTGCAGCCTGGTAAGGCCGTGTGCGACAATGCTGCAAACCTGGGTGCGGCCCTTCGCCTGGGCAAGGTGACACACGTGCCTTGTATGGCTCACGTGTTGAACCTTGTTGTCCTGCAATTTTTAACACACTATCCCGGCCTAGATGGCCTTCTGAACAGGGCACGAAAACTGTCTGCTCACTTCCGCCGTTCAACCACCGCTGCTGAGCAACTTGCATCGCTCCAGAAGTCTTTCGGCCTGCCGGTTCATCGCCTGAAATGCGATGTGCCGACACGCTGGAATTCAACTCTCCACATGTTACAGCGACTGTGGCAGCACCGTCGAGCCCTGGTGCAATACGTCATGACGTATAGCCTGGGCCAACGAGATGCAGAGGTGGGGCAGATCACCCTGATGGAGTGGTCTCAGATCAAGGACCTATGCACCCATCTGCACAGTTTCGAAATGGTGACGAATATGTTTAGCGCTGACAATGCCATTATCAGCATGACAATTCCAGTCATTTACATGCTGGAGCACACGCTAAACACTATTCGGAGTCAGGGGGTGGGACAACAGGAAGAGGAGGAACTACAGGAGGATTCATATGCGCAAGACACAACAACATCACCAAGGTCCAGACGTTCATCATCACCAATGCGGCAGGCATGGGACCATGGGGGACAGGGATCAACAAGGGCGCATGGTAGCAGGCAAAATGTTGAGGAAGGTACAGGAGAACATGAAGAAATGGAGGACGAACTGTCCATGGACATGGAAGACTCAGCGGATGAGGGAGACCTTGGTCAAATTTCAGTTGAACGTGGTTGGGGGAGATGTCAGAGGAAGAAAGAACGGTTAGCACCTCTATGCCACAAACACAGCGTGGACTTGGTCCGCATGGCTGCGCAAGACACATGAGCGCCTTCTTGCTGCACTACCTCAAACATGACCCTCGTATTGTCAAAATTAGAAGTGATGATGACTACTGGCTTGCCACACTATTAGATCACCGGTACAAGTCCAAATTTTGTGACATAATTCCAGCCATAGAAAGGGACGCACGTATGCAGGATTATCAGCAGAAGCTGTTACTCGATCTTAGCTTGGCTTTTCCACCAAACAATCGTGCAGGTGCAGGGAGTGAATCTCCCAGTTGTAACTTGACAAACATGGGACGGTCTCGTCATCTTCAACAGTCTACCCGTACCAGTAGAACCGTATCTGGTGCTGGTAACAGCAATTTTATTGAATCTTTTCATAATTTTTTTAGACCCTCCTTTGCAAGGCCACGAGAGACAAGAAGTCTGACACATAGTCAATGTCTGGAGAGGATGATACAGGAGTATCTCCAAATGAACATCAATGCCATTACTTTGCAAATGGAGCATTCCTCATTTTAAGCTTCAAATCTTGAAAAATGGCCAGAGCTCTCCACTTACGCCTTGAAGATTTTGTCGTGTCCAGCTGCCAGCGTTGTCTCTGAACGTGTCTTCAGTGCTGCTAGGTGTGTGCTGACAGATAAGCGCATGCGTCTGTCCAGTGACAATGTGGACAGACTAACGTTCATCAAAATGAACAAGTCATGGATCCACAAGGAATTTACTACCCCTGTGTCATCCTGGGGAGAGTAAATGCTTGTGGATTTGAACTGTGCTTGATGCAAATGTACCTGTGAAGTGTACAACTGGGGCACAAGTGCTGCCACTGAAGGGGTGGGTGTGTGTGTGTGTGTGTGTGTGTGTGTGTGTGTGTGTGTGTGTGGCCCAATTTTTGGAAAAAAGGGAGACTCCGCTTGGAGTAACCCTTGCTTGCTGTGTTTTTTAAAAGGAGCCAAGATGAACAGAGCTGGGATCAGGAAAGACTTAGCTACCTACCCCGGTGTCATCCTGGGGACGGTGAAGGATGGCGTATTTTTGAATGTGCTTGATGCAAATCTACCTGTGAAGTGTACAACTAGGGCACAAGTGCTGCCACTGATGGGGTGTGTGTGTGGCCCAATTTTTGGAAAAAAGGGAGACTCCGCTTGGAGTAACCTTGCGGTGTTTTACATGATTTTAGAAGGGCATGCCATGCCTATATCTGTGTCTTCTCCTCTTTTTCCTTGTCCAGCTCTTTATATGTCCTTGTATATGTCCTTGTCACTTTTCCATGTGTTTGTGTTGTGAGTTGTTTGTCACCTTTTGGACACCTTTGAGAGTGTTTTCTAGGTGTTTTTATGTGTTTGTGATTGCCTCCCATTGTTCCCTATGGTTCGCCGAACCGAACTCGAACGAGACCTCCGTTCGGTGAACCGAACTCGAGCCGAACCGCGACCGATTCGCTCATCTCTAGTCTTCGCTCAGTGATGGCAAAGATGAAGTCCTCTGTCTGGATCTCACATCTACAGCAATGAACAAACAACGGCCATTTATTCACTGCATGGCGCACTACGGGGATACTAAATACAGTGTCACACTGGCTATACAGGGCACGCCATGAGTGTACAATGATTGCAATAAGGTTCCCTATGGAAATTGTATAGATTTCTTTTCTCTTTTTTTGGGTTAGGTTCCCATGATGAGTTTTTGAAGCTGCGTATTTCCGTTCCCAAAAAGTGCAGCATCTTATAGTGCCAGCAAAGTGGATGCGATTCATAGAAATCTCCAGCCCACTGGGGTTTTTTTATGCAGTGTAAACTTTAAACTGCTCTGTTAAGCAAGTTTTAGGTGTGACCTTTCTGCATAGAACTAAACAAGGTCGCTTTCACACTGCGTTCCTCTACCTGTTCAGTGGTCCCGTTGGGGCTTCCATCCAAACCCCACCCCCGCAAAACGACAGAGTCACTGTCTATAATAGTGCAGAAGGAGTCACCATGTGCCCTGTCGTGCACCATTTTTGGGAGTATATGCTTATTGGAGGCGGACACCCAGACGAAGTAGACTGCATCTGGGTGTTCACCTCCGGTAAGCATATATCCCTGAAAATGGTGGACGACAGAGCACACGGTGACTCTGTCTGCACCATTATAGTTAGTGGCCCAGTCCGAAACTCGTTTTGTAGGGGGTTCAGACAGAAGCCCCAATGGGACCACTCAATGGGGAAAGGAACACAGTGTGAAAACAGCCTTAAGGCTACTTTACACACTGCGATATCGGTCCCGATATCGCTAGTGTGGGTACCCGCCCCCATCTGTTGTGCGACACGGGCATATCGCTGCCCGTGCCGCACAACATCGCCCAGAGCCGTCACACATACTTACCTGTCCGGCGACGTCGCTGTGACGGGCGAACCGCCTCCTTTCTAAGCGGGCAGTCCGTGCGGCGTCACAGCGACGTCACTGAAACGTCACTGAACCGCCGCCCAATAGCAGCGGAGGGGCGGAGATGAGCGGGACGTAACATCCCGCCCACCTCCTTCCTTCCTCATAGCGGCCGGGAGGCAGGTAGGGAGAGCTTCCTCGCTCCTGCGGCGTCACACACAGCGATGTGTGCTGCCGCAGGAACGAGGAACAACCTCGTTACTGCTGCAGTAACGATAATTGAGAATGGACCCCCGTGTCGCCGATTAGCGATTTTGCACGGTTTTGCAACGATGCAAAATTGCTTATCGGTGTCACACGCAACGGCATCGCTAATGCGGCCGGATGTGCGTCACAAAATCCGTGACCCCAACGACTCCGCATTAGCGATGTCGCAGCGTGTAAAGCCCGCTTTAGATGCAGAACATCTGCAGGTAAAAAACACAGCTTGTTTTCACTGCAGAAATACACTAAGAATGCAAGAAATCCACACATATACAGTTAGGTCCAGAAATATTTGGACAGTGACACAATTTTCGCGAGTTGGGCTCTGCATGCCACCACATTGGATTTGAAATGAAACCTCTACAACAGAATTCAAGTGCAAATTGTAACGTTTAATTTAAAGGTTTGAACAAAAATATCTGATAGAAATTGTAGGAATTGTACACATTTCTTTACAAACACTCCACATTTTAGGAGGTCAAAAGTAATTGGACAAATAAACCAAACCCAAACAAAATATTTTTATTTTCAATATTTTGTTGCGAATCCTTTGGAGGCAATCACTGCCTTAAGTCTGGAACCCATGGACATCACCAAACGCTGGGTTTCCTCCTTCTTAATGCTTTGCCAGGCCTTTACAGCCGCAGCCTTCAGGTCTTGCTTGTTTGTGGGTCTTTCCGTCTTAAGTCTGGATTTGAGCAAGTGAAATGCATGCTCAATTGGGTTAAGATCTGGTGATTGACTTGGCCATTGCAGAATGTTCCACTTTTTTGCACTCATGAACTCCTGGGTAGCTTTGGCTGTATGCTTGGGGTCATTGTCCATCTGTACTATGAAGCGCCGTCCGATCAACTTTGCGGCATTTGGCTGAATCTGGGCTGAAAATATATCCCGGTACACTTCAGAATTCATCCGGCTACTCTTGTCTGCTGTTATGTCATCAATAAACACAAGTGACCCAGTGCCATTGAAAGCCATGCATGCCCATGCCATCACGTTGCCTCCACCATGTTTTACAGAGGATGTGGTGTGCTTTGGATCATGTGTCGTTCCCTTTCTTCTCCAAACTTTTTTCTTCCCATCATACTGGTACAGGTTGATCTTTGTCTCATCTGTCCATAGAATACTTTTCCAGAACTGAGCTGGCTTCATGAGGTGTTTTTCAGCAAATTTAACTCTGGCCTGTCTATTTTTGGAATTGATGAATGGTTTGCATCTAGATGTGAACCCTTTGCATTTACTTTCATGGAGTCTTCTCTTTACTGTTGACTTAGAGACAGATACACCTACTTCACTGAGAGTGTTCTGGACTTCAGTTGATGTTGTGAACGGGTTCGTCTTCACCAAAGAAAGTATGCGGCGATCATCCACCACTGTTGTCATCCGTGGACGCCCAGGCCTTTTTGAGTTCCCAAGCTCATCAGTCAATTCCTTTTTTCTCAGAATGTACCCGACTGTTGATTTTGCTACTCTAAGCATGTCTGCTATCTCTCTGATGGATTTTTTCTTTTTTTTCAGCCTCAGGATATTCTGCTTCACCTCAATTGAGAGTTCCTTAGACCGCATGTTGTCTGGTCACAGCAACAGCTTCCAAATGCAAAACCACACACCTGTAATCAACCCCAGACCTTTTAACTACTTCATTGATTACAGGTTAACGAGGGAGACGCCTTCAGAGTTAATTGCAGCCCTTAGAGTCCCTTGTCCAATTACTTTTGGTCCCTTGAAAAAGAGGAGGCTATGCATTACTGTCAGAGTTCGGGGATTTCCAGTTTTCTTTTGAAGGATCTTGCCCTTTGTTAACATGGAGTTTTCTGTTCTGTTGCCCTACTTCCTGTCCATCTGTTTAAAAGCCGCCCCTAAGCTTAGTCTAGTTGCCTGAGTATACTGCTTTCTGTGTACTCCTGCCCTGCTGCTCTCATCGCCTGATTGCTGTTTGGATCCAGTTGAAACACCTGACACCAGCTCTGGACTTCACCTCTCATCCAACTGTGCTTGGACTATGTCTGCCGTCTCTGGTCGGCACTTCTGCCCGGTCCCTTCCATTCATATCCACCCTAGGACTCACATCACGTACGGACATTTTTTGGACTATATCTGTTGCCCTTTTTGTGTCCCGGCTGCTGCGCATTTAGGCCTTCTGGGGTGATTGCCGGACAGCCCCTGTATAGGGGTTCGCTCCTGGTGGTCTCCCTGGGGGAGTCTGGTGCGCGGTCCCGGGAATTCCCCTTTGCTCTGAACCCAGCAGGTATTTACTGTGTTTATGTTCCACTGTGTATATACTGTTCTGTGTGCATATTGCGGTTACATATTACTGTGTATATTTTGTTCTGTTTACATATTGCGGTTACTTATTATTGTGTATATTCTGTTCTGTGCACATATTGCGGTTACATATTATAAAACGTCTTTTGCACCAAGAACTCGTCTCTGGTTGTCATTGCCCTAACGCAATCGAAATCCTCAGTACATACAATAGTATTACTATTACAGAGATATGATTCCTAAACCCTTTCTCCGATTTGGATGTGAAAACTCTCATATTGCAGCTGGGAGTGTGCACTTTCAGCCCATATTATATATATATAATTGTATTTCTGAACATGTTTTTGTAAACAGCTAAAATAACAAAACTTGTGTCACTGTCCAAATATTTCTGGACCTAACTGTAAAGTAACAATAACGCTTTAACAAAGCTAAATGCAAGGAAGTATCAAAAACAAAGCAGCTTTAATTAAACCATAACAAACCAAAAAGAGACAAAAACTGCAGCGTCAAAACCGCATATTAAACCCCCCCCCCCCAACAATGTAACCTAATTTAGCTAATAGGTAGAGAAATTCTGCAGAAATTCTGTATCATCAAATACTAATGGTGGGAATGTGGTCTTAATGTTTCCCCACTGGCCAATGCCAAGTGCAATATTGTGCGATAACACAGGGTCATCTAACAAGTGCAAAGTGTGCACGGCCGAACATGGCAAATAAAATCATCTTGGGGGTTTAACATTACAATGCCAGGAAATTGTGTTAGTTGCCACAAAAAGAAAGGGTATGTCCACTACTCGGACAACGCCTTCTTGTTTCCCCCCAGTAAAATAACTCTTATACTCAACTTCAGTGCCAGCATCATTCAAGCAAATTTGCCACTGTCTCTCCTAGGGCTCACATGACATTGTTATGTCATGCAATCCCTGCGGTCTATTAGCGCTGGCTTCACTCTCTACTGCTATGGACAAAATTGACATCTGGAGCAAATGAGAGAGCAGCTGCAGTTCTTGCTTCCTCTCTAGATGTCTGTAGGAGGGAAGAGTGAAGCCCGCGCTGATTGGCCACAGGGATCGCGTGATATAACATCATGCAATCTACGGGAGAGACATTGGTGATGTAGCTGGAACATAGCCTTCATTAGAGGGGAATATAAAAGGGTTATTTTACTGCAGGAAAAACAAGGGGATTGAGATAGGGCTGTCCAAATAGTGGACAACCCATTTAAACATCTGAACCCCATTGAAAACCTCTGGAATGGAATCAAGAGGAAGATGGATAGTCACAAGCCATCAAACAGAGAAGAGCTGCTTACATTTTTTGCGCCAGGAGTGGCATAAGGTCACCCGAAAGCAGTGTGAAAGACTGGTGGAAAGCATGCCAAGACGTATGAAAGCTGGGATTACAAATCATGGTTATTCCACAAAATATTGATTTCTGAACCCTTCCTGGGTTAAAACATTAGTATTGTTGTTTCTAAATGATTATAAACTTGCTTTCTTTGCATTATTTGAGGTGTGAAAGCAATGCATTGTTTTGTTATTTTGACCATTTCTCATTTCATAAAATAAATACTAAATTTTTTGCTTGGAAATTCGGAGACGTTGTCAGTAGTTTATAGAATAAAAAAACAATTTACATTTTACTCAAAAATATACCTATAATTAAAAATAAAACTGGAAAATTTGGAAGTGGTCTCTTAGATATACAGCTCTGGCAAAAATTCTCTCTCTATCTATCCTTCCTGGCCCTAAAAAAAAATCCAGTAAAATGGAGGCCCATTGGTGGCCATATTGCTGGATATGGGTGAAGCACATTTAGAAAAGAAAAAAACATTTGCCAAAATACCCAAAAATTTGGATTGTGGCAAATATGATTGATTTTGTGTGAAATTTGTTTCTATTCTTCCATCCAATAATTGCTGAAACAGGCCACATGCATTGTATAGCTGGTGGCCAAAGGAGTGTCACAAGCTCCCCTGCTCACACATGGCCAATCATTTTGGAATTAAAGGAATATGTGTGTAATGAAAATATCCGAGGGAGAACAGCCGAGAGTATACAGGTCCTCTTTAATCTGTGGTACGAATGTGTTGGACTGATCACACATTCATATTATGTCTAAGCTAAAAATGCTCCAATGGACAGCCCCTTCAAGAATACAGTAAATGTTGCGGCATACTAAATGATGATATTGCGCTGCGATAAAGGCTTGTGCAAGACGTGAAAGGAAATCTAATCTTTAATTTGTGAAACAGATCTCCGGGGATTGCAAGTGAGCGGAAATGATCACTGAGTAGCCTGCTGTTCTGCAGCTTTATTTCTTTATGGCATCAATAAAAAGGTTCTAGAAATAACCACTAATAAACCGAGCGCAGAAATGGAGCTGAGTGATCACTTCTAATTAAAAAAAAAAAGACCCCATGACACCACTTCAGGGAGCAGAAAATGTTTATGAGAAGTAGTAAGATAATGTGTTCATCTCAGGATGGAAAAGTGAGGGAATAGATGGAACATTTCAGGGGCCAGAATTCGAGCAAATTCTCACCAAGTTTCAGTGGGTCACGTGCTTCTGCTGATAGCCTACTAAGGATTTATAGGATTAGTTTGTGGAAGTGTCCACGACATCTTCAAGATGCTGCCATGCCCGTCCAGATTTTCCTAGATAAAGCCGCTGAAGGATAAAGTTGGTGGTCCAAGGTGGCTTCACCGACGGTTTTTGTGGCAGCTCTACCTCCGACATCTTTTTTTCTGATAAACTATAATTAGCGAATGGCTTCCGATCGGGTAAATGACAAAGATACTTAACTACTTCATGGTTTCTGAAGTGATTAAAAGAAGTAACAAAAGACTGAACATGTGCACAATGTCGCTATTAAAGGGGTGGTTCACCCATATTTTTTATTGTCTAGATCGATATATTGAGAAACAATGTTTCTCTCAAATACCTTGTGTTGTCAATAGTGCCTGTGAGAGGCGCTATTGCAGACCGCTGCTCCCCGTCCAGTGACGTACCCGTCCAATGCTGCCACGTCACATCCGTGCAGCCGGCTACAGTCTTCCAGACTCTGAGCTGTGAGCGGTGTTTCACTGCTGTCACAGCCCATTTGCTCCCCCCTCCTCCTCCCTCCTAGCACAGCACGGCGCGTCTCCTGCTCCCTCCTCCCTCCTCGCAGAACGCTGCAAGCAAGAGACATGCTGTGAGGGAGGAGGGAGGAGGGAGCAGGGAGCAGATGGGCTCAGAATGCAGCCGGCTGCACGGATGTGACGAGGCAGCATTGGACGGGTACGTCACTGGACGGGGAGCAGCGGTCTGCAATAGCGCCTCTCACAGGCACTATAGACAACATAAGGTATTTGAGAGAAACATTGTTTCTCAATATAATATCGATCTAGACAATAAAAAATATGGGTGAACCACCCCTTTAAGTTGCTGAGGATTATGTACATTTTTGGCAGTGCTTTTTCGGGTGGGTTCCTCCTGGAAAAAGCCGTGGTGTGCACTTATGGAGGACAGGTTTTGGGTTCCCTTATATCTGATACACATTGGGTCTTATTTAACTGTAAAAAACAAACTGATAAAAAAGTAGATCGTGACAGTGTAAAGAAGAGTAAAATGGCCACACTCCCCGCAGGAGCTGCCATTGTGATCGCATTGCTCTGATGTGTTGCATTGATACAATGTCTTTATGTTGATGTCTGATGTGACCATTTTTATAATATATTAAGGGGGGCAATTTATCAAGACTTTGAAAAGTCACAAGTTCTTTGTGAGGTTGAGGCAAAAAAAAAAAGTGACTTCAGGTGCTTTTATGCCAGTCTTGTATTTGATGCGACAAAGTGGGTGGAGATGGGGTATGGCGACCCCAGAGAATCAAGTCAAAGACGAGCGAAGGCGTTCGCGCCGTCACAAATCTTACTCCAGTTGAGGCTGCAGTAAGATTTGTGGCAAGGTGCACATGGTGGTTCACACAACCACACGCCTCACCTCATTCATTAAGAGACTAAGGCGGGCTTTGCACACTACGACATCGCAGGCCGATGCTGCGATGCCGAGTGCGATAGTCCCCGCCCCCGTCGCAGCAGCGATATGTGGTGATAGCTGGCGTAGCGAAAGTTATCGCTACGCCAGCTTCACACACACACTCACCTGCCGTGCGACGTCCCTGTGGCCGGCGACCCGCCTCCTTGTTAAGGGGGCGGGTCGTGCGGCGTCACTGCGACGTCACACGGCAGGCGGCCAATCGGAGCGGAGATGAGCAGGATGTAAACATCCTGCCCACCTCCTTCCTTCCGCATATCCTACGGAAGCCGCAGTGACGCCGGTAGGAGATGTTCCTCGCTCCTGCGGCTTCATACACAGCGATGTGTGCTGCCGCAGGAGCGAGGAACAACATCGGACCATTGCGTCAGCGTAATTATGAATTACGCCGACGCTGTACCGATGATACGATTACGACGCTTTTGCGCTCGTTAATCGTATCATCCAGGCTTTACACACTGCGATGTCGCATGCGATGCCGGATGTGCGTCATTTTCAATTTGACCCCCACCGACATCGCACCTGCAATGTCGTAGTGTGCAAAGCCCGCCTAAAGGCCCTGTCACACACAGAGATAAATCTGCGGCAGATCTGTGGTTGCAGTGAAATTGTGGACAATCAGTGCCAGGTTTGTGGCTGTGTACAAATGGAACAATATGTCCATGATTTCACTGCAACCACAGATCTGCCAAATATTTATCTGTGTGTGACGGGGTCTTAAGAGACGTGCACCTCTTAATGAATCAGGAGCAACCACTCCGACACAACACCTAATCAGGAGCGGCCAGAGACTGGTCTTGATGAATTGCCACCCTAAAGCTGGGGTCACACTAAACGACAACGACGTCGCTGTTACGTCACCATTTTCTGTGACGTAGCAGCGACCTTGTAAGTCGCTGTTATGATCGCTGCTTAGCTGTCAAACAGCAGCCGAAGCAGCGATCATAACGACAGTGCTGCAACATGTGCAGAGAGCAGGGAGCCGCGCACACTGAGCGCTGGCTCCCTGCTCTCCTAGCTACAGTACACATCGGGTTAATTACACGATGTGTACTGCAGCCACATGTGCAGAGAGCACGAGCCGGCGCTGGCAGCGTGAGAGCGGCGGAGGCTGGTAACGAAGGTAAATATCGGGTAACCACCTTGGTTACCCGATGTTTACCTTAGTTACAGCTTACCGCAGCTGCCAGATGCCGGCTCCTGCTCCCTGCTCGCTTCATTTCGTCGGTCTCTCGCTGTCACACACAGCGATCTGTGCGTCACAGCGGGAGAGCGACGACCAAAAAATGAAGCTGGACATTCAGCAACGAGCGGCGACCTCACAGCAGGGGCTAGCTCGTTGCTGGATGTCACACACAGCGACAGCGACGGGACGTCGCTGCAACGTCACAGAAAATGGTGACGTAGCAGCGACGTCGTTGTCGTTGTCGCTGTGTGTGACACCACCTAAGTCCCTTACATTGATGCAAATTACTGTGGCTTACACAACGGTCTTATTGTATGAAAATTACTAAAATGCCAGAATAGTGGGGAGGAATAGGAAGTGGCCCTGCAGATACAAGGTCAGGAAAGAGCAAAACTGTTATGGCTGGACCCTTCAGAGGTTTGGAGCCGGAGGTCCAAGAGGAATAGCCTTGGTTTAGTTAGGACCCTGAGATGGCACAAGAGATGAGGATGAAGGCTGCGTGTAGGCCGGACCTGGAGAATTAGTGAAGGAGCACTAGGATGTGTAAAATATATTTGACAAAAAAAAACAGTTAAAGGGTTGTCTTTAAATTAAAAAAAAAAAAAAAAAAAAAAAGACAAATTTCTGATCTTAAAAAATGCCACATCTTCTATTTATCCGACCATTCAACCACAGATCACCCCCTTTAGTCACTGACACCGCTCACAACTTATCCAGATCTGGCACAAATGCTGGACCATATGCTACATAGATGGCGGCCCCCTCCAATACCAGGACTCTCTCTCCTGTGCTAATGATGCATTATAATCCACAAGAACGCTGAGCCCTTTTCGATTTACTCTCATTTTCTCATCATGGGCTATTCTACAATGCAGGAAGCATGGCCAAATTGTGCCTTACCTCAGTTTGAGCATTTTCCACCAAATCTTTCCTCTGATACACCATCCTGGGTCTATGCAGAATGAAGCCTACCCACGGAGAGGAGGATTCCTCCTATCAGTCAGACCCCACGTTTCCTTAGATGGCAGAGAGCTGACTACAATGTTTCTACTAGAAGAGAAAAATCTTACACATAAATTACTATTTCCGGGAGATGTCAGGAAGAAAACTACAAAATGTTCTCTACCAGATATTGATGTCACGCAACTCTCCATTTAATAGACCCACTGGAATATTTGTGGAATAGCCCAATTCTGTCACCTTCTATAAGGTGATCTTCTCCCTGTATAAGGTTTGCAGAGGATCTCTGTCACCAATATCTGAAATGAAGGCTTCTCCTGAGGGCTCCCTCTAAGGCAATGAAGGATCTGTTTTAGCGCATTATTGGAGTGGTTTCCAAGATATAGGAAATCACACTGGATCCTTTCCATAATGGATTTTTCTAGATTACTTAAATGGTTACGTGATAATGACTTATTATACACATCTCCTGACGTGAGTGCCAAGGTTTGCGTCTTCCCACTCAATTGCCAAGTCCCTACTGCTCCTCTGAACATTGATTTGCCCAAGTATTGCACATCTGCTCCTATGACATCTTCCCCCTGGGTCATATAATGGCATCATGTGGCTACTTTGTGCTGGGACTCCATCGCTATTCCAGTTCTGCTACATCAGCCACCACAGTTCCAGCTTTGCTACATCAGCCATCGCAGTTCCAGTTCTGCTCCACTTTATCAACTGCACTGATGTAATCCAGGCTCCATCATGTCTCCATTTCTCAGCTCTGCTACACCCTCATGACATCACATCAGCACAACTTCAACAACTCTGTGCTGCAAATCCTCTAATCTGCTGCACCAGAGCCATCAGTCCGTGTTGCCTTCAATCTTCATCAGGAGCTGTGTGGATCCAACTCCATAGATGAGACACAACAAGAGCACTTTGATTCTTCCCTGAGACATGGCATTGGTAGATGTTTTTTCACTTCCGGCATAGAGTACCGAGTAGTACCCGACAGACGGGCACAAGGTGGAATCTATTAACCACGCTCCCCTCCTTTATTGCTTCTGCTACTCACTTGTGATTACTTGCACTTCGGCGCAGTATATTTAGTGTACATGTGCCACAAAGACTGTTGTACGTTATGTCACAAAGGGTCCCTAATATCCATTAAAAATGGTAATGGGAAAATACAAAACATGCCTTCTTTTGTCTATAATCAGCGCCACTCTTGTTCATGGTATTTGTCTGGTATTGCAGTTCAGGGGTCGGTATGCAACACCAACACATACAAGTGACACACATACCACTTTTGCTTAGCAGAATGATTATATGCAGATACTTGAAATAAACCAAATGATACGAACACAATCTGGAGATCATTTCTCATTTTAGTTTATATGTTTAAGATTCTTAATTTTAGTTTTCACAGGAATTTCGTGCTCCTTTGTCCGATTAAGTTAACAGTTACAATTCTTCCGTCAGCATGATCAAGGATAGACTACGGATTGCCCGATATATTAAATACGTACACTTGGGATAAAAAAAGAGGTTAAACTGGCAGGCGATAAAATAACAGATGGTAAATCTACAAAAAAAAAAAAAAAAATGGTTTCAACAGAGGAAACACTCATGGAGATGTCCTTTCACCATCTTATCAGAGAATGGTCTCTGCAGACCCTCTACCGATGTGACCACTTTTAATGATGAGGCTCCTATATCACAGCTATGGCCATAAAAAAAGGATTTTTTCAAAAATTGATATTTAAAATACTGCAGGTGAAAAAATGTATAGGGTGACGTCCTGAAGCCCATTCAGTCCAGTTCTTCTTTCCTTCTTGTTCTCGTTTCCTTGGAACAATATTGGCTTTTATTTTTATTTAGACATTGATGCTCGACTTAAATACGCACAAAAGACAGTGTGCCATAGCAGCAAATAACATTAAAAAAGAGAAACCCTGCATATTAATGCACACGGAGAGTTCATGGTCCTGAACTTAGGTCAGAGGATGAGGCGCGCTAAACAACATAACAAGCCGTCAGCGCCGTCCTCCTGCTGCTTGTTACTGTACAGGATTAATCATAGGTAATGGTGGTCAGAGGCGTGATCTCCAGGGCGTGGGGAGAGGGGTCGGTGAAGTCTGGCAACGGTCCGTTCCGATGGTGGCCATATTCAAATCTAATGCGCAGCTCTCCAATCTTGGACAAAGGAAGAATATCTGGGATCCACTCAATAGTGAATGGGGTGGGCTCCTTCTGATCTGGGGACGTGTTACCTGCAATATAAACAGGGTTATGAGTCTAGCAATAAAAAAACTTTATTTTTGTATTTTAATAAAACACTCATCTGGACCCGTTTTCCACAATGAGGCATTATAGAAAACAAAATTCTACATACATATTTCAATAGTACATCAAAAAGAAGTGACCAGGGGTCTTCTAACCCTGAGAATAGGTTTGCCGTAGATTTCAACTCTTAAAATAAAAAGGGGACATTTGCTGTAAGAATTAAAATCAGCATATTAGTTTAGTTGCGGATATCTTTTTTGCTACTGAATAAACCTGATGTTAAAGCGCACCAATCACCAGGATTTTCCTATATTACCTAGAGCCAGTTCTATACTGGCACTATCAGGCTTATTCTATACATGCCTTTAGCTGTTAGATTGGATGTGTAGGTTTTGAAACACAAGCAAGTAAAGTTTGTAAAATGAGCAGCTTTTTGAGTGGCAGCAGCTGCCTATCAGCTGGAGACCCCACACAGCTGCACCAGCCTCTGGAGACTCGGCACAGCCGCATCAGCACAGCAGCACCAGCCTCGGAGACCCCGCACAGCTGCCCCAGCACTAGCCTCCGGACACCCCGCACAGCTGCCCCAGCACTAGCCTCCGGAGACCCCGCACAGCTGCCCCAGCACTAGCTTCCGGAGACGCCACACAGCTGCCCCTGCACTAGCCTCCGGAGACCCCGCATAGCTGCCTCAGCACTAGCCTCCGGAGACCCCGCACAGCTGCCCCAGCACTAGCCTCCGGAGACCCCGCACAGCTGCCCCAGCACTAGCTTCCGGAGACGCCACACAGCTGCCCCAGCACTAGCCTCCGGAGAACCCACACAGCTGCCCCAGCACTAGCCTCCGGAGACCCCGCACAGCTGCCCCAGCACTAGCCTCCGGAGACGCCACACAGCTGCCCCAGCACTAGCCTCCGGAGACCCCGCACAGCTGCCCCAGCACTAGCTTCCGGAGACGCCACACAGCTGCCCCTGCACTAGCCTCCGGAGACCCCGCATAGCTGCCTCAGCACTAGCCTCCGGAGACCCCGCACAGCTGCCCCAGCACTAGCCTCCGGAGACCCCGCACAGCTGCCCCAGCACTAGCCTCCGGAAAGCCTGCACAGCTGCCCCAGCACTAGCCTCCGGAGACCCCGAACAGCTGCCCCAGCACTAGCTTCCGGAGACGCCACACAGCTGCCCCAGCACTAGCCTCCGGAGAACCCACACAGCTGCCCCAGCACTAGCCTCCGGAGACCCCGCACAGCTGCCCCAGCACTAGCCTCCGGAGACCCCGCACAGCTGCCCCAGCAATAGCCTCCGGAGACCCCGCACAGCTGCCCCAGCAATAGCCTCCGGAGACGCCACACAGCTGCCCCTGCACTAGCCTCCGGAGACCCCGCACAGCTGCCCCAGCACTAGCTTCCGGAGACCCCGCACAGCTGCCCCAGCACTAGCTTCCGGAGACGCCACACATCTGCCCCTGCACTAGCCTCCGGAGAACCCACACAGCTGCCCCTGCACTAGCCTCCGGAGACCCCACACAGCTGCCCCAGCACTAGCCTCCGGAGACCCCGCACAGCTGCCCCAGCACTAGCCTCCGGAGACCCTGCACAGCTGCCCCAGCACTAGCCTCCGGAGACCCTGCACAGCTGCCCCAGCACTAGCCTCCGGAGACGCCACACAGCTGCCCCAGCACTAGCCTCCGGAGAACCCACACAGCTGCCCCAGCACTAGCCGCCGCAGACCCCACACAGCCTCCCGAGGCACCAGCTGTTGCAGACACCACACAGCCTCCGCAGACCCCGCACAGCCTCCATAGCACAGTGCACAGCCGCTGCAGCATGCCCCTAGCCTCTTACGACACCTCTCCACCACCTCAGTAAGCTACATTAAAATTATAAGACGCACCCCTCAGATTCCTGTAGTGCAATTCCCGACAGAGCGCGTTAGATTGCACTGTCAGAGGTTAACAGCGCAATCTAAGTGGTTAACAGGAGAACATGTCTGCTAATCAGATTAGCAGACATGTATGGGGATTACAGAGGACTCACTGCAGAAGCCCACGGTAACTGGGGGGAAGCGACCTAGGACGTATATATACAAGTCCTAGGTCGTCAAGAGGTTAAAGAAAAAATGGAAGTTTGGTACTGCCATAATTGTACTGACATGGCTTATCAGGTTTCCACGTGAGTTTTACCATTAAATAAACCTGTAAAAACAAGATCCAAGATTTATTTTTTAGTGCCTCTATTTACAGTATAGAGTTCAAATAATTAACTCATTCATACGAAGCATCATAAAAGGACCAACGTGTCATCGACGGGGGCCCAGCTGCCATATCAACCCATCGGCACCCTGTGAATGTCACAGACAGGTATAGACAGTGGTATTTAAGTGGTTAAACAGTAGAGATATAGAGGCAGTTTCGGTGTTTGGAGCGGGAGCAGCTCCTGCAGCCGGCACCTGCACTATATGGAGCGGCCACAGCTCCTGAGCCTGCGCCATACACTCGCAGCCCCACTAGCATGTACTATTACGTCCTAAGAAGGAAAGGGGCTAATAAGACATAATTGATAAAACATACCAACTTTCAGGAAGGTTTTCAGTTCAAGAGGGCGAATGGGCTGTTTTTCCAGCCTGCCGTACGTCTCCGCTATGCTCTCCACTTCCACTTTCGGACATTTAAATAAATCGAATGTCCCATCTCTGTTCTGGACAAAACTTCGGGTAATTTCTAGGGGCATCTGAGCAGAAAAAAAAAATCCATTAGTGCTTTGTAATTCTGATGAAAAAGTGTGCACTCGTGTATACCGGCCTAGCTACTTTCTTTTGACAGGTTTTGGTAGTGAAAGTACATTAGCATGTCAGACAATTTACCTAGGTTATAGCTGAGCATTCAACACCAATGTGATCCTCTCCTAATTTGTGTCCAGAGACCAAAATAATAGTGAAACGTTAATAAAAGAGGTCACTTTTTGGACTTTTTGTATAGTGGCTATGTATACTGCTCTTAAAGGGAACCTGTCACACTAGGTTTTGGCATTCTAAACTTAAACTAGCACCTTGAGCAGCCTTGTGCTGCATTCAATGAAGATGCAGGTTACCCCCTGACCCCCCAAAAACACCTGTATAAAATCTCATGCCCTGTATGTAAATTGTCCGGTCCGATGGGCGTCCTAATCTGCTCCTCCTGTCCCTCTTTTTCGCTGTCCTTCTGTGCTGATTGATGTCCACATAGGTGGGCAAAATCTTCATATTCCCGGCTCGCGCAGGCGCACTTCGCTCTGCCATGTTGCGGTCAGAGCCGAAAACATAGGTGCGCCTGCACAAAACCGTCAAGTTTGCATCTGCGTAGAGAACGCGCCAATTCATGCAGGCACACCTATGTTTTTAGCTCTCTGCAATAGGCCAGAGAACAATGTGCCTGCGCGAGCTGGGAATATGTCTGCGCAGGCGCAAGATTTTGCCTGCCTACGTGGATGATGTCCAAGGCGTCATCCACATCAATCAGCAAAAGAGGAGTGCGAAAGAAGGGACAGAAGGAGCAGATTAGGATGCCCACTGGACCTGACAATTTAAATACAGGGTGGGAGATTTTATAAAGGTATTTTTGGGGGCTACATGGGGGTCAGGGGGTAACATGCACCTTTATGGAATGCAGTATAGGCGGTGCTTAAGGTGCTAGTTTTAGTTTAGAAGGCCAAAACCTAAATATAAAAATAGCAACAAGAAGAAGAATAAATATCCTCCAAAAATTAAGTATTACTTACAGCAAAGATGGGCTGCAGTGTGTACATTGCCCAGGCCAAAAACTACTACTCTACCAGGATACAGCTAAGCCCCCACTAAGTGGAGGCATCACAGGTGCAGGAGGAGCAAATCACACACACGTCCACGGAATGGAGGGGCGATTGCTAGATGATGAAGCTTCACACAGATGGCTTGCATAAAGCACTGTTCACACATGCAGATAACACAGTCACAAGCCCGCAGCCTATTAGGTGACGCCCATACTATTAGATCAGGCAGGATGCCACTCCGTACCCCACCTGTGCATCATACAGGGACAGGACCTCTAAACTTTTAAAGGCCAAACAGAAAGGGGCCTGGCTGTATCCTGTTCAAAAATATATGAGGTTTTAGTTGGTAGTTATGGCCTCCTGCACCTGTGATGCTTCCCCTTTACTGGGGGCTTAGCTGTATCCTGGTAGAGTATTAGTTTTTGGCCTGGGCGATGTACACACTGCAGCCCATCTTGCTGTAAGTAATACTTAATTTTTGGAGGATTTTTATTCCTCTTTTTGTTGCTATTTTTATATTTAGTGTAAATACCTACAAGCCTGAGGTTCCCATGACGAGGGCTGTAGGCTTCCGTTTTATGGCCATAATACCAACTAAAACCTCATATTTTTTTGTACAGGATATAGCGAGGCTCCTTTCTGTTGGGCCTTGCATCTTAGAGTTTCTGTCCCTTCATGATACACAGGTGGGGTACGGCGTGGCATCCCGCCTGATCGAATAGTATGGGCCTCACTTAATAGGCTGCGAGCTTGTGACTGTGTTATCTGCATGTGTGAACAGCGCTCTATGCAAGCCATCAGTGTGCAGTTTTATCATCCAGCAATCGTCGCCTCCATTCCATGGAGGGGTGTGTGTGATTTGCTCCTCCTGCACCTGGGATGCCTCCATTTAATGGGGGTTTAGCTGTATCCTGGTAGAGTATTAGTTTTTGGCCTGGGAGACTTACACACTGCAGCCCATCTTTGCTGTAAGTAATATTTAGAAGGCCAAAACCTAGTGACATGTTCCTGTTAATATAAGTAAGTGTGGTTCTAGCTAGGACACGTTTTCTTGAAGTCACTTGTCTCCAGCCTCTAACCTGACAATCGGTTAGAAAAAAAATACAGAACACTTATTACATATTAGTAGGGGAGGTCATCCCCCTCTTGCAGCATTCTTTGTTTCCCCTTTTTCTGCCTGCAATATCTTTGCAATTGTTGAGAAACCTCTTCAGTCTGTAGGTAGGAGGTAAGGAGGAGGGGGATGCAGCTGCAGCTATGACTTGTGTGTCTGTAGACTGTATGCAGTCAGAATGGAGGGCACTGAAGTGGGGATATGTTTGGGGTGCTGAGCAAGCATGAAGAAGAGTGCAGCTGCTAACAAAGTGCAATAAAGGCATAATGCATGTGGATAAAATAAAAACCCAATTCACCATGTCTACAGCATACTCAGTGTCATAACTCAGGGATGCTGTAGAAAGTCGCTCTCTTACCTCTGGCGTGTCAAAGATCTGTTTAACATGTAAAATGTTAGTGATGTGCCAGGTATACTTAGAGAATGTTCCCAAAGGCAGGGCGTCTTTTCGTAAGAAGGCTGAAAAAATACAAATATTCAATGCTCCAGCTCAAAACGCACTTTATATATCAGGCACTGAAAATTTCCTCTTTATTAAACCTTTTTCTATGTGAATCTTCAGGCTACTTTTTACATTCACAGCTAAAACCTAAGTTATAATATTTAAAAATCATTATCCAGCCACACACCAAAGTATATTTTGGGGAAAGAAGACACCTGGGACATTAGGAAAATGCCACCCAGCACTTGTAGATGTTGATAAGATGTGCACAGCTCATACAGGTCTACACATCTTCCCATCTCAGCCAGGAAGAGCAAAAATCTGTGATCCAAACCATGGTAGGCATTGGTATCAATGGGTGGATAAATGGCACAAAGGGTGAATGGATGTAGCTGCGATGTACAAATAAAGACCTCTTAAAAGGGAACCCGTCACCAGATTCTGCGACTATAAGCTGCGGCCACCACCAGTGACCTCTTACATACTGCATTCTGGAATACTGTATATAAGAGCCCAGGCCACTCTGTAGAACGTAAAAAACACTTTTATAATACTCACCTAAGGGGTTCATCTGGCCTGATGGGTGTCACTGTTCTCCGGTCCAGCGCCTCCTCTCTGATGTGATCTCTGTCCTCCTTCTATCCAGCCCAGGCCAGCATTGCGGTCTTGCGCAGGAGCACTTTGATCTGACCTGCTGAGGGCAGATCAATCTACAGTGGAACCTCGCTTAACGAGTAACCCTCTTAACGAGAATTTCGCTTAACAAGCAAAGCTTTCTGTAAATTTGTAACCCGCTTTACGAGAAAGCTTTGCTGTACGAGCGAAATTCTCACCTCACACACTTCTGGTTCCGTCCATCCACCGCGCTCTGACCCGCACTTGCATTGTCCACACAAACACACACATGTACGCACAAGCACACACACACACACACACACACACACACACACACACACACACACACACACACACACACAGTATTATGCTCACCTTACCTTCCGTTCCACCGCCGGCCTCATGGTTCTTGTAGTTCCCGGGTACATCGCGGCGAACTACAAGTACCATGAGGCCGGCGGTGGAACGGAAGGTAAGGTGAGCATACCTATATCTAAATCTTCCGTTTCATCGCCGGCCTCCTGGGTCCTGTAGTGCGCCGCGCCGCTCTGCTCCGCTCCGCTCCAGGCATCGGCATCCATAGCAACGAAGCAGGAACTTCCTGGTTCCTGTCACCGCTTGTCAAAGGCAGCGCGCTGGCCAATCAGAGGCAAGCGGCTCTGCCTTTGACGTCAGTGCTCTGGCAGGAAGTTCCGCCCTCGTTGTTATGGTCACCTGCTACACGGCCCGCACCGGAGAACAGCAAGTCCCAGGAGACCAGCGATGGAACGGAAGGTAAGGTGAGCATATAATATGTGCGTGTGCTTGTGTGTGCTTGTGTGTGTTTGTGTGAGTTTGTACATGTTTGTGTGAGTTTGTACATGTTTGTGCGTGTTTGTATGTGTGTGGAATGATAGAATAGGGGACCAGGATGGGACATTTAACACATTGTGGAACGGATCGTCAGCATTGCAATGATTTCCTATGGGAAACCTTGCTCTGCTGAACGAGTACCTTGATTAACAAGCACAGTCCCAGAACGGATTGTTCTCGTTAAGCAAGGTTCCACTGTACTGTAATGCGCAGACACGAGGAAATGTTAAAGACTGCCTGCACATGCGCACTACAATACTTTGATCTGCTCTTAGTAGGGCAGATCAAAGTGCTCCTGCGCAGGACCTCAATGGCAGCTATTGTGGATGACATACAGTACAGACCAAAAGTTTAAACACACCTTCTCATCTCTAGAACAACTATTAAGAGGAGACTTTGTGCAGCAGGCCTTCATAGTAAAATAGCTGCTAGGAAACCACTGCTAAGGACAGGCAACAAAGACTTGTTTGGGCTAAAGAACACAAGGAATGGACATTAGACCAGTGGAAATCTGTGCTTTGGTCTGATGAGTCCAAATATGAGATCTTTGGATCCAACCACCGTGTCTTTGTAGAAAAGGTGAACGGATGGACTCTACATGGCTGGTTCCCACCGTGAAGCATGGAGGAGGAGGTGTATGGTGTGGGGGTGCTTTGCTGGTGACACTGTTGGGGATTTATTCAAAATTGAAGGCATACTAAACCAGCATGGCTACCACAGCATCTTGCAGCGGTGTGCTATTCCATCCGGTTTGCGTTTAGTTGGACCATCATTTATTTTTCAACAGGACAATGACCCCAAACACACCTCCAGGCTGTGTAAGGGCTATTTGACTAAGAAGTAGAGTGATGGGGTGCTACGCCAGATGACCTGGTCTCCATAGTCACCAGACCTGAACCCAATCGAGATGGTTTGGGGTGAGCTGGACCGCAGAGTGAAGGCAAAAGGGCCAACAAGTGCTAAGCATCTCTGGGAACTGCTTCAAAACTGTTGGAAAACCATTTCCAGTGACCAGCTCTTGAAGCTCATCAAGAGAATGCCAAGAGTGTGCAAAGCAGTAATCAAAGCAAAAGGTGGCTACTTTGAAGAACCTAGAATATAAGACATATTTTCAGTTGTTTCACACTTTAAGTATTTCATTCCACATGTGTTAATTCATAGTTTTGATGCCTTCAATGTGAATCTACAATTTTCAGAGTCCTGAAAATAAAGAAAACTCTTTGAATGAGGAGGTGTGTCCAAACTTTTGGTCTGTACGGTATGTCTCGTTATGCACACGGGCCTGAGAAGGACAGAGATTGCTGCAGAGAGGAGGCGCCAGACCGGAGAGCAGCAACACCATGGGACCAGACCGCCTCTTAGGTGAGTATAATAAACGTGGTTTTTTTTCATTATACAGAGCGGCCTGGGCTCTTATATACAGTATTCTAGAATGCTATATATAAGGGCTCACTGGTGGTGGCTACATCTCATAAGGGAAAACCTGGTGGCAGGATCCCTTTAAATGTGGACATCACTTTGCACATATCACATCTGATCAGTATACAAATCAGAGTGAAGAGGGGGTTAATGCCGCGCATCAGCCAAAATGAAGATGTAGCACGTTGATGTTATAAACGTATTCTTTTATTCCATCGGTCTACGCGTTTCGAGGATATACCTCTTCTTCAGGACCAGTGCATCAAAATAGTCATACTCTGATCAGTATGGGAAGAGGTGAGAACATGAAGAAAGGTTCCTGTAAGACATCTGAGGTCACTAGAGGTTGTACAGAGGGAAACACGACAAAGCATTGAATCATTGTTTTGGATCTCAACTGCTACTTAATTATTGTCAAGCAGGTGCAATTCCGATGAATCTGCAACGTGACTCTGAAATCTAAGACTGTGTGCACATGAAGAGGCCGCTGTGTGACGTGTTCACATGACAGTACCTGTAGTGCAGTTGGGAAGGCGCATCCTTGCGTTCCCCATGGACAATCTCTGAGACAGGGCATCAAAGAAAGATTGGGGAATGTGAAACACCAATGGCTCTGGTTTACCTAGGAGAATAAAGAAATGACGAGGTTAGTTTGTGCATCAAGGGCAATCTCCTTCACAATACACATCTGCCATAGACTGTATTAAGGGCAGCTTGTAATGAACGCCATGTCACTGTGACCGGGGGAACTTTTACCAATGAAACTGAATGACTATTAAAAAGGGTTTGTATGACAGTTCTGGTCATCAGAATGACGGCAAAGTGATGGAAACTTCAATGGGACCAATCATGGGGGATTGCGATCCACTTGTGCATATTGCCTTATAGTATTTTACAGTTTTTATAATAATCTATATACATAGAAGTAATGACCCTGGAAATTCATGCAGCAGATTAAAAAAAAAAAAAAAGTCTTCACACCCTTGTTAAAATACCAGTTTTTCATACAGAGTAGAATAATTTCAGAACTTTTACAATCTTTAATGTCAACCATAATCTATACAATTCAATTGATAAATCCAACTGAAATCATTTAGAGGGGGAAAATAATGTGGTTGCATAAGTGTGAACACCCTCTTATAATTGGAGATGTGGTTGTGTTGAGAATTTGCTGATCGCATTTACACTCATTACATACTGTAGTAGTCAGTACACAGCTGCCATCATTTACAGCGATTCTTACTAACCCCATATAAAAGTTTAGCTGTTCCAGGAGGATTAACCTGATGTTTTCTTAGTTGCATTTTACAGTAAAATCCATGGTCCATAAATAGCTTATAACACAGCAGAGGGATTTTACTGTTGAAAGCCATCAGTCAGTCATTACATATACCATGGGACACTATGAAGATTGTCATCAAGAAATGGCTTAAAGTTGACACAACTGTAACATTACCTAAAACTGGATGTCCCTCAAAAATTGATGAAAAAACAAGGAGGAAATTGTCTAGGAGGCTGCCAAGACACCTATAGAAACATTAAAGGAGCTGCAGGAGTTTCTGGCAAGCTCTGGTTGTATACTGCTTGCTACTGTAATCTCCCATATTCTTCATATGTGTGGCCTGTGGGGTAGGGTGGCAAGACAGAAGCCTTTTCTCAAAAAGAAAAATGTCCAAGTACAGCTATATTTTGCCAAAAGAAGAAAAAAACAAAAAGCCAGCACTAAATGTGCACTTCAGCACTAAAAATTCCAAACTGTACTTATTATAAAAATTTTGAGATTTTTGGCAAAAAATTGCAATTTCTTGAGCTACCTCGCCACGTCACGGCAAATCTCATTTGAGGCAGTCCTACACTAAAATATCTTTATAAAATGTGCCATACGGCCTCACATATGAATAGTAGAACTGCTCTTAGCAGCACTCACCTGGTCTATTTCAATCCCGTACCCATGACTGAATCATGGCTGTGGGCGGGACAGGTCCAAGCAAATGCTGCATGAAGTAAATAGCCTGTGGACAGGGCCTGATGACTGAATGTGAACAGTCACCAACCGCCAAAATCTAGACAGGTGGAATACATCCAAAATTGGGGTGCATAGCAAGGTGGGGGTCAGCCACCGACCAATTCAATGAGCAAAAAACAAAAAGCCAGCACCAAATGTTTACTTCAGCACTAAAAATTCCAAACTGTACTTATTATAAAAATGTTGAGATTTTTGGCAAAAAATTGCAATTTCTTGAGCTACCCCGCCACGTCACGGCAAATCTCATTTGGGGCAGTCCTACACTAAAATAGGTTTATAAAATGTGCCATACGGCCTCACATATGATGTATTCCACCTGTCTAGATTTTGGCGGTTGGTGACTGTTCACATTCAGTCATCAGGTCCTGTCCACAGGCTATTTACTTCATGCAGCATTTGCTTGGACCTGTCCCGCCCAAAGCCATGACTCAGTCATGGGTACGGGATTGAAATAGACCAGGTGAGTGCTGCTAAGAGCAGTTCTACTATTCATATGTGAGGCCGTATGGCACATTTTATAAAAATATTTTAGTGGAGGACTGTCCCAAATGAGATTTGCCGAGACGTGGCGGAATAGCTCAAGAAATTGCAATTTTTTGCCAAAAATCTCTATAATAAGTACAGTTTGGAATTTTTAGTGCTGAAGTGCACATTTAGTGCTGGCTTTTTGTTTGTTCTATATTTTGCCAAAGCCTACATCAAGTCTGTCAAAAGTATGTGGAAAACGTTTTATGGTTTGATGAGTCCAAGGATGAACTTTTTGGCTAAAAATTCCAAAAGGTATCTTTGGTGCCAAGTGAAAACTGCACAACACCAAAACACCACATTTACAGTGAAGCATGGTGGAGGCTGCATTATGCTTTGATGCGGGGGGTTTTTGGCACCTAGAAGTGGGACTTTAGATAAATTTGAGGGAATTAAGAAAAAGAAGGGAATTTTGTTACTTACCGTAAATTCCTTTTCTTCTAGCTCTTATTGGGAGACCCAGACGATTGGGGTATAGCTACTGCCCTCTGGAGGCCACACAAAGCACTACATTAAAAGTGCAAGGCCCCTCCCCCTCTGGCTATACCCCCCCGTGGTATCACGGGTTCTCCAGTTTTAGTGCCAAAGCAAGAAGGAGGAAGCCAATAACTGGTTTAAACAAATTAACTCCGAATAACATCGGAGAACTGAAAAACCGTTCAACATGAACAACATGTGTACCCGCAAACAACAAAAAAACATCCCGAAGGACAACAGGGCGGGTGCTGGGTCTCCCAATAAGAGCTAGAAGAAAAGGAATTTACGGTAAGTAACAAAATTCCCTTCTTCTTCAGCGCTCTATTGGGAGACCCAGACGATTGGGACGTCCAAAAGCTGTCCCTGGGTGGGTAAATAAATACCTCATGTTAGAGCTGCAAAACAGCCCTCCCCTACGGGGGTGTCACTGCCGCCTGCAGGACTCTTCTACCTAAGCTGGCATCCGCCGAAGCATAGGTATGCACCTGATAATGCTTGGTGAAAGTGTGCAGACTGGACCAGGTAGCTGCCTGGCACACCTGTTGAGCCGAAGCCTGGTGACGTAATGCCCAGGACGCACCCACGGCTCTGGTAGAGTGGGCTTTTAGCCCTGAAGGAACCGGAAGCCCCGCAGAACGGTAGGCCTCTAGAATTGGTTCTTTGATCCATCGAGCCAGGGTGGCTTTAGAAGCCTGCAACCCCTTGCGCGGACCAGCGACAAGGACGAAAAGTGCATCGGCACGGCGTATGGGCGCCGTGCGGGAAATGTAGATTCTGAGTGCTCTCACCAGATCTAGCAAACGTAAGGCCTTTTCATACCGGTGAACCGGATGAGGACAAAAAGAAGGCAAGGAAATATCCTGATTAAGATGAAAAGAGGATACGACCTTAGGAAGAAACTCCGGAATAGGGCGCAGCACAACCTTGTCCTGGTGGAACACCAGGAAAGGAGCCTTAGATGACAGAGCTGCCAGCTCAGACACTCGCCGAAGCGATGTGATCGCAACAAGAAACGCCACTTTCTGCGACAGCCGAGAAAAGGAAACTTCCTTCAGAGGCTCGAAGGGCGGCTTCTGGAGAGCAACTAGTACCCTGTTCAGATCCCATGGATCTAACGGTCGCTTGTACGGGGGTACAATATGACAGACCCCCTGCAGGAACGTGCGCACCTTAGGAAGACGTGCTAGACGCTTCTGAAAAAACACGGATAGTGCCGAAACTTGCCCTTTAAGGGAGCTGAGCGACAAGCCCTTTTCTAACCCCGATTGCAGGAAGGAAAGAAACTTGGGCAATGCAAATGGCCAGGGAGACACTCCCTGAGCAGAGCACCAGGACAAGAAAATCCTCCACGTTCTGTGGTAGATCTTAGCCGAATTCGACTTTCTAGCTTGTCTCATTGTGGCAACGACTCCCTGAGATAATCCAGCAGATGCTAGGATCCAGGACTCAATGGCCACACAGTCAGGTTCAGGGCCGCAGAATTCTGATGGAAAAACGGCCCTTGAGACAGTAAGTCTGGTCGGTCTGGCAGTGACCACGGTCGACCGATCGTGAGATGCCACAGATCCGGATACCACGACCTCCTCGGCCAGTCTGGAGCGACGAGTATGACGCGGCTGCACTCGGATCTGATCTTGCGTAGCACTCTGGGCAAGAGCGCCAGAGGCGGAAACACGTATGGGAGCTGAAACTGCGACCAATCTTGAACCAAGGCGTCTGCCGCCAGAGCTCTTAGATCGCGCGACCTCGCCATGAATGCCGGAACCTTGTTGTTGTGCCGGGATGCCATTAGGTCGACGTCCGGCACTCCCCAGCGGCGACAGATTTCCTGAAACACGTCCGGGTGAAGGGACCATTCCCCTGCGTCCATACCCTGGCGACTGAGGAAGTCTGCTTCCCAGTTTTCTACGCCTGGGATGTGAACCGCGGATATGGTGGATGCTCTGTCCTCCACCCACATTAGAATGCGCCGGACTTCTTGGAAGGCTTGCCGACTGCGCGTCCCTCCTTGGTGGTTGATGTATGCCACCGCTGTGGAGTTGTCCGATTGGATTCGGATCTGCTTTCCTTCCAGCCACTGTTGGAAGGCCAGGAGAGCAAGATACACTGCTCTGATCTCCAGAACATTGATCTGAAGGGTGGACTCCTGCGGAGTCCACGTCCCCTGAGCCCTGTGGTGGAGAAATACTGCTCCCCACCCTGACAGACTCGCATCTGTCGTGACTACTGCCCAGGATGGGGGCAGGAAGGATCTTCCCTGAGACAATGAGGTGGGAAGGAGCCACCATTGTAGAGAGTCTTTGGCCGTCTGGGAAAGCGAGACTTTCCTGTCCAGGGACGTTGACTTCCCGTCCCATTGACGGAGAATGTCCCATTGAAGTGGGCGCAGATGAAACTGCGCAAAGGGAACTGCTTCCATGGCTGCCACCATCTTCCCTAGGAAATGCATGAGGCGCCGCAAGGGATGCAACTGGCCCTGCAGAAGAGATTGCACCCCTGTCTGCAGTGACCGCTGCTTGTCCAGCGGAAGCTTCACTATCGCTGCTAGAGTATGAAACTCCATGCCAAGATACGTTAGTGACTGAGTCGGTGATAGGATCGACTTTGGAAAGTTGATGATCCATCCGAAAGACTGTAGAGTCTCCAGCGTAGCATTCAGGCTGTGCTGACATGCCTCCTGAGAGGGAGCTTTGACCAATAAGTCGTCTAGGTAAGGGATCACCGAGTGTCCCTGAGAGTGCAAGACTGCTACCACCGCCGCCATGACCTTGGTGAAGACCCGTGGGGCTGTCGCCAGACCAAATGGAAGAGCTACGAACTGAAAATGGTCGTCTCCTATCACAAAACGTAGAAAACGTTGATGTTCTGTAGCAATTGGCACGTGGAGATAAGCATCTTTGATGTCTATTGAGGCAAGGAAATCTCCTCTGGACATTGAGGCAATGACAGAGCGGAGGGTTTCCATCCGGAACCTCCTGGCATGCACATGTTTGTTGAGCCGTTTTAGGTCCAGAACAGGACGGAACGAGCCGTCCTTTTTTGGAACCACAAAGAGATTGGAGTAAAACCCTTGCCCTTGTTCCTGAGGAGGGACTGGGATAACCACTCCTTCCGCTTTTAGGGAATCCACCGCCTGCAACAGAGCATCTGCTCGGTCTGGACGTGGGGAGGTTCTGAAGAACCGAGCTGGAGGACGAGAATTGAACTCGATTCTGTACCCGCGAGACAAAATGTCCGTCACCCACCGGTCTTTGACCTGTGACATCCAAATGCCGGAAAAGCGGGAGAGCCTGCCCCCGACCGGCGATGCGGAGGGGGGGGGCTGGGAGTCATGAGGTAGCCGCTTTGGAAGCGGTACCTCCATTTGCTTTCTTGGGGCGTGTGTGAGTCCGCCACGAATCTGAGTTTCTTTGCGTCCTCTGAGTCCCTTTGGACGAGGTAAATGGTGTCTTGCCCGAACCTCGAAAGGACTGAAACCTCTGCTGCCACTTTTTCTGCTGAGGTTTGGATGTTCTGGGTTGTGGTAAAGAGGAGTCTTTACCCTTGGACTGCTTAATGATGTCAGCCAATGGCTCGCCAAACAGTCTATCTCTAGACAAAGGCAAACTGGTTAAACATTTTTTGGAACCAGCATCTGCTTTCCAGTCCTTTAACCACAAGGCTCTGCGCAAAACTACCGAATTGGCGGACGCCATTGAGGTGCGACTGGTAGATTCTAGGACCGCATTGATAGCGTAAGACGCAAACGCCGACATCTGCGTGGTAAGGTGCGCCACTTGCGGCACTGCTGGATGCATGATAGCATCCACTTTTGCTAAGCCAGCTGAAATAGCCTGGAGTGCCCATACGGCTGCGAATGCCGGAGCAAACGACGCGCCTATAGCTTCATAGACAGATTTTAACCAAAGGTCCATCTGTCTGTCATTGGCATCTTTAAGTGAAGCGCCATCCTCCACTGCAACTATGGATCTAGCTGCAAGTTTGGAAATCGGGGGGTCTACCTTTGGACACTGTGTCCAGCGCTTGACCACCTCAGGGGGGAAAGGGAAACGCGTATCTTTAGATCGTTTAGAGAAACGCCTTTCTGGGTGAGCGTCGTGCTTCTGGATTGATTCTCTGAAGTCAGAATGATCTAACAAAGCACTCAATTTACGCTTGGGATAAAGGAAACGAAACTTTTCCTGCTCCGCAGCCGCCTCTTCTGCTGAAGGGGCTGGGGGAGAAATATCCAACAGCCTATTGATGGCTGAGATAAGGTCGTTTACCATGGCATCCCCATCCGGGGTATCCAGGTTGAGAGGGGTTCCAGGAATGGATTCCTGATCACTCTCATCAGACACATCACAGGGAGACTGATTGCGCTGAGACCCTGAGCAGTGTGAAGACGTCGAGGGTCTTTCCCAGCGAGCTCGCTTAGGGTGGCTGGGGCCATCATCTGAGTCATAATCCTCGGCCTGTGAAGCCGGGGACCCCCCTGTAGGCTGGATACATTCCAAGTAAGGGGGACCTGAGGACAGAGGCCTCGCCGTGTCCAGAGACTGAGACCCATGCATAGATTGCAAGGTCTCAAGGATTTTTGCCATAGATACAGACATATTATCTGCAAAAACTGCAAAGTCCGTCCCTGTCACCGGGGCAGAACTTACAAGCGTCTCAGCCTGGGTGACTACCTCTCCTGACTCCGGCTGGCGAAGCAGCACCGGGTCGGAGCATTGCACACAATGGGGGTCATCGGAGCCTGCTGGTAGATTAGCACCACATGCAGCGCACGCAGTATACACAGCCCTTTTTGCCTTGGCCGCCTTGCGTTTTGAGGATGACATGTTGCTGCTTCCACAGAGCGATCTGGGATATGCAGCCAGAAGCGCACCTCACAGTGCAAGAAATACAATATCTATATATCTGTACCCAGTACACTGATACACAGTGAGGCACTAGAGGGACCAGCACAGAAAAATCGCTTACCGCCCTCTTAAAAAGCGGGTGTGTGGTCGCCAGATAGCCCCTAGTCCAGGTCTCCCAGAGCCTTGCGTCCTTCCTCCAGCCAGGCATGCATGTAATGGCTGCCGGCGTCTCGAGAGAGGAAGGGGGGCGGGCCCTGGGCGTTCCTGGCCAAGAGCGGGAAGCCTGCTTCCCTCTGTGCCAAGTGAGAGGGCTGGAGCATGTAAATCAGGCTCCAGCCCTCGTCGCTGCTAGCGAACAGCGTCTCTCCCCTACCCTGAGTGACAGGGTGGGGGCGGGAACGAAACGGAGCTGCCGGCGTCCTAGGCCCAAAAAAGCCGGGGACTAAATTTATAACCGCCGCCGCCGTAAAAGCGCGGCCGGCGGATCCCCGGCGCACCACAAGTCACAGCAGCGCCGCCCGGTCCAGAGGGGGTCGGCGCTGCGTTCCCAAACACAAACAATCCCCCAGTAATCTGTAGGGACACCAACTCCACGTTGCGGTCCCCGGCGCACTACAACACCCAGCCAGCCCGGAGTGTGTCTGTGCCTGCCGGGGACACAGAGTACCTGTATGATGCAGGGCCTGTCCCTGATCGTACTCCTGCTCCGTCTCCATCAGGTTCTAATGGGTCTGTGGAGGGAGCCCGGCGTCAGAGCTGAGAGGCCGGCAGGATCCCACTTCCACAGAGCCCTACAAGGGGATGTGGAAGGAAAACAGCATGTCAGGCTCCAGCCCTGTACCAGCAATAGGTACCTCAACCTTACAACACCATCCAGGGGTGAGAAGGGAGCATGCTGGGAACACTATATGTGTCCTCTTTTCTTCCATCCGAAATAGTCAGCAGCTACTGCTGACTAAAATCTGTGGAGCTATGCATGGAATGTCTGACCTCCTTCGCACACAAAGCTAAAACTGGAGAACCCGTGATACCACGGGGGGGTATAGCCAGAGGGGGAGGGGCCTTGCACTTTTAATGTAGTGCTTTGTGTGGCCTCCAGAGGGCAGTAGCTATACCCCAATCGTCTGGGTCTCCCAATAGAGCGCTGAAGAAAAGGATTTTTGTGTACTCACCGTAAAATCGTTTTCTCTTAGCCATCATTGGGGGACACAGGACCATGGGTGTTATGCTGCCTATCCATAGGAGGACACTAAGTAGATGCAAAAGCATAGCTCCTCCTCTGCAGTATACACCCCCTGGTCGGGCCAGGCAGCCTCAGTTTTAGTACACAAGCAGTAGGAGAAAAAAACAGTAAAAACTTCTCAACAGAGGAACATGAGAAAAGAAGAGTCATAACCAAATAAGGTACTGAGAGAACTAAGGCCCAACAGGGCAACAGGGTGGGTGCTGTGTCCCCCAATGATGGCTAAGAGAAAATGATTTTACAGTGAGTACACAAAAATCCGTTTTTCTCTGACGCCTCATTGGGGGACACAGGACCATGGGACGTCCTAAAGCAGTCCATGGGTGGGAAACATAAAAGAAGACAACACAACCCAAGGACTAGGAACCAGTCCCAGACAGCCTGGAGCGCCTGAGAGAGGTGCTCTACTGCCGTTTGCAGAATTTTCCTACCCAGATTTGCCTCAGTTGAAACCTGGGTATGGACTCTGTAATGCTTTGAAAACGTATGTAGGCTAGACCAGGTCACAGCCTTACACACCTGTTCCACTGAAGCCTGATGCTGAATGGCCCACGAAGCGCCAACTGCTCGCGTGGAATGAGCCCGCAGCCCACTAGGAATGGGCTTGAGTTGCAAGTGGTAGACTTCATGGATCGCAGAGCGAATCCAGCGAGCCAGAGTCGCCTTTGAAGCTGCCTGTCCCTTCTTAGGCCCCTCAGGAATGACGAACAAAGAGTCCGTTTTCCTAAAGGGTGCTGTCCTGGATATGTAATATCTGAGAGCTCTGACGAGGTCTAACGAATGCGGAGACCTTTCCACCCTATGAACTGGGTGTGGACAAAAGGAAGGCAGAACAATGTCCTCGTTCAAATGAAACAGGGTAAGAACCTTTGGAAGGAAATCCGGAAGGGGGCGCAGAACCACCTTGTCCTGGTGAAAGATCAGAAAAGGCTCGCGGCAAGAGTGTGCTGGTAACTCCAAAACCCATCTGATGGACGTAATTGCCACCAGAAATGTTACCTTCCAGGACAGAAGAGCAAGGGAGGATTCCTTGAGGGGTTCAAAGGGAGACCTCTGGAGACCGTCCAGAACGAGGTTGAGGTCCCATGGGTCCAGCGGCCGTTTGTACGGGGGAACTAGATGGGAAACGCCCTGGTGGAAGGTCTGGACTTGCGGTTTTTGAGCCAGGCGGCATTGGTAGAAGATTGAGAGCGCTGAGACCTGCCCTTTAAGGGAACTGAGAGCCAACCCCGCTTGCAAGCCAGACTGTAAAAAGTCGAGAATTCTGGGGATGGCCAGAGGCATAGGCTGGACATTAGTTTTCCTGCACCATGAAAGGAAGATTTTCCACGTACGGTGGTAAATGCGGAATGAAGCAGGCTTTCGGGCACTGATCATGGTGGAAATAACCGCGGGGGAGAATCCCGCTCTTGTTAACCCCTTCACGACCGGCCGATTTTTCGCTTTCCGGTTTTATTTTCGCCATTCTTTTTCTGAGAGACGTAACTTTTTTATTTTTCAGTCAATATGGTCATGTGAGGGCTAATTTTTTGCGGAACGAGCTGTACTTTTAAATGAAACCCTCAGTTTTACCATATAGTGTACTGGAAAACGGCAAAAAAATTCCAAATGCAGAAAAATTGCAAAAAAAGTGCAATAGCACTATGGTTTTTGAGATATTTTATTCACTGTGTTAACTATATGGTAAAACTGATGTGTGGGTGTGATGCCTCAGGTCAGTGCGAGTTCGTAGACACCAAACATGTATAGGTTTACTTTTATATAAGGGGTTAAAAAAAATCGGAAGTTTGTCCGAAAAAAGTGGCGCACGTTTTACGCCATATTCCGTGACCCGTAGCATTCTCATTTTTTGGGATCTATGGCTCAGTGACGGCTTATTTTTTGCGCCTCGAGCTGACGTTTTTAACGGTACCTTTTTTGCACAGATGCTACGTTTTGATCGCCTCTTATTGCATTTTGCGCAAAAGTTGTGGCGACAAAAAAAACGTCGTTTTAGCGTTTGGAATTTTTTTGCCGCTACGCCGCATACTGATCAGATTAATTGATTTTATATTTTGATAGATCGGGCGTTTCTGAACGTGGCGATACCAAATGTGTGTATATTTTTTATTTTTTTAACCCTTTAATTTTCAATGGGGCGAATGGGGGGTGATTTGAACTTTTAGGTTTTTTTTTAATTTTTTAAAACTTTAACTTTTTTTTTTTTATTTTACTAGTCCCCCTAGGGGGCTATTGCGATCAGCATTCCGATCGCTCTGCACTATCTGCTGATCACAGCTACAAGGCTCTAAACAGCAGATACGCTCTCTTTCTCTTTAGCTGTGCCGCTGGCACAGCGAAAGTGAAAGCAAGTCAGGTGTAGTACAGGAGTCATCACATGACCCTATGCTACCATGACAACTATCGGGAGTCACGTGATCGCGTCACGTGACTTCCGGTATCGGGCGGTAAGTAAAATTTTACCGCGATCGCGCTTATAATGGCGCTGTCACATATTGACAGCGCCATATAAGGGGTTAAACGGCACGAGCAGATAACGATTCTGCTCGTGCCTAGCAGGCACACATCTCAGCTGTGAAAATCAGCTGAGATGTGTGCCGATCGCAGCATGATGCTGCCGGCAGACCGCGGGCAGTAAGGTTATGACCGCAGGAACGTAATTTTACGGCCCGCGGTCGTGAAGGGGTTAATACCCAGGTCTCAATGGCCATGCCGTCAGCTTCAGGGCTCTGGAGTTCTGATGGGAAATGGGCCCTTGCGTCAGCATGTCTGGGATGTCTGGAAGGCGCCACAGTGCGTCTGTGAGCATTTGTACTAATTCGGCGTACCAGGCGCGCCTGGGCCAGTCCGGTGCTTTCAGTATCACCGGGACTCCCTCTGCCTTGATCTTCCTGATTACCCGCGGCAGCGGGGGTAGAGGTGGAAACATGTAAGGCAGGCGGAAGTGGTGCCAGGAGCAGACTAGAGCATCCGCGCCGATGGACTGCGGGTCGCGTGACCTGGCTATGAACGCGGGAACCTTTGCATTCAACCTTGAGGCCATTAGGTCCACGTCTGGTGTGCCCCAGCGAGTGCAGATATGTAGAAACACATCTGGGTGGAGAGACCATTCTCTGGCGGCCAGGTCTTGGCGACTTAGAAAGTCTGCTGCCCAGTTCTCTACCCCTGGTATGTGTACTGCTGATATCACTGATCCCGTCGATTCGGCCCAGCTGAGGATCTTGTGGGTCTCGAGATAAGCCGCTTTGCTGCGGGTGCCCCCCTGCCGATTGAAATAGGCTACAGCTGTCGCATTGTCCGATTGGACTCAAATCTGACGACCCGCTAGCAGAGAGCAGAACGCTCTGAGGAAGATCGCGCGGAGGTCCAGGATGTTTATGGGTACGGAAGACTCCTGGGGCATCCAACTTCCTTGAGCAGTGTGGTGCCGGTACACTGCTCCCCAGCCTAGGAGGCTGGCGTCCGTGGTCAGGACCAGCCACTTCACTGGGAGAAAAGATCTCCCCTTCGATAGGGATGAGGACCGAAGCCACCAGCGGAGTGCGTACCTGACTGAAGGCGTCAGGTGAAGAAGTCTGTCCAGGGAGAAGGGGCTCTTGTCCCAGGCTGCTAGAAGGGCTAGCTGCAGTGGGCGGAGGTGCAGTTGAGCAAAGGGTACTGCTTCCATAGCCGCCACCATCCTGCCGAGCACTTTCATGCTGAATCGAATGGAGTGAGACGGAGGACGTAGAAGGCAGCGTACCGCTCGTTGAAGAGCGATCGCCTTGTCCTGAGGGAGAAAGATCAAGCCCAGACGGGTGTCCAGGGACATGCCCAGGAAGGTGATGGATCGTGATGGGATCGGGGATGATTTGTCTAGATTCCCTAGCCACCCTAAGCGGGATAGGGTGTCCACAGTGATCTGTACGCTGGTTGAGCAGTCGCGGAAGGAGGGGGCCTTGATGAGGAGGTCGTCCAAGTAAGGGAGAACGACTACTCCCCTGGGGTGAAGGACGCTCATGGCGGCCGTCATGACTTTGGTGAAGACCCTTGGTGCGGTGGCAAGGCCGAAGGGTAGAGCTACGAATTGAAAGTGGGAGTCCTGAACTGCGAAGCGGAGGAACTTTTGGTGATCTGGGGCGATGAGTATGTGCAGGTACGCGTCCTTGATGTCTATGGAGGCGAGGAATTCCCCTTCGACCATGGATGCAATAATGGACCTTAGGGACTCCATTCTGAATCTCCGTACGTGCACATGTTTGTTTATGTGTTTGAGGTCCAGGATGGGTCGAACTGACCCATCCTTTTTGGGGACCACAAAGAGGTTGGAATAAAAACCCTCGAACTTCTTGTCGTCTGGGACAGGTATTATCACTCCTGCTGTTTGGAGCGAGTGGATTGCTGAGAAAAAAGCTTCGCGTCAATTTCGAGTCTTTGGGGGGGTTTGAGAGAAAGAACAGACTCGGGGGTCGGGTCCGAAATTCTATGTGGTAACCGGAAGACACAAAGTCTCGCACCCATTTGTCGTCTGAGGCGGCAGCCCAGATGTGTTGAAAGAGCCGTGGTCGACCTCCTACAAGGAGTGTGTCTTCTGGGGCGCCGAAGGAGTCATGAGAGGGGAAAACGTCGTGGCCGAGTCTCCCTAGTCCTGGACTGTTTCGGTCTAGGCTGCCATGACGAAGTGGGTTTCGGGGAGAGCTGAGAAGGTCGGTCCCTGCGTAGTCCGAGGCTGGTGGCGGGGACAGCACGGGATGTTGACCAACCAAATGAGTTCCGAAAGGAGCGGAACGAGAACTATGGACGTCTGGTGAAGGACATCCTGGACTTCAGCTGGGGGAGGGAGGTACTCTTTCCTCCCGTGGCGTCACAAATGAGCTTGTCCAGACGTTGACCAAACAATCGGTCTGGAAAAAAGGAAAGGCCCATGAGAGACTTCTTGGAGGCAGAGTCCGCTCGCCATTTTCGGAGCCAGAGAGCTCTACGGATGGCTATGGTATTTGAGGCGGCAAACGCTGCGCAGGTAGCAGCATCCATGGAGGCCTGCATGAGGTACTCCGCCGCAGCGGCAATTTGAGCTGTTACCTATGTGAAGGTATGAGTGAACTGGGATTCCTCAAGCGAAGTGTTAAGGGATTCTGCCCAGACCGAGATCGCCTTTGCGACCCACACAGAGGCAAAGGAGGGGGAGAGGGAGGAACCCGCAGCCTCAAAAAGCAGAGCGGGCGAGGTGCTCCACCTGTCTGTCTGTCGGGTCCTTGAAGGAGGAACCATCGGGTAAAGACAGGAGCGTCTTTGTGGTAATGCGGGAGACCGGGGGGTCAACCGAGGGCGGATCGGCCCAGCCCTTAGGGGCAGGTGAGGCAAAAGGGTACCGGGACTCCATCAGTTTTCGGTTACCGAAGCGCCTGTCAGGCTTCTCCCTTTGCTTTGTGAGGATATCCTGAAACTCTGGGTGATCACCGAAAACCTTTTGGGGTTTCCTTGCCCTCTTAAAGGAGACTGCATGGTCAGTGGTAGTGGATGGGGGATCCTCCACATACAGAGTTTGGTTGATTGCTGCTATAAGGGAGTCTATTGCAGTTTGATCATCTGGGGAGGATGAAACCAAGGTACAAACAGCATTCTCCCTCCTCCAACTCTTCAGAAGCCGTGGAGCGTGTGGGAGAGCCTGCCCTGTGTGCTCCCGAGGGAGAGCCATGGGGGCCATGAGAGAGTGCTGGAGACACCCGGCCGTGTGCTCTTTTCCTGATCCCTGCAACCGGTGAAGCATGTGCCCGGATTACCTCAGAAGGATCCTCCATAGGGGTATCCTCAGGCTGCGTTCCCGTCCAGGGGCCCAGAAGGGTGTGGAGGACGACATTGCATAGCCAGCACAAGGTTCTGTGACAGTTTTTCCATGGATTGGGACAGAAACTGTGCCCATTCCGGTGGGCTGGGAGCCCTAGGCTCTGGGCTGACGGTTGCGGCGGTGGTGGCAGGGGGGGTCTTGGGGGGCTATAGGGGCACAGGACTCACAGAGAGAAGAGGTGTGTTTTCCTGGTAGCTCAGCGTGGCAGGCAGTGCAGGCTGAATAATAGACTATGTGGACCTTAGCACTCTTAGTGCCCTTAGAATTCTGCATGTTCCTAATAGGAATGCCAGGAGGGGGAGCAACGCTCAGCAGAGCTGCAAGTGAAGCAAGTAACTCACCAGAATCAGCCGATGGCCCTGCGTCCTCAGGAAGGAGTAAGCTCTGTGGAGATCTTCGCACGCTTTCCTGGGGGGCGGGGCTTATCGCGGCCGCGGGGGGCGGGGCTTAGCGCTAAAAGAGCGCGAGGAAGAAGTCAGTGTGCCCCCCCCTGCTGTGGGTAGTAAAAAACGGCGGGAAGAGATCTTCTGACAGGTTTCCTCCCTCTCCCTCCAGTCAGCACACAGCTTGTCACTGGTGGTTATCTCTGTTGGCTTTTCTGCTAGAGCAAATAAACAGAGCAAATAAACAGGGTGAGTTCCTGAGTTCTGGGCCCTCCCCCTGCCACCCGTAAATTATGTGTGCAGGACTTTCTGCAAACAGCAAGGGACTTCCCCCTCCTCCAGCCAGCAAGCTAGAGAAAAGTTAACACTATGTGTTCAAGATCCCTGGGGCTCTCCTCCTAACAATCAGCAAGGGACTCTCTCATAATAAATACTGTAAATTCAGCAGTCCTGGGAGCCTTCCCTGCACCGTCTTTTCTCCCTTTGTCTGGGAAACCAGTCAGGGGGGATCTCACCTTAAACACTGCTTCAGTCCAGGCAGTAAAAATAGCACAGTCAGCTTGCTGTGTCCGGTCACACAGGTGCCATGTTCATCTCAGAGCCTGCAAAGAGCAGCTGAGGAATTGTGCCTCTGCCCTGGGCTCTGGAAAATCGGCGTCTGTGGGACCCGTCGTCCAGCCCAGGATCCAGCGTCGCAGGAGGGGGTACGTGGAGGCGACACTCCACGTTCCCGCCCGTTGATGGTAGTGGGAGATCGGTCCCAAAAGGAAACCGTCGCCCTCAAAAAATAACAAACCTTGAAAGGAAGTGCCTCCTACAGACACTAAGCTAAAACGGAGGCTGCCTGGCCCGGCCAGGGGGTGTATACTGCAGAGGAGGAGCTATGCTTTTGCATCTACTTAGTGTCCTCCTATGGATAGGCAGCATAACACCCATGGTCCTGTGTCCCCCAATGAGGCGTCAGAGAAAATTCCAGATATCAAACTTTGCAACAAAACCTTCAGGCCTCTGATAAAAAGTTAAAGATGAATTTCACCTTTCAGAACAACACTGGCCCTAAGCACTCCAAATCAACTAAAGAACGGGTTCAATGATAGATTATCACAGTTTTAGAATTATGATGGGTTTTGATGACAAAAACATGGCATATTAATAGGGGTTTGCGATACACGTATACCCAGTGTAGCATCACTTATATGGTACTGCTCTTAGTTCTTCCAGATTAGTGTACTATATATGGTCTATAGACTACACTTCATAGAATACCTTGGCATTCACTAAGCTGTGACCAAAATATCTGTAAAACAGTCTTCTAAACTGGCCTTATACGTTCCTGTAGCTTAATTATTATGCCCACACTCACCAATGAGAAATGGACTCAACACATTTCTACCCATATGCATATTACTTACCATCAAATTGGAAATGCATGGTCTGATGGATCCGCTCGGTCACACTGGCCAGCCAGTCTAGGAAGGTCAACGACACCTGACTCTCACTCATCAGCTGATTTGGCACTATGAAAATGATATAAGAAAGCATTGAACATTATCTTGGTTGGCACACGTTCATATGAGCATATAAAAGAAAAATCATCCAAGTTCTCCCCAGTAAAAATGGCAGCCATATGGTAGGCATGCATGTGGGATCTGTATAATAATCAATTTTATATATCAAAAGTTATTAAAACATACAAGGCCAAATACAGTTTCTTATGATAAAGATTTGCACTGTATTTGGAACAATCAGATGCTACATGGTTGATCCTTAAGGCATCTGATTTTTTTTTTTGTGCCCCCATACACTTGATTGGCGAGTCAACCTTCGATCCTCACAAGATCTTCTCCTCTGCTCCCCTCTCATTTCCTCTTCCCACAATCGCATCCAAGATTTCTCCCGTGCCTCCCCCATACTCTGGAATGCTCTGCCACAACATATCAGACTCTCGCCTACCTTGACAAGCTTCAAAAGGAACCTGAAGACCCTCCTCTTCCGACAAGCCTACAACCTGCCGTAACCCTCAGTCTGATACAGCACCGCACGACCAGCTCTACCCTCGCCTACTGTATCCTCACCCATCCCTTGTAGATTGTGAGCCCTCGTGGACAGGGACCTCTATCCTCCCATACCTGTCTGTACCTTGTATTGTTTATGATTATTGTACTTGTCCCTATTATGTGTACCCCTTTCACATGTAAAGCGCCATGGAATAAATGGCGCTATAATAATAAATATAAGAACATGCTGAAAAAACTACTGCATGGTGTGACTTTTCAAGAGCAGATTTGGTACATGACCGAAAAGCTAGACTAAATAACAAAAGTGCTGGCACTTTTTTTTTCAAAAATAGCACTTGGATCAAAAACATGACTGTGTGAACTTGGCCTTAGACTGATGAGATAGGGAGACTAACATTGTAGGGTGGATGAACGTCACGGAGCAGGGAGGTACTGATCATCGGGGGGCCTTCTATTAAAAAAAAAAGTGGAGTGAAATGGCAGCCGGGAGCTCAGTCCTGTGTCACATGCAGCACTCTGTCTCACTCCGGTCGCCCGCACTCCAAACCACGTGACCCGATTATACCCCCTCCATCTCAAGACTACTCATTCCTCTCCACTTCACTTTTCTAACAAAAAATGGACTTATTGATAAGTGGGGCTTTTCTTACAGATCTTGCAGTGATGTTTCTTCAAAGTTACCTAATGTTGCCAGTTGTGATGTTCACTTGCTACAGAAATGCCTTAATCTACTCCTGCGCTTATGGCACACTTTCACTAAGTTCTTATTGAAGACACTTTCCTAAGTAAACTCAGAAAGTAGATGCTTTACCCTGTGTGCGCAGCGTCCTGAGCATCATACTGAACTTAGGACAAGTTGCCTCTGCCAAGTTTGCATCTTCAAGGAGGATCAGTGGCTCCCCTTGATCCTTGGCCACACACTTGGTCTTCTAGCGTTCAAGCTGGAGCCTACGTGAGTCACACCTTCTACATCATAACATCACTCATCTGTTCTGTACCCGATATAGGGCCCGTACTCTCCACTCCATCCTACTATTAACAGACAATTTGTCGCCTACATAGTATATCTGGTACGCTCCACGCATGAGAAAAGGTTTATTAACAATTAACACAGCTCATCCTAACCCCAACCAATACCCAGTTATAATTAGTATACTTAGATCATGTTGATCCTTAGAGCCTTTAGTGCTGCTTTACATGACTGCTCAGTCATCTCCATTGCTTGCCATGCCGCTCCCTTTTACTTTTGTTCCTAACATTTCACCTGTGTTGCTTCCTTTGGTCCAATTGTCCTGCCTAAAGGCCCCATCACACGCAGCGATATCTCTAGCGAGTGTACCCGCCCCTGTCGTTTGTGCGTCACAGGCAAATCGCTGCCTGTGGCGCACAATATCGTTAGGCGCCATCACACGGACTTACCTGCCTAGCGTCGTCGCTGTAGCCGGCGAACCGCCTCCTTTCTAAGGGGTTGGTTCGTGCGGCGTCACAGCGATGTCACTAAGCGACCGCCCAATTAAACATCCCGCCCACCTCCTTCCTTCCTCATTGCCGGCGACCGCAGGTAAGCTGCAGTTCGTCGTTCCCGAGGTGTCACATGTAGCGATGTGTGCTGCCTCGGGAACGAACAACCTGTGACCTCAACAATCAACGATTTTTTGAAAATGAACGACGTGTCAACGATGGACGATAAGGTGAGTATTTTCCATCGTTAACAGTTGTTCGTTGGTTTCACACGCAACAACGTCGATAACTATGCCGGATGTGTGTCACGGAATCTGTGACCTCGGCGATATATCGTTAGATACGTTGTTGCGTGTGACGGGGCCTTAACTCCCCACACCACAGGTGGTCCCCAAATATTTCCAACGCCATGCCACTAACAAATCCATCACACAATGTGTGTTGCATTAACTCCCAGCACAGACGCACCAAAGTCTTTCCCCACTATTTGTGACATGGCATTCACAATCTATTCCAGATGAATTTACGCACCAAAAATAAAATAGCGCTCTTTCCTTTCAGAGCCCGGCCGTGTGCCCAAATTGCAGTTTTTGACCCCATATAAGGTATCAGTGCGTGCAGGAGAAATTGCCCGGATATTATCAGCAGAGGTGCTACGGTCAGTCAAAAAGTGGATGAATTTTTAAACTTCCCAAACATGGATTTCACAGCCTAAACCTCCGAGCTGCCCACTAATGGTATGTACAGCCTGTGCCTGATAGTGCAGCACTGCACTGGCTGCACCTTATATACCAAAAGCCTGATGTTTGGTTCCCTTTAAGTGGTTTTCTGTTGTTTTTTAACGTGTGGTGTAAACATATGCCTGCAATGTCAGCTCACCTGGTCTCTTTATAGCAGAGTTGATCACTGGCTTTTTTGGGATCGTTTTCTTTAGACTGGCAGTTACAGCGTCCTGGACTAAACAGTTTGCACCTAACACAGAGAAAATAATAGAGAGCTGAAACTGAAAGCATTATTACTGTTTACCTATATGGTAGAGACTACGATTAGATGTGAAAAGTATGCAAAAGCACAAATTGGTATTTTTGCACCATTTGCCTTCTATAGCCGTATAGCTTAAAGTCTGCAGATTGAGTTAACTGATAACTAGAAAGCACAGTTTAAGGCCCCCTTCACATGTCCGTGAAAAACACGCACGTGTTACGTTCCGTTTTTCGGGTCCGTGATCCGTTTTTATGGTACGTGTGGCATTCGTGTGAATGGCGTATGCTAGCCGTGTGTGATTGTGGAATGTCCATGTGTGCGTGAGATACGTAAGTGACATGTCCGTGTGTTGCCCGTGTGAAATGTTCCGTGTGTGATGCACAATGTCGTTGACGTTGATACATGTTGGCTGACAGCAGACAGAGTTGCGCAATGAGAATGAACTCTGGTGAACTTCACCCGACTTCATTGTCATATCGCGGCTCTATCTGGGTGTCGCATCCTGATTAGCGGTCACCCGTGAAGAACTCACCGGTGACCACTAATCCCCTGAGTCACTGAAGTGAGCAGTGAGATTAGCGCGGTCGTCACTCAGGTTACCCGCGGCTAGATGGATCCTCCAACCGAGACCGCAACTCACCTGTGACTTCATCACTGTCACTCGGGCGACTTGCTGTCACAGCTGGAGGCTCCAGCGGTGGCCGCGAGTAACCTGAGTGACGTTATCGCTGATCGCGCTACTCACCACAGCTGCTGCGTGGAGCTGACAGGAGCGGCGGTGTTCTTCTGCAGCTCCTGACAGCTTCATGTAGCAGAGCTGGAAGCGACGCGGGACCTCTGTGGATTACGCCGGACATGGATGGGTTTTTGGGGCTTAATAAAGTGGTGAACGAGGGTATTTGTTAGTGTTTATTATTGCAAATAAAGGATTTTTTCACTGTGTGTGTTTATTAACTTTAAATTACAGGTGAATCATTGGGGGTGTCTCAGACGTCTGCAATGATTAATCTAGGACTTAGTGGCAGCTATGGGTTGCTGCCATTAACTCCTTATTACCCAGTTTGCCAACGCACTAGGACAAATCGGGAAGAGCCGGGTAGAGTCCCAGAACTGTCACATCTAATGTATGCGGCAATTCTGGGCGGCTGTTGGCTGATATTGTTAGGCTGGAGGGCTCCCCATAACGTGGGGCTCCCCATCCTGAGAATACCAGCCTTCTGCCGTGTGGCTTTATCTTGGCTGGTATAAAAATTGGGGGGGGGGGGGGGGACCGCACGCTGTTTTTTTTAATAATCTAATTATTTATTTTACTGCACAGTATAGACCCGCCCACCAGCTGCTGTGATTGGTTGCAGGGAGACAGCGGTCCCTCAGCGTGGGGGCGTGTCTCACTGCAACCAATCATAGGCGCCGGTAGGCGGGGAAAGCAGGGAATACTAGATTGATTCTTGAGCGGCCGGCTTTTTCAAAATAGTAAAAGCCGCCGGAGTTTGTTTTTTTTTTTAACAGCTGTGCAGCACCGCGCCGGAGATCGGGGAACGGTAAGTATGAGAGAGAGGGGGGAGACTGACCGACAGACAGAGAGGGACAGACAAGACAAAGATACCGACCGACAGACAGAGAGAGAGACCGACGGACGGACTGAGGGAGATTGACTGACATACACAGAAAAAAAACAAAACAAAACCGTCATCGCTAGAAAAAAGCACAAACGTACGTGTGCTCACGGACCCATAGACTTTCATTGGGTGCGTGTGTGCGTGTTCCGTGCAGAAAATGGACATGCATCTGTGCTATACGGATACACATATGTTTCACGCACACGGACACACGCATCGTACAGAATAACGCACGTGTAACTACAAACATTAAATAACATTGGAGCACGTGTGTCCGTGTCTCCGGTACATACGGAAACTGACCAAACACGCACGTGTTTCACGGACGTGTGAAGGGGGCCTAAAGGGAATCTGTCACCAGGTTTCTGCTCCCCCATCTGTAGAGAATTGATTCCAGCGATGTGTCACTTACTGAGCTGTTTGCTGTAATTTTGATAAATGTTTTTGTTTTCTCTGCTGCAGATCTAGCAGTTATACAGAGCTCATGAATATGCAGGATTACCTGGCAGCACACAATGTCGTTTTCTAATGATAATATACTGCTGTTTAAACAGTGATGTTATCAAAACTACACTATGCAGCCCAGTAAGTCACATCACTGGAATCGAGGTCTCGGTACCTACATTATGCTGATCTCAGATTAGGTGGCAAAAACCTTATAACATATTCCCTTTAAGGGGGAACAGTTCTCCTTTTGGAGATTGTCAAGCTGGTGTAAGGAGACTCATAGGCCATGCAACGCTCCTCTGGGAAATTAAATATGTAAATAGCCTCTTCAGAAGGAAACTTACTTGATTTCTGGTACTACCTATTGCATGAAGCAATCCTAAGGCCGTGTGCACCTGTTGAGTATTTCGTGAGGTCTCTTTTCTCCCGCAATATCTGCTAGTCAAAACCAGGAATAGGTGATAAATGCAGCAGTGGTGCGCGTGTTTCTATTAGGCTATGTGCACACGTTGCGTTTTTTTCAGCGCGGAAAAAAACGCACCCTCTGACAGAGGGGAGAATTGTAAACAATGCGTTTTGGGAAAAACGCATAAAAAACGCATGCGTTTTTCGTGCGTTTTTCATGTGTTTTCTTCAGGTGCGTTTTTGACCACATGATCCAGTGACCGTGCCACAGTACATCCAGTACACAGTGACAGCCTTCCTGCAGAGATGTGAGTGTTGTCCACGGGAGAACGCAGCTGCCCATGCCCACGATTTGGGTTCAGGCTGCTGTGGAGCTCTATGCTACCTGCAGAGAACACTCTTGTCTCCGCAGCATAAATTTACTTGCTGAGGCTTCGGAAGCTGCACCACAGGTCAGTTTATGCTGCGGAGAAAAGAAGCACAGTGGGCACGGGATTTCTAAAATTCCTTCCACTGTGCTTCTACTGTACAACGCAGCGCTATCGACACAGGGAAAACACTCTGCGCCCATAACGCTGCAAACCCTGATTGTGGGCACACAGCCTAAAATGTGTCAATGGATGTCAAACATATATATAACGTCCCACCCCCTGCATATTCTAAGCTGGCGCCCTTTAGTGCCTTTCATGTGGCACTAAAGGGTGCCTAGCCATGTATTTAGCCCAAAAAAAAAATTAAAATAAATGACGTGGGGTCCCCCCTATTTTTGATAGCCAGTCAGGGTAAAGCAGACAGCTGTAGCCTGCAAACCACAGCTGACAGCTTCATCTTGTCTGGTGATCAATTTGGAGGGCTCCCCAAGCTGTTGTTTTTTTTTTATTTATAAATAACACGTGGGGTCCCCCCAAATTAGATCACCAGCCAAGGTGAAGCTGACAGCTGGGGTCTGGTATTCTCAGGGTGGGAAGAGCCATGGTTATTGGACTCTTCCCAGCCTAACAATAGCAGGTCACAGCCGCCCCAGAAGTGGCGCATCCATTAGATGCGCCAATCCTGGCGCTTCGCCCCAACTCATCCCGCGCCCTGGTGCGGTGGCAAACGGGGTAATTTATGGGGTTGATACCAGATGTGTAATGTCACCTGGCATCAAGCCCAGCAATTAGTGATGTCACGGCGTCTGTTTGATACCAGACCTAACTAATTGACAGTAATAGCAAAAAAAATTGACAACCAAAAAAAAATTTATTTGAAAAAACACTCCCCAAAAACATTCCCTCTTTAACCAATTTATTGAAAAGAAAAAAAATTGGGTCCGCAGTATCCATTTTTAACGTCCCACGTCACTTCTGGACCTTCTAGAATATGGGGGGCACGCTCAGGGAACGTGTCCCCCATTTTCTAGTAGTGCAGACACTCCATTTGAGGAGAGTGGGTGCAAAGAATCTGCACCCACTCTCCCTGGGTCACAGCTGCACAGTGCCGAGCAGCAGCAGCCAGCGCAGCTCACACTGAACACAGGAAGCTGTCAGCTGCTCGGCACATGTGACCGGTCGGCGTCTGCTGTGAAGGAGGAGGGGGCCGCGGGGGATCAGCGCTGTGACAGGTACGGGGGTTACCGGGGGGACACCGGGGGGAATAGGGGGTGACCGGGGCCTGGGGAGCAGTTTTCTGTCGCATGTGTTATTGCACATGCGACAGAAACAGAGGAGTAGGGCGGCCGGTGCGCTACTGTGCGCGCGGCCATGTTGGATTTTCGGGAGGGGCGGGCACTTTGGCGACACCGGGGGCTTTCCTGAACTTTGCCAGGAAGTGAGGTCAACAGGAAACCTCTTGACCTCACTTCCAGGTAAATGCCTGCGTTCTGGCATGCCGATAAAGCCCGCGGACCGCAACAAAAAAGCAGCTCACTGCGTTGTAGCTGGGGTCTGACCCGCATCATTGATTCAATGGGGGAGAGAACGCAGCCACAACGCACAAAAGAAGTGACATGCTGCTTTTCTTTCCGCACCGATTTTTGGCATTCAAAACGCTGCGTTTAGAAACGCAGCGTGTGCACTGATTTTTCGGCTTTCTCATACACTTTGCTGCGAAAGCTGAACGCATGCAATTTGCCACTGAAACGCTGCGGTTCTAAACGCAGCGTTTCCGCGGTAAAAAACGCAACGTGTGCACACAGCCTTATACTTTTCCTTTGATTCAACTGAGTCTTTATAGGCCAAAATGATGAGGTGAAAAACTCAAATACTTACCTTGTGTGTGTACGTAGCCTAACAGTCAATATTAACCCTTTAACAAGCCTTGCCACATGACTTAGGATAAGAAGCCAAACCAGAAACTCCATTTGCAGACTCGTGTTTTGTGATGTTGCCCCTCCTCAGAGCAATCCTAAGTCATGTGGCAAGACTCAAAGTGTTAATGTTGACTTTTAGCATTGCTACATCTATTAGGTGGCACCAGAGATCAAGTCCTCTTCTTTCTGAAGAGGATATTAGCATATGAATAGCGTCTAACACTTATCTCTCTTTTCCTGAGCTCTTATGATTTTTTTTTAGCCCCAAACACATGAATTTCAGTGCTCCCAATAGCTAGACAATCCCTTAAAGGGAATCTATCACCAGGTTTTTGCCATCTAACTTCAGAGCAGCATAACGTAGGGGCAGAGACCCCGATTCCAGCGATGTGTCACTTATGGGGCTGCTTAGTGTAGTTTTGATAAAATCACTGTTTAATCAGCAGTAGATTATCATTACAGGACTACTTGGCATGCTGCAGGTATTCCAGCATATTCATGAGTTCTGTATAACTGCTAGATCTGCAGCAAAGAAAACATTGATTTTATCAAAATGACAGCAAACAGCTCAGTAAGTGACACATCACTGCAATAAGGGTCTCGGTCTCTACATTATGCTGCTCTCAGATGGGGGAGCAAAAACCTGGTGACAGATTCCCTTTAAGGCTCCTCTGCTTGTCTCTTAATGTACAAATACAATTCCTGTGTGGGGACAAGCTGAGCATCCTAGTAAAACACTTGGTCCCCACAAACACAAAAGTTGCTTGTGCATAAAACTATGGTGACAAAAATTGTGGCAGCAGCGTACACCCATGGTATCCTGTGTCCCCCCTAATGAAGAGACCAAGAAAACCATGCAGACAAATATTTGCCACTATTGTCTACAGCAGATTCCAAATGTGATCTTTTTCAGCAGCTTTGGCTTGTGGTCACCTAGCCCGCCCTGCCAGGAGTCCTGGACCTCCACCACCTCCTTATTCTGGATGATCACCGCTTACACCAGAGCTGTGGAGTCGGTAAGCCAAACCTTCGACTCAGACTCCACAATTTCCCTTGCACCGACTCAGACTCCACGACTCCGACTCCTACATATGTTGCTTATAGTTAAGTGAAAAATGTATTGTAGTACATTAACATGTGTATGTGATCATCAGGCATTTAATAATTGTTATGATACAATAATCAAGATATTTGGATAGAACATAAAATATAATTTATTGGAATACAACTTTAGAACACAAAAACCGGTCATAAATTGTAAATATGTAATACATTATGTAATATACAGTAGATTACATATATATATTGTGTGTGTATATATATATATAATCATATTTACAATTTATTAGTTGTGTTCTTAAGTTGTATTCCAATAAATATATTTTATGTTCTATCTAAATATCTTGATTATTGTATCCTAAAAATTATTAAATGTCTGATGTTGCACTACAATATATTTTTCACTTAAATATGAGCATTATACTAAATGTTATTATTTACTATGTTTTTGTTGAAAACTGTTTTTTGCCACTTACATAGTGTATTACATAGTGTTATATATAACACTATGTAATACACTATGTAAGTGGCAAAGAAGGGAATTTTGTTTACTTACCGTAAATTCCTTTTCTTCTAGCTCCTATTGGGAGACCCAGACAATTGGGTGTATAGCTTCTGCCTCCGGAGGCCACACAAAGTATTACACTTTAAAAAGTGTAACCCCTCCCCTCTGCCTATACACACCCCCGTGCATCACGGGCTCCTCAGTTTTGGTGCAAAAGCAGGAAGGAGGAAACTTATAAATTGGTCTAAGGTAAATTCAATCCGAAGGATGTTCGGAGAACTGAAAACCATGAACCAAAAGAACAATTCAACATGAACAACATGTGTACACAAAAGAACAAACAGCCCGAAGGGAACAGGGGCGGGTGCTGGGTCTCCCAATAGGAGCTAGAAGAAAAGGAATTTACGGTAAGTAAACAAAATTCCCTTCTTCTTTGTCGCTCCATTGGGAGACCCAGACAATTGGGACGTCCAAAAGCAGTCCCTGGGTGGGTAAAAGAATACCCCGATAAAAAGAGCCGACAACGGCCCTCCTCTTACAGGTGGGCCACCGCCGCCTGAAGGACCTGCCTACCTAGACTGGCATCTGCCGAAGCATAGGTATGCACCTGATAGTGTTTCGTGAAAGTGTGCAGACTAGACCAGGTAGCTGCCTGACACACCTGCTGAGTCGTCGCCCGGTGCCGCAATGCCCAGGACGCACCCACGGCTCTGGTAGAATGGGCTTTCAGCCCTGAAGGAATCGGAAGCCCAGAAGAACGGTAGGCTTCAAAAATCGGTTCCTTGAATCCACCGAGCCAAGGTTGACTTGGAAGCCTGCGACCCCTTACGCTGGCCAGCGACAAGGACAAAGAGTGCATCAGAATGGCGCAGTGGCGCCGTGCGAGACACGTAGATCCGGAGTGCTCTCACTAGATCTAACAAATGCAAATCCTTTTCACATTGGTGAATTGGATGAGGGCAAAATGAAGGTAAGGAGATATCCTGATTGAGATGAAAAGGGGACACCACCTTGGGGAGAAAGTCCGGGACCGGACGCAGAACCACCTTATCTTGGTGAAATACCAGGAAGGGGGCTTTGCATGACAGCGCTGCAAGCTCTGACACTCTTCGGAGTGACGTAACTGCCACTAGAAATGCCACCTTCTGCGAAAGACGTGATAGAGAGACATCCCGCAGCGGCTCAAAAGGTGGTTTCTGAAGAGCCCGTAGAACCCTGTTAAGATCCCAGGGTTCCAGCGGCCGCTTGTAAGGTGGGACTATGTGGCAAACTCCCTGCAGGAACGTGCGGACCTACGGAAGCCTGGCTAGACGCTTTTGAAAAAACACGGAAAGCGCCGATACTTGTCCCTTGAGAGAGCCGAGAGACAAACCCTTGTCCATTCCGGATTGAAGGAAGGAAAGAAACGTGGGTAAGGCAAACGGCCAGGGGGTAAACCCCTTATCAGAGCACCAGGCTAAGAAGATCCTCCAAGCCCTGTGATAGATCTTGGCTGACGTTGGTTTCCTGGCCTGTCTCATAGTGGCAATGACCTCTTGAGATAACCCTGAGGACGCTAGGAGCCAGGACTCAATGGCCACACAGTCAGGTTGAGGGCCGCAGAATTCAGATGGAAAAATGGCCCTTGAGACAGCAAGTCTGGTCGGTCTGGGAGCGCCCACGGTTGACCCACCGTGAGGTGCCACAGGTCCGGGTACCACGACCTCCTCGGCCAGTCTGGAGCGACGAGGATGGCGCGGCGGCAGTCGGACCTGATCTTGCGCAACACTCTGGGCAGCATTGCCAGAGGAGGGAAGACATAAGGCAGTCGAAACTGCGACCAATCCTGAACTAAGGCGTCCGCCGCCAGAGCTCTGTGATCCTGAGACCGTGCCATGAATGCCGGGACTTTGTTGTTGTGCCGGGACGCCATGAGATCGACGTCCGGCGTTCCCCAGCGGCAACAGATCTCTTGAAACACGTCCGGGTGAAGAGACCATTCCCCTGCGTCCATGCCCTGGCGACTGAGAAAGTCTGCTTCCCAGTTTTCTACGCCCGGGATGTGAACCGCGGAGATGGTGGAGGCTGTGGCCTCCGCCCACAGCAGAATCCGCCGAACTTCTTGGAAGGCTTGACGACTGCGAGTGCCGCCCTGGTGGTTGATGTACGCGACCGCCGTGGCGTTGTCCGACTGTATGCGGATCTGCCTGCCCTCCAGCCACCGATGGAACGCTTTTAGGGCTAGATACACTGCCCTTATCTCCAGAACATTGATCTGAAGGGAGGACTCCGTCGGAGTCCAGGTTCCCTGAGCCTTGTGGTGGAGAAAAACCGCTCCCCACCCTGACAGACTCGCGTCCGTCGTGACCACAGCCCAGGATGGGGGCAGGAAAGATTTTCCCTTCGACAGAGAAGTGGGAAGAAGCCACCACTGAAGAGAGGTCTTGGCTGCCAGAGAAAGGGAGACGTTCCTGTCTAAGGACGTCGACCTCTTGTCCCATTTGCGGAGAATGTCCCATTGGAGTGGACGCAGATAAAACTGCGCAAAGGGAACTGCCTCCATTGCTGCCACCATCTTCCCCAGGAAGTGCATGAGGCGCCTCAAGGGGTGTGACTGGGCCCGAAGGAGAGATTGCACCCCTGTTTGCAGCGAACGCTGTTTGTCCAGCGGTAGCTTGACTATCGCTGAGAGAGTATGAAACTCCATCCCGAGGTAAGTCAGTGATTGGGTCGGAGTCAATTTTGACTTTGGGAAATTGATGATCCACCCGAACCTCTGGAGAGTCTCCAGAGCCACGGTCAGACTGTGTTGACATGCCACCCGGGAGGGTGCCTTGACTAGGAGATCGTCTAAGTACGGGATCACCGAGTGGCCCTGAGAGTGTAGGACTGCCACAACGGATGCCATGACCTTGGTGAAGACCCGTGGGGCTGTCGCCAGGCCGAAAGGCAGTGCCACAAACTGAAGGTGTTCGTCCCCGATGGCGAAACGCAGGAAGCGTTGATGCTCTGGAGCGATCGGCACATGGAGATAGACATCCCTGATGTCGATTGATGCTAGGAAGTCTCCTTGGGACATCGAAGCGATGACAGAGCGGAGGGATTCCATGCGAAACCGCCTGGTTCTCACATGTCTGTTGAGCAATTTGAGGTCCAAAACGGGACGGAATGAACCGTCCTTTTTTGGTACCACAAACAGGTTGGAGTAAAAACCGCGACCCCGTTCCTGAAGGGGAACGGGGATCACAACTCCTTCTGTCTTCAGAGTGTCCACCGCCTGAAAAAGTGCCACGGTTCGCTCGGGGGGCGGAGATGTTCTGAAAAAACGAGTCGGAGGACGAGAGCTGAACTCTATCCTGTAACCGTGAGACAGAATGTCCCTCACCCATCGATCTTGGACATGTGGCCACCAGGCGTCGCAAAAGCGGGAGAGCCTGCCACCGACCGAGGATGCGGTTTGGGGAGGCCGAAAGTCATGAGGAGGCCGCCTTGGAGACGGTGCCTCCGGCGGTCTTTGGAGGACGTGACTTAGACCGCCATGCAGAAGAGTTTCTCTGGCTCTTCTGTGGCCTGTTGGACGAGGAGGATTGGGATCTGGCAGAGGGCCGAAAGGACCGAAACCTCGCTTGAATTTTTCGTTGCTGAGGTCTCTTTGGTTTGGGCTGGGGTAAGGACGAGTCCTTTCCCTTGGATTGCTTAATAATTTCATCCAATTGTTCGCCAAACAATCGGTCGCCAGAAAAAGGCAAACCGGTCAAGAACTTCTTGGAAGCAGAGTCTGCCTTCCATTCGCGTAGCCACATGGCTCTGCGGACTGCCACCGAATTGGCGGATGCTACCGCTGTACGGCTAGCAGAGTCCAGGACAGCATTCATGGCGTAGGATGAAAATACCGACGCCTGAGAAGTCAACGACGCTACTTGCGGAGCCGAGGTACGGGTGACCGCATTAATCTCAGACAGACAAGCTGAGATAGCCTGGAGTGCCCACACTGCTGCAAAGGCTGGGGCAAAGGACGCGCCTATGGCTTCATAGATGGATTTCATTAGGAGCTCTATCGGCCTGTCCGTGGTATCCTTGAGCGTTGAACCGTCAGCCACTGCCACAACGGATCTAGCCGCCAGTCTAGAGACTGGAGGATCCACCTTGGGACATTGAGCCCAACCCTTAACTACGTCAGAGGGGAAGGGGTAACGTGTGTCATTAAGGCGTTTAGTAAGGCGCTTGTCCGGGAAAGCCCTGTGCTTCTGGACAGCATCTCTGAAGTTCGAGTGATCGAAGAAAACACTCCGAGTACGTTTGGGAAACCTAAACTGGTGTTTCTCCTGCTGTGCGGCCGACTCCTCTCTAGGTGGAGTTGGGGGAGAAAGATCTAGCACCTGATTGATGGACGCTATAAGGTCATTTACTATGGCGTCCCCTTCAGGTGTATCAAGATTGAGAGCAACGTCAGGGTCAGAGTCCTGGGCTGCGACCTCCGCCTCATCCTCTAGAGAGTCCTCAAGCTGAGACCCCGAACAGCGTGATGAAGTCGGGGAAGATTCTAATCGAGCCCGCTTAGCCGGTCTGGGACTGCGGTCCGTGCCGGAGTCCTCCACGTAATAACTAGAGGCCACCCCAGGCGCACGCTTCGTCGCAGACCGAGAGGGGCCTGGGGGCGATCCCGCAGTGCCCGGGGCCTGTGTAAGGGCCGGTCTGGACTGCAAGGCTTCTAGTATCTTAGCAGACCATTTGTCCATAGACTGAGCCATGGATTGTGACAGTGACTCAGAGAGTTTCTCAGCTAAAACTGCAAACTCTGTCCCTGTCACCTGGACAGGGGAAACCGGCGGTTCTACCTGGGCCGAGGGTCCCACCAGTGCCCCAGGCTCCGGCTGAGCGAGTGCCACAGGGCCCGAGCATTGCTCACAGTGAGGGTAGGTGGAACCTGCAGGTAGCATAGCCGCACAAGAGGTACAGGTTGCAAAATAACCCTGTGTCTTGGTACCCTTGCTCCTTGTGAACGACATGCTGTTGTCTTCCAGGAGAGTGATCACTGAGGGATATATAGCCACAAGCTAACAGTACAGCCGAACCGAGAAAATGTATACAAATATAATATATATATATATATATATATATATATATATATATATATATATATATATATATATATATATATATATACAGTTCGGCACTCTATGGGGCCCAGCACCGGGTGACCGGTGTGGCTTACCGACCGCTCAAGCGGTGTGTGGCCACCAGATTCCCTGCCTCGGGTCTCCCAGAGATGCAGCCAGAAGTCCTCCACCGGCAGAATGTGTTAAAACATGGCTGTCGGCGTTCACAGGGGAGGAGGGAGCCGTGGGCGTAACTACAAAAGTGCGGGAATCTGGCCCCAGAGTGATTAGTGAGGGGGGCGGAGGACAGCTACGTGTGCTCCAGCCCTCACTGTCGGCGCCAGACCGACCGTCCCGCCCTTACCCCTGACTGGCAGGCCCAGGGGCGGGAGTTTAATGCACTAGGCCGCAAAAGCCGGGGACTAAAGTTAAAACCGCGGCCGGCAAGCAGGCGCGATCGGCGCGGTAGTCCCGGTCTCATACCAACACCGCAGTCGCTGCAGCGTCTGAGGCCAAGGTGCTCCATGCACCGTCCCCAAGGGGACACAGAGTACCTGTAGATGCAGGGTCCTGTCCCTGATGATACTCAGTCTCCTGTCCTACAGAATCCCACAGGGGCTGCGGAGGGAGCCCGATCCCAGTGCCTGGATGACCGGATAGGATCCCACTTCTCCCAGAGCCCCTAAGGGATGGGGAAGGAAAACGGCATGTGGCTCCAGCCTGTGTACCCGCAATGGGTACCTCAACCTTAACAACACCGCCGACTTAGTGGGGTGAGAAGGGAGCATGCCGGGAGCCCTGTTAGAGGCCCTCTTTTCTTCCATCCGATACAATCAGCAGCTGCTGCTGACTAAAATGGGAGCATGAGTGCATGTGTGCCTCCTTCAACACAAAGCATAAAACTGAGGAGCCCGTGATGCACGGGGGGGTGTATAGGCAGAGGGGAGGGGTTACACTTTTTAAAGTGTAATACTTTGTGTGGCCTCCGGAGGCAGAAGCTATACACCCAATTGTCTGGGTCTCCCAATGGAGCGACAAAGAAAAACAGTTTTCAACAAAAACATAGTAAATAACATTAGTGCAGTCTATGAATTTGTTGTAAGAAATAGAATTGCCTCCATCAGATCCTCCTTCGCAGATAACCTCAAATCTGACCTAATAATTTTAAGGCTAGAGAACAACCTCTCTACACTAACTTGGGTTGGAGGCAAAGCCGTAACCACATGGGCAACATCTCTAACAATTTCCGGGTATAAAGAAATTGCCTCATGCACAGTCAGTTTTGATGAATGGTTGAATTTTTCTATTTCTTTGAGAGCAAGTTAAAAATTTTACTGAAATCTGGTCAAATCTGCTGCTATAGGAGACTGAGTGAAATCTTTTTCCTTGCGGCAACACTTTGCCTGCTCCATGTCATCCAAATACTTGTCAAAGTTAAACTTCTCATCTGATGAGGATGAAGATATGGCAGCAGTAGCACTGTCAGGCCCCAAGTCCTCTTCCACCTGGCAGTCCTGTAGCTGCTCATCCTAACTGCTACCTCAGTCAAAGCTTTTCCTTTAGTAAGGTGTTGATCATCAAGCAGTATACGATGACTTGGGTCCACATAAACAGCTGCCAGAAGAAGTTTATTTTCCAATAGCTGTGTCTCTCTCCGTTTCATTGAAGTAGAAATGCCATCTGCGATTAAACCTCCTCCTTGGGACAGGCAAAATAGCAAGTTCTTCAACTACCTTATGAAAATGCCAGGAGTTAAATTCTCAGCTTGTAATTTTTTAGTCACGATAAATGGGTGATTAAGCAATTCCTTCAATTCAGCCACCTGTGTCCATTGACCTTCATTTAATGTTACTTGAGGGTTCACCATATCTATAAGAAACGATTTTAGTTCAAGCATCGCTCAGTCAGTAAATAATTGCTGCCCCACTGAGTGGCTTGATCAACAATTGCCCCTTTCCCAGCACGTCTCTTAAAGAGGGAAACAATTTTAGGGGTTCTGGCGGCAATAACCAACTTCCTCACTTTACCAATTAGATTTCCAGCATGTCCGCCCAGTTTCACACATCCGGCTTTTCGCCGGTTTGGCGGATGCGGCGCACGCCAATACAGTACGATACAGTACCGTGGCAGCGCCACAACTTCCGGGTCACATGCTCCGGTCACATGACAGCATGTGACCAGCGTTTGTTGCGCTGCCACTGTACTGTATACACTGTACTGGACTGCGCCGCTTCCGCTAAACCGGCGAAAAGCCGGATGTGTGAAACCAGGGTCCCTCTTGCAGACTCGCTCTTATTGCCAGCTGCAGCGTGTGCACAACACAGCGCATGTGATGAATATGAAAGTGTTTTGAAGCAGCTTCAACAAGATCATCTAATCCTAAAGTATCATTTTGCTGTTCTTCTGTTGTAATATCGGTTTGTTCCTCAGTTACATGAACAGCACTGTGGCCTTCCATCTGACACATACTGAATCCTAAATTTTCTTCTAGATATTGTTCATTACTCTCATTCATCAGTTTAATTGTACATATCAAGTTTGAAGCATTGTCCTTTACAATAGCAAGAACCTGTTCTTTTTTGAGTTCCTAATCTTGCAGAACTTTTTCCACTAAGGCCTGGAGAAACTGGCTGGTGTGATGAGCTTTAGTATCTTTTACTGCCAGTGTCTTACTAACAATTTCTTTCTTGTTACAAACATATCGAACATTGATGGCAAAATAATTCAGTGAAATGCAGTGACTCCGGGCATCCCAGCAAAGGCAATGGGTTTCAAGATAGGACATTCAGACACATCGTTTTGTGAGGATCCTCACAAAGAATGAGCATGTCAGTTTGTGTGGCCCTTTTTCTAATCTGCTTTTACTATTGAAAGCATTATTTATGAGCTCAAAAACCTTTCAGGTGATGCGTTTTTTTAAAAAGCTGATCTGCTTTTGCAGCTGAAAAACGTATCCTCAAAAAACGCAGCAAAAGCGCTGTGTGTGAATGTAGCCTTAGATCAGGAATAGAACAGCCATTTATAGGACATTTCATAACTTTCCCAAATTCCTATGAAAAAATATTCAGCACATTCTGCATTGCACTACTGTCCCCAATTTATTATATATTTTAGGAGTCGGAGCATTTTATACCGACTCCACCAAAATGAGCTTCGACTCCACGACTCCGACTCCACAGCCCTGGCTTACACTCCATAATTTAAGGATTACTGCAATCTATAGGGTAAAAAAAAATCATTGACCTAAAGTCACTCATGTCATGCTGCCAGAAACACGGGCATCAAAAGGCTCGACTGGCTTCCTCAGACTAGAAAGCTGTGGTGTTTCAGAAAAAGCCCAGGGTGTAAAATAAGGAGGGCATAGAGAGACGCGGGCCCCCTCCGGCTTCTCTTTGCCAGGCTTGAATGACAGTGAAAAACTGAAGGTAGGCGGCCCGGTGGACTCCATGTGCCGGACTTGTTTTTCAAGCTCTGTATATAACATTTTACAACACATGGTATCACAATGTACACTGATCCCGACACCCCCAAAATGACTTCTGTGACTGATGGGTGTAGTATCGTTACCTGGAGACTCCTCATTTCTTGGTTTCTTGGGTTTGAGCATTGGGGAGGAGGACTCTTCATGTATCTGCACCACGGTCTCTACAGTATCCATCTTAGTGTCCGTCTCCAACACTGTTATCTCTTTAATTCCTGAGGATTTACAAGGATGAAATGGTTAATAAAACAATTAATGTGGTCCTGTGCTTCACAGCCAAATCGCAGGACTTTCTAATATGAATGACTGAGTTACAGCTGTGGCCTATCGAGGAGATATCAATATACAGTGATCCCTCACCTATCGCGGGAGTTACGCTCCAGAGACCCCCGAGATAGCTGAAAATCCGTGAAGTAGCGGAGTTATATTTCCTTTTTATTTTTCAGATTATAAGACGCACTTCTCCTCCCAAACATTTGGAAAAAGGCTCACTATTAGCCGAAACGCGTAACTTACGCCTGTATATTTATGTGGAATAAATTCTAAAAAATTCCAGAAGATTTCGAGTGCCGGTCCTCTGTTCAAGTTATATTGTGGATGCCTTCCTCGGACACGTGCACCTTGGATTGTGTGCCACCTGAAACATTTGTTTCTGCAAATATTTGGAAGCAAAATGAGGGGTGCATCTAGTTATAAGTCGATTGGAGAATGGTCACAGGGGCAATGCTGCGGGTCGCCGTGCTAGTGCTTGCTACAGATGGTAAGGCAGGGGCAACACTGAAAATGTCGGTGGTGCAAGCTTCAAATAATGGCTCCTGGAGTCGGCCCGTGCGCAGATGCAGGTCTTGGCTCAAGATCTCATCTGTGCATGCATTGCCTCTGACCCATTGATCTCCGAACAGCAGACTTAAGAAAAATGGCTCCTGGCAGTGGAGCGTGCGTAGAGGAGATCTCAGCTCATCATTGAGCAGATAGCTCAATCCGCCCCCGCACCGTCTAAAGGCGCCATTTCTTTGAAGCCCGCAGCACCGATAGTTTCTGGATGTTCCTGCCTCACAGCGCCCGTAGTGAGCACCCGGGACACCCGCCACACAGCCCGCAGCATCACCCCTGTGACCTCACTCCACCACCGCTGTGCCCTCCCCCGTATATTGCTTTTTAAAACCACGCGATGCAGTGAATCCACAACAAGTGAACCGTAATATAGCGAGGATTGACTGTACCACTGGACTGCAGATGTAACTCAAGGGATAAACTGAAGATGTCGTGCCTCGAAACCTGCAGTGTAGCTGTAGCCTCACAATGCCATCAAAGTACCATGGCCACATTCACATAAATCACTTTAGTGCGACAAATTAAAATATAGTAGGGAACTGCTGCACTCCACTGATCTGCACTGCTCCTTCCTTGCTGGAATCGGTGCAGGTGTCTACAATAAACTCATTCATTAACAGGTATCTAGTAAAATTACCTTCAATGCACGCAGAACATCAATTCTGGCATTTCATTTTTCCATTTTGATGGTTATTTATAAACCAAACAATACGGCATGTAAGACGCACTGGATTATAAGACGCACCCCAAATTTAGAGGGGAAAAAGAAAAAAGGTAAAAGGGGTCTGTCTTATAGACCGGTGGTGTATTACAGGGGGCAGCAGCGGTATTGGAGCGGGGTCACAAGAGGCAATGGTGGTGGTGGAGAAGGGCGATACTTCAGGCGGTGCGGCGGGTGTCCCAGATCCTCGCTGTGGGCGTTGTGAGGCAGGAATCATCAGTGGTGCGGGCTTCAAAGAAATGGTGCCCGGTGTCGGAGCGTGTACAGATTGCGCTATCGGTTCAATGACAAGCCGAGATTTCAACTGCGCATGTGCCTCCTTCGGGCGCCATTTTACTTAAGTCCGCTGCTGGGAGAAAAATGGGCTGGGGGCGGCGCGTGCGAAGATGAGATCTTGAGTTGAGAGCTTTGTCTGAGCAGGAGTCAACTCCAGGTGCCATTATTTGAATCCTGCACCACCGACAGTTTCTGCCTGGCCCCTGCCTCACTGGCCGCAACACAGCGCCCGCAGCATTGCCTCTGCCTCCTGCGACCCCTCTCCACCACCTCCTGGTAAACTACATTAGGATTATAAGACGCACCCCTCATTTTCCTCCCAAATTTGTGTCAGGAAACGTGTGTCCTATAATCTGAAAAATATGGTACTTTATTAGTTTGGGCAAGTACGCAGGCAGCAATAGCAAATACTGTATGTGAAGGGGGATCCGTCACTAGGCTTTTGCTATCCTATCAGAGAACAGCATATGGTATCAGTAACTGTCGGGTGCTGGCTGTGTAACACAGCCGACACGAGCACTTCATGAAGTGGGCTCAGCTCCTGAACCCGACACATATAGTCTTACCACTGTTAACAGGTTAAATTAAGATGTCCTTTATTTTGTTGTAGCGCTCTGTCCCTTACCTTCAGACATGATGTAGAAATATTCGGTGAATTCCTCAGTAAGGGTATCATCGCTGGCAAACGCGCCCAAGCAGGTGTAGAAGTGCACACACTTCTCTTCGTTTTCACCCTTTGACGATGTGGCTTTAGCCGTTTTCTGAGCTTCACAGGAACAATGAAAAAGGTAGTTGGCGCCTTTCTGTGTGCCAGATTTTTGTGTGAAGTACACATGGATGTAGCCCAGGCTGTTCTGTGGGCTAGGTTTGCACCGCACGACCAGGACAGATTTGTTCACCCTCTGAACCAATGGCCCCATGCACTCATTCGCGAGTACCCAGATATCCTGCTTGATTTCTGTTGGCATCTGCATAGCATTCAACACCGAGCTTTTGAGTGACAGCGGCTCAGCTTCAATATGGCAGCTCACTGCCTGCTTGATGTGCTGACATTGATTCTCTACCACCCCTCGTACCGCGGCTTTGAGACAAGATGGAGCAAAACAGCGTCCAGAGCTTATCTGAGTGATGATTGTCCCCTCTGCAGTCTGGATGGTGGTCTCAGAAATACCCAGGACCACCAGACATCTGTGATCAGGACCTCTGTCCCTTTGTCTCACTGAAAATATCTGCATATCAGATCCAGTAAGAAGCTTCACGGCGTCTCGAGGTGGCGGCTTGTTGTTTCGACAACGGAAGACTGTGCCGCAGCTCTTGTTCTTGCAGCTCAGGCCACGGGTCCCATTGTAAGTACCACAGTGCGGGCATTTACGAACACCTCGCAAGGTAGGTTTTCCCAGGTTAGAGAGGAAATCAGGGACTTTTGGTTTCCCAGGACTTGGTTCCATACTGATGTATACCCTAAAATGACAAAAACAATCACAATTAGATCCATCATTTCCTATGAAACATAAAGGGGTATTCCCATCGCCAAGCTCCTATCCCAATATGTAGTAGGTTGTTTTGCCAAGTATTTAAAGGGATCGGATATGGCTTTAAAGAAGGCGATTAATTTTATTATAATGATTACAGGAAATAGTGTGATATTGCGTACACTTTTGCATAATATAAATCACAAAAGTAAAGTACTTACATTGCACACTACATAGAAAAACCTTCACCAGGAGTAACACACATCTGTCCGGGAACATCAGCTGTGAGAAGCAAAATAGCAAAGACAGAGAAATTCCTGGGATCCACACTATGGCATCACAGACATCCCCTTTTAGTCCACAGGTTAATAGGCCTCTGACTTTGCTGAAATCTTCACCAGTTTTTATCTCTTTTGAAAACAAATTGCTTATGTAACCAAGTGTTAAGGCCCCTTTACACACTGAGACTTTCTAGCAATCCCACCAGCGATCCCAACCTGGCCGGGATCGCTACAAAGTCTCTGGTGAGTCTCTGGTGAGCTGTCAAACAGGCAGACCTGGCCAACGACGCAACAGCGATCCGGACCTGCAGAACGACCTAGCTAGTCATTGGGGACATTGTAAAGCAGCTTTTTGAAAGGGAAGTTGCTAACGAAGTCGCTGTAAAGTCCTCTTTACACACTGAAACTTTCTAGCGATCATGCTGCACAGCGGGAAACAAAGGACCAAAGAATGGTCCTGAACGATTTGTAGCGATCAGCAACTTCACAGCAGGGGCCAGGTCGCTGATGTGTTTCACACACTGCAATGTCGCTGGGGAGGTCGCTGTTACGTCACAAAACCGGTGACGTTACAGCGATGTCGTTTGCGATGTTGCAGTGTGTAAAGCCACCTTTACACAAACAGGTTCTATTTGTCCAATATAGTATCCCTCTTTGAGTGGCCAACTCTTTAGATGTTAATCTACACCGGACAAATACGTCACCAAATGAGACATGCCAAAGGCTCCTGGTACTAGATGTTTTACCATACTATAAACATGTACATTCTCACTAAACATTGATAAAAGAGCTATGTGATCCTGAGTGATACTATAAACATGTACATTCTCACTAAACATTGATAAAAGAGCTATGACTCCAGGTGTTTGGGAAAATTACAGAAGAACAAGCTGATATAAACCAAACTGTTACTGTCTAATATCTTAACGGGTTCCTTAAAGACAGACTACCAATATAGATTCCTGATGGCCACGAACATCCTAGCACTACATGGGTGTAATAATAAATAATAATAATAATAATAATAGCAAATTTCTCCAATTAGAAGTGTAGCATAGTTCTCCTGATTAGCTATATTTCTTACCTCAAGTGCAGGGCATTACAGTAGCTTAGATATCCATGGTTACGACCCACTCATATGGTAAGTGAGTTGCTCGTGGTTGTAACTATGCATACCCAGGCTATAGTAATGATCTGCACATGAGATAAGAAATATAGCTAATCAGGAGAGCTATAATACATTTCTAAATATTATTACTACATATTGGGATAGAATCTTTGACATCGGAACACTCCTTTAAAGAACGGGTTTCTTAACAGACTGAATAAAATGATCTTTCTTTTACAATCTAACACAACCTGTCAGATACTTAATAATGTCTCTCCTTGGGGCAGCATAAGGTAGTAACAGATATGCCGATGTCAGCAGTATGTACTGGTAAAATTACCTAACCCATCCTTCATGCTTTCATACATCATTAAAGATTATCAACTAACTTTAGAAGAGGCTTGCTGATGGTGGAATCGGACACGTACCTGGAGAGCTCCGCTCCTGCAAGACGTCCGGTTTCCAGTATACCCACAGCCTTCTCCTCCCTTCCATTCTATGGGTAGGAAGAGAACATCCCTCGACTCCTGGCCCGAGCTCTACCACATCAGAAGCAGGCCTCTGCCGCTAGCTACACCATAAGCATGGTGCTGGTGCCAAACTGCATCGCTGAGTCCCCACTCTGACTCTGGTTCTGAGCTGACTGCGGTCCCGTACATTCATCCCCCAGCAGTAGGGTTGGTTTCCTTCTCTCAGCTCTCTAGGGATGAATGGAATTGGGGAGAACATCTGCACTCTATCCCCACAAAGAAGGACCTGGAGGTCATGTTTCATAGGCTAGAGGAGACTCAGACCTGGGCCCTTGATTCTGTTAAACAGGACATCACGCAAGTGGGCAACAGCGTGGATGACCTAGAGTCTGACTCAGAGTGGCCTCAAGAGGTTATTCTCCCAGATCAAGCCAAGCCAACACTTCAACATCATAGAGCCTTATAACTGCTCACTCAGCTACTTCGAGACCAAAGGATCTCTACCTCTGGGGGGAGTTACCATTCCAATTACTTGCAGAAAAAGATGTCCGCTCTTCAGTATTCAAGAACTTGGGGGACCTCTAACCATCCGATCTGTCTTTGACTTGCTTCAGATCCATCTACCAGGATGGACGGCACTTCGTACTTTACCCCCATTGATCCCATACACTGATTGGGAGATAGTGCAGCCTCCTAAGTCACAAGGCGTATCTCGCCATGATGGACATCTTAAAGACATGATGTCTTACCAGGAAGACTGATCTGTAGTTGTTACCGTCACAAGTCTTCAATTCGGTCATTATTGATGCTTATAGATGGTGGCCGGGAAATTCCTTCCAGCATTTGTATCACAGTATATGTTACTTTATTGCACCTACTCTACCATCGTCAATTCCACTTCCTTTTCCTACTCCTTATCTTCTCTGTTCGCTTTCTTCCTTCCTGGTTCTTGCTCTCTGTTTTGCTGGGTATACTATACATAATTTAGGTATATGAGTAATATGGGTTTCTTGTGGAAGCTCTCTGTCTTGGCTTCCATAACCCCTTAGGTATTGGGACCTATTCATGAGATCTATTCTTCCCCTGCTAGGAGTGAATAGTTTAGTGCAGCTTATGGAAGTTGTTCCTTTCAGTTTTATATGTTTCACTGTATTTGTATCCTGGTTTATCCAATTGTTAACATTTACCGTATTTTTCGGACTATAAGATGCACTTTTCCACCCAAAAATTTGGGGGGGTGCATCTTATAATCTGAATGTAGCTTACCGGGGTGGGGGTGGGGGGGTGGAGAGGGGTCACAAAAGGCAGAGGAGATGCTGCAAGCCGCGGGCGGGGCGGGCAGGGGCCGCCACTCAGAAAACGTCAGCAGTGTGAGCTTCAAATAATGGCGCCCGGAGTCAACGCGTATACAGATGGAGCTCTCAGCTCAAGATCTCCTCTGCACACGCGTTGCCTTGGGCCCATTGATTCCCTGCAGTGAACTTAAGGAAACTGGTACCCGAAGGTGGCGCGTGCGCAAATGAGATCTCTGCTTCTCATTGAGCTGAGAGCGCCATTTATTTATAGCTCACACCACCGAGTTTCTGGATTGGATGCTCCTCCTGCCTCACATTGCCCGCAGTGAGCATCTGAAACACCCGCATCACCGCCTGCAGCATCGCCCTACTCCACCACCGCCCCTGCCTCCTGTGAACCCTCCGGTAAGACGCCACCGGATTCTAAGACTTGTCCCACATTTTTTTTTCTCTAAATTTAGGGTGCATCTTATAATCCGATGTGTCTTGTAGAACGAAAAGTACTTTATTTCGAGGCCTAAACAGCCCCAAGAAACTGAGTCAGATATTGTATTACATACACAGGGGAAAAAAAAAAAAGCTATGCCTCAGGAAACAGTCTTTAAATACTCTTCTATTCCAAAGTATTGAAATAGATTGTACAATGTCTGGTCTCATTCTACTAACCCAAATGATAACATGAAGGATGTTACTATTGATTTCTGCAAATCCCTTCCCCTCCATATTCTCGTGTTGATCTGGACAGTAGATAAATTGTTCTTCGAGTGTCAATCACCAACAGGAACATGGTAATTGCTAATATTTATTTCCCCAACATAGAACAATGACTATTTGGAGTCAATGTGTTGCAGGCACTGGCTGAGTTCGCCGGTGGTTCCTCTATCGTTCTGGGCAGATATTTCAATATAGCCTCTGATCCCTCTGTTATTCCTTCGACGGGTAAGTCATCTGATTCCTTTTCGAAGATCAGCAGTATTAAGAAACTCTCTTGCCCAGTTGGAAAATACTAATAGATCGGTTGATACTTTTAAGGCAGAGATTTCTGATGTACCGAGAGAACTCCCCCAAATATTAGATAGTAAACCCCTTTGCATGTGACAAAATTTGTAAGGGTTATTTTGATTATGGCAACAGATGTGGCTTTCTCAAGCTCTCCATTCTTATTTACGCCACATATCATGATTAGAGTTGAGCGAGTACCTAACTATTCGTACTTGCTATACTCATAACGAGTACTGTCTAATACTCGCGGATTCATTCCAAATAGCGTGTGCAATGCAAGTAAATGGGGAAAAACTCGCAAAGTAATGATTAACCCAAATGCCGCACTATTTGCTTCTCGCACAAATAGTTCAGCATTCGGATTCCTCATTACTTTGCGAGTTTTTCCCCATTTGTGAGAGTTTCCGGATTGATGATAACTTCCTGGACCGACTGGTCACTATGGATCAGATCTGGATTTATTTGTATGACCCTGAAAACAAGGAGCAGTCAAAAGAGTGGAGGCACAGTGGTTCTCCTCGTCCAAAGAAGTTCAGGGTGCAAAACTCAGCCACTAAGGTGATGGCGTCTGTGTTCTGGGATAAGGAGGGTGTGCTGCTAGTGGACTACCTTCATAAGGGTTCCACCATCAATGCAAGGTATTACATTGAACTTTTGGACCAATTAAAGGCAGCTCTGAAGGCCAAAAGGCGCGGCAAGCTGTCCAAAGGAATCTTGTAGATGCAAGACAACGCCTCCGCTCGCACCGAACTCCACGGCAAAACTGGCAGAGCTGGGCTTCCAGCTGGTTGACCACCCACCTTTTTCGCCAGATCTAACTCCCTCCGACTATGATCTGTTTCCAAACCTGAAGAAACACCTCAAGGGTACCAAATTTCACACCATTTATGATGTCATGGCTACTACGGATGCCTGGTTTGAGGCAGAACGAAATCCTTCTTTTTGCTAGGTTTACAGAACTTGGAATACTGATGTAATAAGTGTGTTGACCTCAGTGGAGAGTATGTGGAATAAAAAGAGAATTTTGTTTACTTACCGTAAATTCTTTTTCTTATAGTTCCGACATGGGAGACCCAAACCATGGGTGTATAGCTTCTGCCTCCGGAGGACACACAAAGTACTACACTCAAACGTGTAGCTCCTCCCTCCGGGCTATATACACCCCCTGGATGACAATCTAACCAGTTCAGTGCAAAAGCTGAAGGAGGACATCCACCCATAAGTAGAGATAGAGTAAAACTCAGAATAGCCGGAACTCTGTCTACTAACAACAGCCGGTGAAACACACGGAACAAAAAACTGCCAACAGGCAACAGGGAGGGTGCTGGGTCTCCCATGTCGGAACTATAAGAAAAAGAATTTACGGTAAGTAAACAAAATTCTCTTTTTCTTCATCGTTCCTTATGGGAGACCCAAACCATGGGACGTTCCAAAGCAGTCCATGGGTGGGAAATAAACCAACTGAGAAGTTGGCAAAACCTAACTTCACAAATGGGCGACAGCCGCCTGAAGAATGCGTCTGCCCAAGCTCGCATCTGCCGAAGCATGAGCATGCACTTGGTAGTGCTTCGAAAAAGTGTGCAGACTGGACCACGTGGCAGCCTGACAAACCTGCTGAGCCGTAGCCTGGTGCCTGAAAGCCCAGGAGGCACTGACAGCTCTGGTCGAGTGCGCCTTAATCCCTGGCGGGGGAGGCACCTGAGAACACTGGTAGGCATCGGTGATAGCCGACCTGATCCAACGAGCTAGGGTCGGTTTAGAAGCAGCGAGACCCTTGCGCTGACCAGTGGTTAGCACAAAAAGTGAGGTGCACCGCCTAAAAACGGCGGTGCGTGACACATAGATTCGGAGCGCTCGCACCAAATCCAAAGTATGCAACGCCTTCTCAAAGCGATGCACAGGGGCCGGACAAAGAGAAGGCAATGAAATGTCCTGGTTAAGGTGGAAAGGAGACACCACCTTAGGGAGAAAGTCCGGAGTCGGACGAAGAACCACCTTGTCTTGGTGAAACACCAAAAAGGGGGATTCCGAAGAGAGCGCAGCCAAATCAGAAACTCTCCTGAGAGAAGTTATGGCTACTAGAAAAACAACTTTCTGTGAAAGTCTAAACAAGGGAACCTCCCTGAGAGGCTCAAAGGGGGGTTTCTGTAAGGCCGTGAGGACCAGATTAAGGTCCCAGGGATCCAAGGGCCGCCGGTAAGGAGGAATGATGTGAGATGCGCCCTGCATGAAGGTGCGCACCTGGGCCAGTCGGGCGATACGCCGCTGGAACAATACCGACAGAGCCGACACCTGTCCCTTGAGGGAATTGAGGGACAGTCCTAGCTGGAGACCAGACTGTAGAAAAGACAGGATGGTCGGCAAGGAGAACGGCCAAGGGGCATGGTCGGAAGAGCGACACCAGGACAGGAAAATCCTCCAAGTCCTGTGGTAAATCTTGGCCGAAGAAGACTTCCGAGCCTGAGTCATGGTGGAGATGACCTCAGAGGGAATGCCTGAAGCCGTCAGGATCCAGGACTCAAGAGCCACGCCGTCAATCTGAGAGCCGCAGAATTCTGGCGGAAGAACGGACCTTGAGAGAGAAGGTCTGGGCGGTCCGGGAGATACCACGGCACCTCTACGGACAGACGGAGCAGGTCTGGGTACCAAGCTCGCCTGGGCCAGTCCGGAGCAATGAGTATGACTCGACGGCCCTCCATTCTGATCTTGCGCAGAACCCTGGGCAAGAGCGCCAGAGGGGGAAACACATAGGCCAGACGGAACTGAGACCAATCTTGAACCAGTGCGTCTGCTGCGACGGCTTGAGGATCGTGGGAGCGAGCCATGTAAACCGGAACCTTGTTGTTGTGCCGGGATGCCATTAGATCCACTTCCGGAGTGCCCCACTTGCGGCAGATTGATCTGAACACTGACGGATGCAGGGCCCACTCGCCGCTGTCCACGGTTTGACGGCTGAAGTAATCGGCCTCCCAGTTTTCCACGCCTGGGATGTGGACTGCAGATATGGTGGACTTGGAGTCCTCCGTCCACTGGAGGATTCGTTGAACCTCCAACATCGCCAGACGGCTGTGAGTCCCGCCCTGGTGATTGATGTAGGCAACCGCTGTCGCGTTGTCCGACTGAACTCGAATGTGCCTGCCCGCCAACAGGTGGTGAAAGGCTAGGAGAGCTAGAAACACAGCTCTGATCTCCAGCACATTGATCGAGAGGGCTGATTCGGACGGAGTCCAAGTGCCCTGTGCTCGGTGATGGAGAAATACTGCTCCCCAACCGGAGAGGCTGGCATCCGTGGTGAGGATCACCCAGGACGGAGTTAGGAAGGAGCGTCCCTGTGACAGAGAGAGGGGCCGAAGCCACCACTGAAGGCAGCTCCTGGTCTGTGACGACAGAGCCACCAGCCTGTGCAAGGAAGAGATCCGCTTGTCCCAACAGCGGAGAATGTCCAGCTGCAAGGGACGCAGATGGAACTGGGCAAAGGGAACCGCTTCCATTGACGCCACCATCTGACCCAGCACCTGCATGAGGTGTCTGATGGAATGACGGCGGTGCCTCAGCAGAGAGCGCACCGCCAGCCGAAGGGACTGCTGTTTGACTAAGGGCAACTTGACAAGTGCCGGCAGAGTCTCGAATTGCATCCCTAGGTACAAAAGCACCTGGGTCGGGGTCAGAGTGGACTTGGGCAGGTTGACAAGCCACCCGAACTGAACTAGCGTGGCGAGAGTGAGAGACACTCCGCTGGCAGTCTGCACTGGATGAGGCCTTGACTAGAAGGTCGTCCAGGTAAGGAATCACTGCCAACCCCTGGAGGTGCAGGACCGCAACCACTGCTGCCATGACCTTGGTGAATACTCGAGGAGCCGTGGCTAAACCGAAGGGGAGCGCCACGAATTGGAAATGTTCCTTTCCGATTGCAAAGCGTAGCCAACGCTGGTGTGAAACCGCAATAGGCACATGCAGATAGGCATCTCTGATGTCGATGGATGCCAGAAAATCTCCTTGGGTCATTGAGGCAATGACCGATCTCAGAGATTCCATGCGAAAGTGCCGCACCTGAACATGCTTGTTGAGAAGCTTGAGATCCAGGATGGGCCGGAAGGAACCGTCCTTTTTGGGGACTAGAAAGAGGTTTGAGTAGAAACCGCTGAACCGTTCCCGGGCGGGAACCGGAACAATTACACCGTTGGCCTGCAGGGATGCCACGGCCTGAGAGAAGGCGGCGGCTTTGGAGCAGGGGGGGGTGGACAGAAAAAATCTGTTTGGCGGGCTGGAAGAAAATTCTATCCTGTAGCCGTGGGAGATGATATCCCGCCCCCACTGATCGGAGACGTGTTGAAACCACACGTCGCCAAAGTGGGAGAGCCTGCCACCGACCAAGGACGTTGCTGGCGCAGCCAGATAGTCAAGAGGAGGCTGCCTTAGTGGCAGCGGCTCCTCCGGTCTTTTGAGGACGCGGCTTTGCGCGCCAGTTGGGTTTACGATCCTTGGCTGCGGTAGTGGACGAGGTCGAGGGCTTAGAGGATGACCAGTTAGAGGAACGAAAGGAACGAAACCTCGATTGGTTCCTGCCCTGGACAGGTTTCTTGGCTTTAGTTTGTGGCAAGGAAGTACTCTTCCCGCCAGTAGCTTCCTTAATTATGTCATCCAGCTGTTCCCCAAACAGCCGGGACCCAGCAAAAGGGAGACTCGCAAGGAACTTCTTAGAGGAAGCGTCTGCTTTCCACTCTCGAAGCCACAAGATCCTGCGGATCGCGAGGGAGTTAGCGGAGGCCACCGCCGTGCGGTGAGAAGCCTCCAGGATGGCAGACATGGCGTAGGCTGCAAAAGCCGAAGCTTGAGAAGTTAAGGTATCCGTCTCAGGAATAGAGTCCCTGGTGAGGGAATGTATCTCCGCCAGAGAGGCAGAGACTGCCTTAAGAGCCCACACTGCCGCAAAAGACGGGGAGAACGAGGCTCCTGCCGCCTCATATACAGACTTGGCCAGAAGGTCAACCTGGCGGTCAGTGGGATCCTTAAGAGAAGTGCCATCAGCCACAGCTACGACTGTGCGGGCTGAGATTCTGGACACCGGAGGGTCTACCTTTGGGGACTGTGCCCATTCCTTAACCACCTCTGGTGGAAAAGGAAAACGGTCATCTGAACTACGCTTCGGAAAACGTTTGTCAGGACAGGCCCTGGGCTTGTTAACAGTGGTGTGAAAGCTGGAGTGGTTAAAAAACATACTCCTAGGTTTCTTAGGAGAGGTAAACTGGTGTACCTCTACCAGAGAGGGTTGTTCCTCTGACTCTTGTGGGTTGAGGTTCAGTACGGAGTTAATGGACGCAATCAAGTCACTGACATCCGCATCACCCTCAGACAAGTCAATGGGGTACATAGAGGTAGCGTCTGAGCCCACAGTAAACGAGTCCTCCTCGCCCTGCACCTCGGCACGTGAATCAGAGCCGTGGGACGAGGAAGGAGAAGGGTCCCTGCGTCTCCGTTTAGGGGGACGGGGTCCTAGGACATGCTCTGAGAGCTCTGCAGAGCTCGGAGCAGCAGAGGCACCCTGAGAAGGGGGCTGATGCATGGACAGCAGTGTCCGGGACAACTGCCCCATGGAGTCGGCAAAAGACTGGGAAATAGCTTGTGAGAAGGAAGCTACCCAAGCCGGGGGTTCAGCCACCGGGGCCGGAGCAGCCAGAGGGACCCCTGAGGAGGCTCCAGGCTGAGACACAACCATATTAGCACAGGCATCACAATGTGGGTATGTGCTTGGCTCTGGCAGAATGAGCTTACAAGCAGTGCATATAGCGTACATGTTTGCAGCCTTGCTTCGGGTGACAGACATGCTGCTGAGGTGGCAGCTCTGCAGCAAGAATACACTCCTGTAGAATGCCCTGAGAGTGTATAATAAAAAGCCCACAACCAGAGGTTGTGGCTTACCAGCCCGCTCTCTGTGTGCCCTCCGGATTCCACAGCTCCAAGCCCCAGTGAAGCGTCAGCCTTCCCAAACAGCAGCAGCTGCAGCATCCAGCGCCGTCAGTGTAGAACGCTGAGAAAATGGCGCTGGGAGGAGGAGGGGGGGCGTGTATTAGCCCAAGAGCGGGAAAACGGAGGGCCAGGGAGAGATACAGGGGAGGAAACATCTCCCCAGAGAGGAGTGTCCTCCCCTGCTGGCCGAGCGGTGGGCGGCGCCACGCTATGCATACTGTATGCATGACATGCAGAGGAGCCGAAACCGAAACTAGGCCCAAACTGAAGCCGGGGCCTAGATTTTAAAGTGCGGCCGACGAGCAGGCACCTTCGGCGCGGTTCTCAGGGGAAACCCCCAGAACCGGCCGGAATTTACAGTAACGATACAACACATACTGTCCCCCTAGTAAAAATACCCGGGACCCCTGAAAAACGTCTCAATACTTAGCTTTGAGACGCAGGGCCATGTCCCTGGAGAGGGGGGTAAATGCTCCTTCCAGCAGGAACCAGACAGGGCTGCGGATGGAGACCGGTCTTCTGCGAGCAGAGAGGACCGTGGAAGCTCCCACTTCAACCCAGAGCCTCTCAGAGGATGTGAAGGAGCGCGGCATGTGAAGGCTCCAGCCTTATAAGTCAACCTTAACAGCACCGCCGACAGAGTGGGGTGTGAAGGGACATGCCGGGAGTCCAGACTGGACCCGCTTTTCTTCCAAATCTTTAAAATTAAAATAAAAATGAAAAAAAAAAATATCAGAGAATGCAAGTGTGTGTACCTCCTGAAACACAAAGCATTGAACTGGTTAGATTGTCATCCAGGGGGTGTATATAGCCCGGAGGGAGGAGCTACACGTTTGAGTGTAGTACTTTGTGTGTCCTCCGGAGGCAGAAGCTATACACCCATGGTTTGGGTCTCCCATAAGGAACGATAAAGAAATGTAAAGTTTCATCATCCTATCTCGTTTATTTCTGGCTACAGCCAAAGACTCATCAGCAGCCCCTTGTAACTCTCATTCAAAGAGTCAGATTTACTCGGCCTCTGACATTTTGGAGGACTTTAGATCATATTATTCTGCCTTAAATAACTTTGGAGGATCAGATCCGCTTCGGGGAGATAGATAAAAGCAAAGATATTACGGCATAATTGGACATCTTTGCCCCTCCCTCTCTGAACACGTCAGTCACAGAAACTGGAAAGAGACTTTGAGTTGAACGGAGCATTTGGTGGTGATTAAGGATTTGAAAGTAGGGAAGGGTCCAGGTCCTGATCACTTTTCACTATGCATTTTTAAGCTATTTAAGAAACATTTGGCCCTAGTCTTATTGTAGTCTTTTAATTCTATTGCCCTAGGTGGGAAATTTATAATTGTTATCTCATATTATGGTTATCCCTAAGACTGGGAAAGAACACACACATTGACCGGAAGTTGTTACAATTTCATTCATTAGCATAGAACTAAACATATATTCCAAAATGCTAGCTCCCAGGTTGCAACTTTTATTCCCAGCTATTATACATAAAGAACAGATTGGTATTGTTCTTTGTAGGGACAACATAATTAAGATTGTGTCCATTATTGGGAGGGTGCTCTCTCGGGGAATCCTGCCCTGTCTAATGTCTATAGATGCTGAGAAAGCTTTTGATAGGGTTTGGATTTCCTAGGGGCGACACTGCTAAAGATTGGTCTGGAAAGCAATATATGACACTGTCACAAACCACCGGGGGGTCACTCAGAAATCCCCCGCGCTGGCTACCAGTACGTCACAATCGGGGGGTAACAAGTGGGGGTCACCCCTACTTTATACCTCCCGACCGACAGACAGAGCACGTGACGCGCTCTCTAGCGCCCCTCTTATAGTCAGGCCAATTATGGAATTGCCCGACAATAAGCAAGGAGGCCGCTATACTACTTATGCCGATTATTGCAGGGTCCCCGGTGAGAGTAAGGTATATATTCCCCCGACCTCCGCGGGCGGAATATATAACATCTTCCCGAATCTCACTGGCCTCCCCACAATAATCCTTGGCACAACTCGCTGCCACCAACCGCTTCACGGTAACTATTAGCCGAACACACAGACGTGGGATTCAAGATCGAGATAACAGAACAGCCCAAGATTAATTATATAATTTAATCGCCTAAAGCACACTAGAAACTACAATATATACAATAGGGAATCTACAGAATATACAGTTGTCAGAGTACAGTTACAGATAAAGCATGGTTTACAACAGGTATGCAATTCAATCAGTTACCTTGTGCGTCTGGCCACAGGGGGGCGCTGTAGACCAGGTTTCCAGGAACTCTCTCACAGGTCTGTCCCAACCAGGCCCCCGAGCAGAAGAACGCTGGAAAATGGCCGAAGTAGGGTTATCAACCTGGGCAGATCCAGGTCCCCTCCTACCTTAGTGACCTCACAGGGAAGCACTGCCACTCCCCCTGCATGGATCAGAATTATCCAGCAAAGGGGATTTTGGCTATAACTTTGCCTGGGAGCGTCGTAGGCAGACGCCAATGCTCTCATTGTGACAGTTATGAATTTAGCTACAGAACGAGGGGACTCATGACCTGTCTGCCAGTTCCCCATTGGCTGATATCACGCCTGGGGCATTTCCCAATGTCCTGTTCCCATAAAAAGGGGGTGCCGGCATCGTCCACATGCGGAGACACCATTTTTATGGTTGCCATATTTATCGGAAATATGGCTTGCGAGATATGAACCATTTTTTACTGGAGTCGTTCTGTCTGGCTATTTCCAGAGCCTTGCTAATTAGATAGCAGCTCCTACTACAGGGTGACGGCAGGGAGTCATCCTGTGTCCATTGTCCCAAAGCCACCTAATTTCCATATCACAGGACATGGCCATGGAGTTTGTTGCTAAACCAGTTGTGTGGAGGAAAGGGGGGTTGACACCAGGAGAGGGCTTCCTGACATACTTGAATATCATGATTTATCGTCATCTCTCCGGATTTACCTCACACCTCCCCCCTTTTGAGGGCGCTAGGGGGCAGCACACTCCGGTGTTCCCCCGTGCGCCCGTCCGCGACCTCTCCTTGTCGGGACAGCCCGTCTGCGTTACCGTGGTCACGGCCCCTTTTGTGGCGAATGGTGAAGTCGTATTGCTGGAGCGCAAGGCTCCATCGCAACAATCGCCCATTCGTCCCAGAGACGGTGTGCAACCAGCTGAGGGGATTGTGGTCCGTCTCCACGATGAAGTGGCGCCCGTATAGATAGGGTTGCAGACGCTGCAGGGCCCACACTATGGCCAGGCACTCCTTTTCCATCGTGGAATAGGCAACTTCCCTTGGTAACAGCTTCCTGCTCAGGTACAAGACTGGGTGCTCTTGGCTCGCAGAGTCCACCTGGCTGAGCACCGCACCGAGGCCGAAGTCACTGGCGTCGGTCTGTACTACAAACGGCCGCGTGAAGTCGGCTGCCTGTAGCACGGGCGGGCTGGACAGGGCGTCCTTTAGGGCCCGGAAGGCTGTCTCGCAGTCCATTGTCCAATCGACTGCAGAGGGCAGCTTCTTCTTGGTGAGGTCCGTCAAGGGCTTTGCCAGGCTACTATAGCATGGAACAAACCTCCTATAGTACCCAGCGGTCCCCAAGAAGGACATCACCTGCTTCTTGGTCCTGGGGGTGGGCCAGGATGCGATGGCCTCCACTTTCTCAGGCTCGGGCTTCAGCGTTCCCCCACCTACCCGGTGACCGAGGTACTGGACCTCGCTCATGGCCAGCTGACACTTTCCCGGCTTGATGGTCAAACCTGCCCGGTGGATCCGCCTGAGCACCTGTGCTAGATGCTCTAGGTGGTCCTCCCAGGTGGGACTGAAGACGGCAATGTCATCCAGGTACGCGGCCGCGTACCCTTCAAGTCCCTTGAGCAGGGGGTTGACCATCCGCTGGAAAGTGGCAGGGGCATTCCTCATCCCGAATGGCATCACCGTGGACTCGTACAGTCCAAATGGGGTAATAAAGGCAGAGCGTTCCCTGGCCTTGCGAGTCAGGGGGATCTGCCAATATCCCCGGCTCAGGTCCATGATGGTCAGGTACTGAGCCCCGGCCAACTGATCGAGCAGGTCATCGATGCGTGGCATTGGGTACGCATCGGCGACCGTGACCGCATTGAGCCCCCTGTAGTCCACGCAGAACCGAGTGGTTCGGTCCTTCTTAGGGACGAGGACTACAGGCGAGGCCCAAGCGCTGTTGGATGCCTGGATCACCCCCAGCTTCAGCATCTCGTCAATCTCCTGGCGCATGTGTTGCTGCACCTCCAGGGAGACCCGATATGCTGAACGCCGGATCGGGGGATGATCCCCAGTGTCCACGTGATGGACAGCCAAGTCAGTCCTTCCGGGCTGGTTGGTAAACAACCCCCGGAAGGGGAGGAGGGTGGCCCACAGCTGGGACCGTTGGTCCTCCAAGAGCTGGTGGCCAACCTCCACATCCTCAATGGATCCGCCTGCCCTAACCTGGGCTAGCATATCCAAGAGGGTTTCCGCTTCTCCCTCCTCGGGCAGGTTGCACACGGGGAGCGCACATGCCTCCCGCTCATGATGTGCCTTCATCATGTTCACATGGAAGGGCTTCCGCCTTCCACGGGCAGGGTCCAGGGTGACCAGGTACGTTACAGGGTTGAGCTGCTGGTACACGAGGTATGGGCCTTCCCAGGCTGCCTGAAGCTTGTCCTGTGGTACGGGGACCAGTACCCACACCTCTTGACCCACTTGGTAGGTCCTCTCACAAGCGTTCTGGTCGTACCAACGCTTCTGATCGGCCTGGGCTTGAGCCATATTGTCGTGTACCAGTTGCGTCAAGGCCTGCATTTTGTCCCGGAAGCGCATGACATACTCGATAACCGACACTCCAGGGGTGGCCAAATCCCCTTCCCAAGCCTCTTTCACCAGAGCCAGGGGGCCCCGCACACGTCGCCCGTACAGGAGCTCAAACGGTGAGAATCCTGTTGAGGCCTGTGGAACCTCCCGGTAAGCAAATAACAGGTGTGGGAGATACCGCTCCCAGTCACGCCCATGGGAGTCGACCAACATCTTAAGCATCTGCTTTAAGGTGCCATTGAACCGCTCGCACAGGCCATTAGTCTGTGGATGGTACGGGCTGGCCACCAGATGTCGCACCTGGACTTGCCTACAGAGGGTCTCCATCAGCTGGGACATGAATTGGGTCCCCCGGTCGGTGAGCATTTCCTGGGGAAAACCCACTCGGGAGAAAATCTCCAGCAATGCGGTGGCCACCTTGTCAGCCCGAATGGACGACAAGGCCACTGCTTCTGGGTACCGGGTGGCATAGTCCACTACCGTCAGTATGAAGCGTTTCCCGGAGCTGCTGGGGATGGCCAGCGGGCCGACCAGATCCACAGCCACCCTCCTGAAAGGCTCATCGATGATGGGCAGAGATACCAGTGGGGCTTTGGGGCGTGGCCCCGCCTTCCCCACTCTCTGACAGGTTTCACACGAACGGCAGTAGGCAGCCACATCGGCCCCCATTTTTGGCCAGTAGAAATGCTGGTTTAACCTGGCCTTGGTCTTAGCGATCCCTAGGTGTCCGGCCATCGGAATCTCATGTGCGATCCGCAACAACTCCGTCCGGAACGGATAGGGTACCACCAACTGTCGGTCCCTGGGCCACGCCTCCGGTGAACCCTGCTGGACCGTGGCCCGGTACAGCCGTCCTTGGTCCCAGACCACTCGCTCCGGGTCCGAGTCCGAGGGAGGCTGTGCCGCCTGCTCCTTTAGAGCTTTCAGGCTGTCGTCAGCTTCTAACGCTGCCTGAAACCCCTGACCAGATGTGGCCAGAATCGACGAGACTGTCACATCTTCGGTCAGTACCCCGGGACCTGTGTCCTGGCCTCCACCTGACTCGGCTGCCACTTGGTCAGAAGGGGAAGAGCTATCGGACCTCCGGGAGGCCCCTTGGCTTCCAGCACTCCCACTGCGGGTGACAGCGGCCACAGCCGCTGCGACCGTGGGTCGTGCCTGCTCCTCCTCCGTTCCTGACCAAGTCGCCGGTTCAGGCAGACCTACCTGGCTTCCTGACACCCCGGTTGTGGGGGAACCATGCACCGAGATCTTACCTGGGAGCACTTCCGCTCCTGGACCGGCCCCAATCTCACCTGCCTGTTCCCCCCCTGCAGCAACAGAACCCCGCTGTGAAATCTCTGGGGACCCCACATTTGCTGTGGTAGCCCCCACCCCACACACTGGTCCTCCCCCTGCAGCACCCTGCTCTCTGCTTATCCCTGCAGAGGGCAACAGATCCCAGCTCACAGGCTGATTACTTGTAGAGGCATTGTCACACCTTTCTCTGACCCCCTCCCCTGTCACAGCTGCAGCTGTGTGTGTGTCTATGGTGTCTGTGCAAGCAGAAATATCAGAGTTCACTCCCTCCTCCCTTACATCATTCATAGATAACACATTAACATTGTCCGGAGGCACGTCAGCACTGGCTGAAGGTTCAGCCTTTGGGGCGGGGCCAAACTGGGAGGTTATTTGCCCCAAATCTGTCCCAAGTAGCACGTTTGCAGGGATCCGATCAGTTACCCCCACCTCCCTCACCCCTCGCCCTGCGCCCCAGTCCACATAAATGTTAGCAACAGGCAGCGCCGGGTCAGTGCCTCCAATCCCGGAGACAGCGAGGGTTTTTCCAGGGATCAAGTCTTGGGGGGACACCATCTCAGGCCGCACCAGAGTCACCTCCGAGGCGCTGTCTCGCAGTCCTATGGTCACAGACTGGCCGACGGTGACAGGTTGGAAGCTGTCCAGGGACCTACCACCACCCCCACCCACACAATACACCTTGGGCGGCCCTTGGGACGGGGACGGAGCCGGGGCCTTGGGACGCTGAGGGCACATGGCCTTGAAGTGTCCAGGTAGGTTGCACTGGTGGCACCGTCTTGGTTCCGCCACGGGCCTGGAGAGGGGAGTTGAGGGGGACACCCCCTGCAGTCTAGGGGCAGGTGGGGCAGTCGCAGAATTCATCTTACCCCCTCTCCAGGTGCTGCTGGTGGCTGCTCTCCTGGCTTCCGGAGCCCGATTGTTGGTGTAGTCATCGGCCAGGGCAGCTGTAGCCGTGGACCCCTTTGGCTTCTGGTCTCGGATGAACTGGCGGAGATCCTCAGGGCAGTTCCACAAGAGTTGCTCCGTGATGAACAAGTCCAGGATCTCCGGTCCGGTGGAAAGCTGCAGGCCTTGGGTCCAGTGGTCGGCAGCTCGGGCAAGTGCCCGCCGGTGGTCAGCCCAGGAGTCCTTTGGTCCCTTCTGTAGGCTCCGGAACTTCTTGCGGTAGGACTCTGGAGTGAGGTTGTACTGTTGGATCAGGGCCCGCTTGATGGTGTCGTAGCCCTGATCTGCCTCAGCAGGCAAGTCCCCAAGGACATCTAGGGCCTTACCCCTTAAACGGGGGGTCAGGTATTTGGCCCACTGGTCCTTGTTCAGATGATGCTGCAAGCAAGTCCGTTCAAAAGCAGTCAAGAAAGAGTCCAAGTCTCCATCCTTCTCCAGCACTGGGAAGTCCTCAGCACGGACCTTTGGAAGTTTGGTGTCTGGAAGGTCACGGGTGGCTGATGAGGGCCGGAGCTGAGCTAGCTGCAGCTGGTAGTTACGCTCTGCCTGGCGCTCTTCACGCGCTGCTTGCCGCTCACGCTCGGCCATGAGTTCCTTGTAGCCCTCCCGGTCTCCAGCCTGGCGTAGGGCCATAGCCATTTGAAGAAGGCTATCCGAGCCTCCCAGGCTCGGTGGAATGGCACGTGGTGATCTGCGGCCCGCTGCGGAGCCTGGTGATTCACTGTCCATTGCAGAGCGGAGGGCTGGCATCTGGCTCGTTGAGGACCCTTGGGCGAGCTGCTCCTCATCTTGTCCAGCAGTGCCCGGTTGTGCAATGTCCTCTGCAGAGCTGTTTTCTGGCGTCGAGCTCCTGGAGGACTCGTGGACAACCTCCTCATCGTCTCTGGCCTTAGCATCGGCCATTCCTTTGGCTTTGCTCCTGGTGCTCTCAGCCATTCTTGCAGACTTTTGGTCACTGACACAGAACTGACACCTGATGCCTCCACACACCTTACAGTATCTGCACTCTGACACTCTAGTGTTGAGCTAGTCTGAAGACCCCAGCAGCCACAGCTGCTGCAGGCAGTCTTTAGTGTCTGGGAGTATGGGTCTCACACTCACACACACTATTATCTCGATCCCACCGCTTGCCACCAATATGTCACAAACCACCGGGGGGTCACTCAGAAATCCCCCGCGCTGGCTACCAGTACGTCACAATCGGGGGGTAACAAGTGGGGGTCACCCCTACTTTATACCTCCCGACCGACAGACAGAGCACGTGACGCGCTCTCTAGCGCCCCTCTTATAGTCAGGCCAATTATGGAATTGCCCGACAATAAGCAAGGAGGCCGCTATACTACTTATGCCGATTATTGCAGGGTCCCCGGTGAGAGTAAGGTATATATTCCCCCGACCTCCGCGGGCGGAATATATAACATCTTCCCGAATCTCACTGGCCTCCCCACAATAATCCTTGGCACAACTCGCTGCCACCAACCGCTTCACGGTAACTATTAGCCGAACACACAGACGTGGGATTCAAGATCGAGATAACAGAACAGCCCAAGATTAATTATATAATTTAATCGCCTAAAGCACACTAGAAACTACAATATATACAATAGGGAATCTACAGAATATACAGTTGTCAGAGTACAGTTACAGATAAAGCATGGTTTACAACAGGTATGCAATTCAATCAGTTACCTTGTGCGTCTGGCCACAGGGGGGCGCTGTAGACCAGGTTTCCAGGAACTCTCTCACAGGTCTGTCCCAACCAGGCCCCCGAGCAGAAGAACGCTGGAAAATGGCCGAAGTAGGGTTATCAACCTGGGCAGATCCAGGTCCCCTCCTACCTTAGTGACCTCACAGGGAAGCACTGCCACTCCCCCTGCATGGATCAGAATTATCCAGCAAAGGGGATTTTGGCTATAACTTTGCCTGGGAGCGTCGTAGGCAGACGCCAATGCTCTCATTGTGACAGTTATGAATTTAGCTACAGAACGAGGGGACTCATGACCTGTCTGCCAGTTCCCCATTGGCTGATATCACGCCTGGGGCATTTCCCAATGTCCTGTTCCCATAAAAAGGGGGTGCCGGCATCGTCCACATGCGGAGACACCATTTTTATGGTTGCCATATTTATCGGAAATATGGCTTGCGAGATATGAACCATTTTTTACTGGAGTCGTTCTGTCTGGCTATTTCCAGAGCCTTGCTAATTAGATAGCAGCTCCTACTACAGGGTGACGGCAGGGAGTCATCCTGTGTCCATTGTCCCAAAGCCACCTAATTTCCATATCACAGGACATGGCCATGGAGTTTGTTGCTAAACCAGTTGTGTGGAGGAAAGGGGGGTTGACACCAGGAGAGGGCTTCCTGACATACTTGAATATCATGATTTATCGTCATCTCTCCGGATTTACCTCACAGACACATTTTGGCCCTTTATATTTCTCCTATGGCCCAGGTCAAGGTTAATGGTTGTCTTTCTATACCTTTCAATATACAGGTCAGAGTTGTCCTTTGTTCCCTCTTCTTTACATTTTGGTTATGGAGGCCCTGGCCTATGTGATTAAATATTTCTAAATCGGAGATCTTAGTATGACTATACCGGGGGCCGAGGCTTCGCACCTTAGTTCAACATTTCAGTTTACATGGTTGAATTATCACATTAAATATTTAGGGATCACTATCCCGAGTGATTCCACTCAGTTATAAGCTCTTAATTTCTTACCTTTTCTCCATAACTGTCACGTCCCCACTGGAGCACGCTCCTGCGACTTCTGCTCCGATCGCCAGATGACGCCATGTTCCCACCATGGATAGTGCTGGTGATGGGAGAGGAGTCGGTGCCCGTCGTGGCTCTGCAGAGCACAGGCTCCGCTCTTCCACTAGGCTGGGTTTCCCTGGAACCTGCAGTACCACTGGCTGACTGTAGGTGGTGTTTGTGTCTTCCAGCTGAAGTTGCCAACATTCACCTGCAGCCAATGGGAAGACGCCACACCCTTCTTATTCCCCCTCCTGTCACATGACCATTGCCAGAGATAGTTCTGTACTCCTGGCTCATGTGCTGCTTGTATGTTGATTCCTGTGCGCTGACCTTTGCTTGTTTTTTGACTACCCTCCTGCCTGTCGTTTTTGTACCTTGCTGCCAGTTCCGGATTTGACCTCTGCTTTGTCTCCTCACTACGCCCTTGCCTGCCGATTCGGTTCCTGTTTTGCATCTCCTGGTTTTTGACCCTGCCTGACGACCACGGACTACAGCCTGCCACAGGTAGTGATCTCTGGGGCTCTGTGTAATTCCAAATCCCTGTAGAGGTGTTAAAGGGTTGCAGAGTTCTTGGGGTCCTGCTTTGTGAGCGGCTTTTCTCTAGACTCCCCTTACAGCCAGTCTGAGTCTGTGGCTGCAATCAGGCATTACAATAACATTGAGGAGGATTTATTGAACTAGTCCCAGCTCTCGGTTTCATGATTCGGATGGTAGGGTTAAAGTTTGGAAAATGGAAATTTTACCAAGGCTCCTTTACCTCTTCTACACTATCCCTTTCAAACTTCCCAGACTTTTTTTTGTAAAAGGTACCGTCACACATAACGAGATCGCTAGCGAGATCGCTGCTGAGTCACTGTTTCTGTGACGCAGTAGCGATCCCGTTAGCGATCTCGTTATGTGTGACACCTACCAGCGATCAGGCCCCTGCTGTGAGGTCACCGGTCGTTGCAGAATTATTTTTTTCAAAGGCGATGTCCTGCTGGGCAATACACATCGCTGTGTTTGACACTGTGTGACAGGGTCACAGTGACTGCTGAGATCGTTATACAGGTCACTACTGCGACCTGTATCGTTCCTGCATCGTTGGTAAGGTCTGACTGTGTGACATCTCACCAGCGACTTACCAGCGATCCCTATCAGGTCGCATCGTTTTCAGGATCGCTGGTAAGTCGTTGTGTGTGACTGGGCCTTAAGACTTAAATTTTATCTTCTAGGTTTATTTGGGGCATTTTAAAGCCCAGGTTTTTATACTCTCTATTGGCATACTCTAAGGCACAAGGAGGGGCGGGCGTCCCAGATTTCTTGGAATATCATAAAGATTCCATGGTTAATTGTATTTTTAATATAATCATAAATCCCTACAACAAAATACGGACTGAGTTAAAGCAAACTATGAATCCTATCCTGTTAGATAAACGTCTCTGGGGGGGTGGGGGGGGGCGGGTTCTGCGTTCCGAAGTGTCATTCTTGTCAACCTTATATCACACCTTCATATGTATGTTTATACTTGGCCCTATGTCTCCTCTCATACGGGATTCGCAGGACGAGAATACTTTTAGATTCCTGGCATCTGTTGAAAATCCAATCTCCCAGATGAGATGCTACCTCAGCTTATTGAGAACCTAATATCGCCTGGTTGCTACAGATCGTCCTGGATGGAGCAGGGTTGAATATCTAGTCTCTTCCATTCAATCCCACGTCAAGATGTTTGGCTGAGACCCTTAACGGCGTTTGAAAAACTTTGTATCAGAGGAAGTCTCTGCTCAATTTGTTTCTCTGCTGTGTGGGTTGTTGAGAGAGGCAGAAAGCTCAAATACCCTGGCTCCATTCCAGCTGGCATGGGAAGGAGAGCTCAATAGATCATTTTCCTCTGCAGAGTAGAAGATATTTCCCCTTACTCATAAGATCTCCATATCTTGTCACATCCAAGAGATGAACCATAAGATCTTGTCCAGGTGGTATAGGACCCCCGAGCATATTCATCACATGTTCCCTGGTACACCTGATTAGTGTTGGAGATGTGATTCAGGTGTAGGTAATATGACTTATATTTGGTGGGCCTGTCCAGGTATTAACCAAATTTGGGACTCAAATAATTGACCTCTTTAATAAACTCTTTGGAACAACACTATGAAACTCTTGAGAACCAGCGTTTACTTTCGGTACTTCCACTGTCAATATTGTCCGTCAAGAAAGGTCTCTTCTGAATATTTTTGAGAATGAGACAAGTTATCCTTAGACACTGGAGATCATCTTATCTTCTCCCCCCTCTAAGCTGGAGTGGGTTGAAGCTGTGGACTTTTTAACAAGTGCAAAGGAGGAAAGGATCCGGCACAATCACCTCTGAGTAAAATGTCAAAGCTTTATTAGCAAATGTTAAAAAGGTTCCATCCGTGGAAACAAAAGGAGGGTATTAACCCATGGAAGCTTTACGCGTTTCGGACTTCCATATTAAAAGCAAAAGAGTCCTTAATCATAAGTGATCCATGTATGCCGCACAGCTACTAAAATAGACTATCTCACTAGGTGGACACAGAAGAAAAGCTGGTTATCACTAATTGCAAACAACTGGTGGTGGGTGTAGACCATCATACATAATTGCACAGGGTGTACTTGCTAGACAACCAACAGTTAAAAGTCAAATCAGATATACACATATCAAATTTACACAAACCGATACATCTATAATGATGGAAAAAGACATTATTCCAACTGCCCAGGTTAACACAATCACATATATGTACCGGTGAATAAACAGATACACGCATGAGTGAACAATCAGGTACAAAGACAGCTTATATATGATCTCATCATCAGGTGGGCAAGAAGCCTAGTGGGAATGCATGGTTATGTCAAAGGAAAAAATCCCAATTGTAAAAACATGACCTCCAAAATATTTATGAACCATATAAAAACTGCATATAAAAAAAAATATATATATATATATATATATATATATATATATATATATATATATATATATATATATATATATATATATATATATATATATATATATATGTACGAATATATAATTGTTTCCCAATAAGAGGAATATCCGTCCCTGGGGACATTTTAATCCTGGATTACATGCATTCCCATTTATGTGACATGTTCCCTCAAATAAGATCATTCCACTGTCATTAACCCCTTAACGACCTTGGACGTACTGAGTACGTCATGGTCACATGGTGCTAAACGACCCATGACGTACTCAGTACGTCCTGGCGAAATCGCGGTCCCGGAGCCCCGGGGAGTGAAATTTGTTTACTTAAATGGTGGATTCGGGAAGGAGGGGACCTCTGCCTGACCTCAGGAGGGGTGGTGCCTCCTCCCCGAACCTACAGAGGCTGTGATTGGCTGACGAACGCCGCTCAGCCAATTACAGTCACTGTAATGTGTCAGCCATTGAAAATGGCTGACACATTGCAATCCAGCCATAATCAGTGCTGCTGTAGCACTGATGACTGGCTGGAGCTGGGTGAACTTTGTTTCACCCGCCCCCAGCTCTGATTGGAGAGACCGGCCTTGTGACCGATCTCTCCCAATCACTGTGGATCTTGTGCCGGTGACCTGTATGTGACCGCTACCCAGCTCAGCTTCACTCCGTCCGTGAAAGCTGATGAGGAGCGGTCGCTGCAGGTGCCCATCGGTAAGTTATAGCCCCCCCCCCCCCCCGATCCACCGCTGCTCCCCCGCCGATCCCCGCCGAGATCCACCGCCGCTCCCCGCCGAGATTCCCCGCCGAGATCCACCGCCGCTCCCCGCCGAGATCCACCGCCGCTCCCCGCGAGATCCACCGCCGCTCCCCGCCGAGATCCACCGCCGCTCCCCGCCGAGATCCACCGCCGCTCCCCCGCCGAGATCCCACCGCCGCTCCCCGCCGAGATCCACCGCCGCTCCCCGCCGAGATCCACCGCCGCTCCCCGCCCGAGATCCACCGCCGCTCCCCGCCGAGATCCACCGCCGATCCCCGCCGAGATCCACCGCCGCTCCCGCCGATCCACCGCTGCTGCCCGCCGATCCACCGCTGCTGCCCGCCACGCCGCTGTTCCCGCCGTGTCCCTGCCCGCCACGCCGCTGTCCCTGCCGCCACCGTCCCCTTTGTCGCACCCACCTTTTTCAGCCGCCGCTGCACCCGATCGGCCGCCGCTTCCATCGGCTGCCACTGCACCTAATCGGCTGCCGCCTTCCACGTGCTGCCTCCCCCCCTCCACGTGCTGCCTCCCCCCCTCCACGTGCTGCCTCCCCCCCTCCACGTGCTGCCTCCCCTCCCCCCTCCACGTGCTGCCTCCCCTCCCCTCCCCCCCTCCACGTGCTGCCTCCCCCCTCCACGTGCTGCCTCCCCCCTCCACGTGCTGCCTCCCCCCTCCACGTGCTGCCTCCCCCCTCCACGTGCTGCCTCCCCCCTCCACGTGCTGCCTCCCCCCACGTGCTGCCTCCCCCCATGTGCTGCCTCCCCCCATGTGCTGCCTCCCCTCATGTGCTGCCTCCCTCCATGTGCTGCCTCCCTCCATGTGCTGCCTCCCTCCATGTGCTGCCTCCCTCCATGTGCTGCCTCCCTCCATGTGCTGCCTCCCCCCTCCCTCCATGTGCTGCCTCCCCCCTCCATGTGCTGCCTCCCCCCTCCATGTGCTGCCTCCCCTCATGTGCTGCCTCCCCTCATGTGCTGCCTCCCCTCATGTGCTGCCTCCCTCCATGTGCTGCCTCCCTCCATGTGCTGCCTCCCCCCTCCATGTGCTGCCTCCCCCCTCCGTGTGCTGCCTCCCCCCTCCATGTGCTGCCTCCCTCCTCCCTCCATGTGCTGCCTCCCCCCATGTGCTGCCTCCCCCCATGTGCTGCCTCCCCCCATGTGCTGTCTCCCCCCATGTGCTGCCTCCCCCCTCCCTCCATGTGCCATCGCTCTCTCCCATCAGACTCTGCCCCCCTCCCTGATCTGCTGCCTGCTCTCTCCCATCCTTTTCACCCTCCTTCATCTGCTGCCTCTTTTGTCTGCTGTGATCCTGCTGCCTAGATCCATCCTGTAAGGTAGCTATCCCAAATCTCACCTCCCACCCCCCCATCCTCCGCCGCTCCTCCATTCGCTGCGCCCTTTCCCATCCTCCATCCGCTGCGCCTTTTCTCATCTGCCGCGCCTCCATCCGCTGCGCCCTTTCTCATCTGCCGCCCCTCCATCCGCTGCGCCCTTTCTCATCTGCCGCTCCTCCATCCGCTGCGCCCTTTCTCATCTGCCGCTCCTCCATCCGCTGCGCCCTTTCTCATCTGCCGCCCCTCCATCCGCTGCCGCGCCCCTCTTGCATCGCATTATCCAGCGCAGTTGCTCGCTTCCAGACAGGAGCGGATGATGCGATGCAAGACTCGTGCATAATGGCAGGCACTCATTTTTTTTTTTTCTGACGGCCGTCTTTATTTCGCCAAACTAATATTTTTTTGTATTTTCTCTTTCTTTCTAGATTTTCCTTGTTCATCAGAGACACAAACACACACATACACTAAATAAAGTATTTTTTTTCTCACACACACAAACACTAAATAAAGTTTTTGTACACACACCACACATACAATGTCCCGATCCCAGAGACGTTATTCAGATGAGGAGGCATATGCCTTTGTTGCCTCCGAGCCTGATAGCGAGGGAGATGACCCCACATTCCTCTGTTCCTCCCAAGCCGATTCCTCCACCAGTGACGAAGGACCACCGCGAAGACGTCGTAGGACGAGGTATCAGCCGGGGCCCAGGGGAGAAGAGCCGGAGCCCAGGGGAGAAGAGCCGGAGCCCAGGGGAGAAGAGCCGGAGCCCAGGGGAGAAGAGCCGGAGCCCAGGGGAGAAGACTCGGAGCAGAGCGTGAGTGAACCCCAGCCCAGCACTAGTGCTAGGGACCCCCAACCTAGCGCTAGTGACCGGGTATGGACCCCAGTCCCTGAAAACTTTGCACCACAGATTCCTGAGTTTCTTCCCCAACCAGGAATCCAGTTTGATGCTACAAACCTTGGAGCAATAGACTTTTTCAAAGTCTATTTCTCTGAAGAGTTTGTCAGTCTCATGGTGGTGCAAACGAATCTCAACGCCCAACGATTTTTGGCCCAAAATGCTAACTCAGCATTTTCTAGCTGGACCCCGACGGATTCAGTAGAAATGTTGAAGTATTGGGGTCTCACTCTTCACATGGGGCTGGTGAAGAAGCCACAACTTCGCCAATATTGGAGTGTTAATATTTTATACAACACTCCAGTATTTGGCATGGTTATGACCCGTAAGCGTTTTGAGGCCATGCACAAATTTTTACATTTTAGGGACAATGCGGACAGTCTTCCCCGCGATGACCCGAATTTTGACAGACTGTTCAAAATTCGTCCGGTCATCGAACACTTCAAAAGTAAGTTTGCTGAAGTGTATGTTCCCCAGAGGGAAATTTGTGTGGATGAATCCCTCATCCACTTCAAGGGGAGACTGATGTTTCGCCAGTATCTGCCCAGTAAAAGGGCAAGATACGGCATTAAACTCTATAAGTTGTGCGAGAGTACCTCAGGGTACACTCACAACTTTAGAGTTTACGAAGGGAAGGACATGCGGATCCAACCCCCAGAATGCCCACCTACTCTGGGGGTGAGTGGGAAAATTGTGTGGGATTTGATCCACCCACTGCTTGATAAAGGTTATCACCTGTATGTTGATAATTTTTATACAAGCGTCCCACTCTTCCAATCCCTCTCTTCCAGAGGTACCGCAGCTTGCGGTACTGTCCGGAAAAATCAGAGGGGCCTCCCTGTGACGCTAATTGGGCAGCTGCTCCCAAGAGGTGAGAGTAGAGCCCAATGTAGTGACAACATGGTTGTTGTCAAGTTCAAGGACAGAAGGGATGTCCTTTTCTTGACCACAATTCATGGTCCCGGCACCACAGCCATCAGTGTTCGAGGTACCTCGGCACAGGTTCGCAAACCGGACTGTGCCTTGGGGTACAACAAACATATGGGAGGAGTTGATCTTTCCGATCAAGTCCTCCAGCCCTATAATGCCATGCGGAAGGTGAAGGTGTGGTATAAGAAGCTGGCTGTGCACATCGTGCAGATGGCACTGTACAATGCTTTCGTGCTCTCACGAGGTGCAGGCCAGACCAACACCTTCCTTCAGTTCCAGGAAGCCGTCATCAAGACCTTGATGTTTGGAAGAGAAGAAGCAGCTGTCCCTAGCAACTCTGGAACTGCAAGTGCCCGCATGGTACCAGGGCAACATTTTCCTGGTGAGGTACCGCAAACCACCGGAAGAGGAAGATCTCAGAAAAGGTGCCGGGTGTGCTATAGCAGGGGGGTGAGGAAGGACACAGTGTTTCAATGCGACACTTGTCCCGATAAACCTGGACTTTGTGTGATAAACTGCTTCAAAGTTTATCACTCATCCGGGTACTAAATTAACATGTGCCATCCCAACATTCCTCCATAACACACAAAACGACGTACAACACATAGACGGGGGGACCTTCTGTACGCTACATAACGGGGGGGGGGGGGACGGGGGGGGGGGGGGGATCTTCCATAAGCCACATAATCGGGGGGGACATTCCGTACGTCACATAGACGGGGGGGGAACATGATGTACGCCACATAACGGGGGGGGGGTCTTCCATAAGCCACATAGAGGGGGGAGGGGGGATCTTCCATAAGCCACATAGAGGGGGGAGGGGGGATCTTCCATAAGCCGCATAGACGGGGGGGGGGGGGGGGGGGGGGAGGACCCAATGAACGCCACATAGACGGGGGGAGGGGGATCTTCCATAAGCCACATAAACGGGGGGGAACCTGATATACGCCACATAACGGGGGGGGGGATCTTCCATAAGCCACATAGAGGGGGGAGGGGGGATCTTCCATAAGCCACATAGACGGGGGGGGGGGGGGGGACCTGATGTATACACCACACAACACAGACGGGGGGAGGACCTGACGTACACTACTCAGCACACACATGACGGCCTGATGTACCGTACACAAATATACCACACTATGAAATTGACATACCAGGTCCCTGCTAATGTACAGCACTCCTTCCCTTAGGAGCCCTGCCGTGCGCCCAAACAGTGGTCTGCTGCCACATATGAGGTATCAGCATACTCAGGACAAATTGCCCAACAAATTTTGCAGTCTATTTTATCCTGTTACCCCTGTAAAATTTAAAAAATTGAGCCAAAAATAACATTTTTTGTGGAAAAACAGTATTTTTTTGTTTTTACGGCTCAATGTATGAAGCACGTGAGGGTTCAAAGTGCTCATTACCCATCTAGATTTATGCCATGGGGGTATAGTTTCCAAAATGAGGCCACTTGTGGGGGAGCTCCATTGTTTAGGCACCTCAGGGGGTCTCCAAACACAACATGGCATCCACTAACTATTCCAGACAATTTTGCGTTTGAAAAGTCAAATGACGCTCCTTGCCTTCTGAGCCCCGCTGTGCGCCCAAACAATTGATTACCACCACATATGAGATATCTGTGTACTCAGGAGAAATTGCACCATACATTTTATGGTGCAATTTTTCCTGATAGCCTTGTAAAAAAAAAAGCTATCTGGTAGAAGTAACAATTTTGTGTTAATTTTTTTTTTTTTTATTTTCACGGCTCAACGTTATTAACTTTTGTGAAGCCCCCAGAGGTTCAAAGTGCTCACTAAACATCTAGATAAATTCCCTGAGGGGTCTAGTTTCCAAAATGGGGTCACTTGTGGGGGAGCTCCATTGTTTAGGCACCTCAGGGGGTCTCCAAACACAACATGGCATCCACTAACTATTCCAGACAATTTTGCGTTTGAAAAGTCAAATGACGCTCCTTGCCTTCTGAGCCCCGCTGTGCGCCCAAACAATTGATTACCACCACATATGAGATATCTGTGTACTCAGGAGAAATTGCACCATACATTTTATGGTGCAATTTTTCCTGATAGCCTTGTAAAAAAAAAAGCTATCTGGTAGAAGTAACAATTTTGTGGTAATTTTTTTTTTTTTATTTTCACGGCTCAACGTTATTAACTTTTGTGAAGCTCCCAGAGGTTCAAAGTGCTCACTAAACATCTAGATAAATTCCCTGAGGGGTCTAGTTTCCAAAATGGGGTCCCTTGTGGGGGAGCTCCATTGTTTAGGCACCTCAGGGGGTCTCCAAACACAACATGGCATCCACTAACTATTCCAGACAATTTTGCGTTTGAAAAGTCAAATGACGCTTCTTGCCTTCTGAGCCCTGCCGTGCGCCCAAACAATTGATTTCCACCACATAAAAGATATCGGTGTACTCAGGAGAACACGCACAATTAATTTTATGAAGCATTTTTTCCTGATACCCTTGTGAAAATGCTAAATTTTATGGCTAAAGTAACATTTTTGTGTAAAAAAGTTAAATTTTCATTTTTTCTTTCTACATTGATTTGGTTGCTGTGAAGCTCCTAAAGGGTTAATAAACTTCTTGGATGTGGTTTTGAGCAGAGTGAGGGGTGCAGATTTTAGAATGGGGTCACTTTTGGGTATTTTCTGTCACCTAGGCCTCTCAAAGTCACTCCAAATGTGATGTGGTACCTATAAAAATTTTTTTTGTAAATTTTGTTGGAAAAATGAAAAATTGCTGATGAACTTTGAACCCTTCTAACTTCCTAACGAAATTTTTTTTTTTTCCGAAAATTGCGCTGATGTAAAGCAGACATGTTGGAAATGTTATTTAGTAACTATTTTGTGTGACATATCTCTCACATTTATGGGCATAAAATTTCAAATTTTGAAAATTGCAAAATTTTCAAAATTTTCGCCAAATTTTCGAAATTTTCACAAATAAACGCAAAACATATCGGCCTAAATTTACCACTGACATAAAGTATAATATGTCACGAAAAAACAATGTCAGAATCGCCAGGATCCGTTGAAGTGTTCCAGAGTTATAACCTGTCAAAGTGACACTGGTCAAAATTGCAAAAAATGGCCGGGTCTTTAAGGTGAAAACAGGCTGGGGGCTGAAGGGGTTAAATACAAACAAGGTAAATACCAACCTTAAATATATATCATGGCAAACCCAAGTTCATGCGCTCACAAATAGAAGGGAAAATTCCCCAAATAGATATAAAGTAGCTGACAAAACACCGAATGTCATCTGCAGGTGGGAAACATGTAAGCAATCAGAATCAGAAAATGTACCGCAGATCCGAGCGGTAATTAAAACCGCCTGGGTATCTTGAATCCAGCACAGGATCCATTTGGCTTCTGCCAAACGCGTTAAAAAGTATGTAGGTTGCACTTCAAGAGCTTTGAGGGCTAGGATCTCTGAACATGTCCGAATCCCGTCAGCAGCTCTAGATAGTACCTCCTTAAATTATGTAGCGTTGGTTAAGAAGCGTTCATTGTCTGGTCTTACCAGACATTACATCGAATGTCATTCAGCAGATTTTTCATCTCTAAAGATCACGGGTGTGGAGTCTGTGCCTAGACCCCCCCGTGGGGGTGACTGGTTTCAGGCTCTTTTACTGGCAGAAGCCAAATGGATCCTGCGGCTGGATTCAAGATACCCAGGCGGTTTTAATTACCGCTCGGATCTGCGGTACATTTTCTGATTCTGATTGCTTACATGTTTCCCACCTGCAGATGACATTCGGTGTTTTGTCAGCTACTTTATATCTATTTGGGGAATTTTCCCTTCTATTTGTGAGCGCATGAACTTGGGTTTGCCATGATATAGATTTAAGGTTGGTATTTACCTTGTTTGTATTTAATGACAGTGGAATGATCTTATTTGAGGGAACATGTCACATAAATGGGAATGCATGTAATCCAGGATTAAAATGTCCCCAGGGACGGATATTCCTCTTATTTGGGAACAATTATATATTCGTACACATATATATATAATATATATATATATATATATATATATATATATTTATATATATATATATATATATATATATATATATATATTTTTTTTTTATATGCAGTTTTTATATGGTTCATAAATATTTTGGAGGTCATGTTTTTACAATCGGGATTTTTTCCTTTGACATAAACATGCATTCCCACTAGGCTTCTTGCCCACCTGATGATGAGATCATATATAAGCTGTCTTTGTACCTGATTGTTCACTCATGCGTGTATCTGTTTATTCACCGGTACATATATGTGATTGTGTTAACCTGGGCAGTTGGAATAATGTATTTTTCCATCATTATAGATGTATCGGTTTGTGTAAATTTGATATGTGTATATCTGATTTGACTTTTAACTGTTGGTTGTCTAGCAAGTACACCCTGTGCAATTATGTATGATGGTCTACACCCACCACCAGTTGTTTGCAATTAGTGATAACCAGCTTTTCTTCTGTGTCCACCTAGTGAGATAGTCTATTTTAGTAGCTGTGCGGCATACATGGATCACTTATGATTAAGGACTCTTTTGCTTTTAATATGGAAGTCCGAAACGCGTAAAGTTTCCATGGGTTAATACCCTCCTTTTGTTTCCACGGATGGAACCTTTTTAATATTTGCTAATAAAGCTTTGACATTTTACTCAGAGGTGATTGTGCCGGATCCTTTCCTCCTTTGCATTTATTCCTAACCGGTTGGGACCTACCGGTGGATCCCTGGCACCCGCAAGGACTGGCAGCCCGGGGAGCAGGTGAGCTGAGGATACCTTTGTCTCGACTTTTTAACAAGGATGGAGGACCTAATCATTTCAGATGATTGGCTCCGCTCTGAGTCTTCTGATTAGGGTAGAGTCACACTGGTGTATGACTCGCATGAGTGCAATGCAAGAAAATCTCCCATTGCACTCGGCCCCATGTAAGACAATGCTGCAACTCAGATCTGCGAGTTTTTCCCTCAGCCCCAGTTGGACTTAGAAAAAAATCTTAGCATGCTGCGATTGTCTGCGAGAGCCGTATCACTCGCACCCATACAAGTCTATGGGTGTGATAGAAACATCAGACTGCACTCGGATGTCTTCAGTGCAGTGCGATATATGCACAGGCTGACAATGGAGGAGATGGGGAGATTAATCTCTCCCTCTCCTTCGCAGCTGTGATCCGATTGCAGGGTCGGATCACAGTCACATGACACAGACCACGCGCAGCAGAGCCTGAGCTGAGGGACATTAGCATATCTACCGCATCCGATGCTCTTGCATTGCATGCCATATGCTAATGTGATCCCAGGCTTATATGAGGGCTTGGTTACCCTGGTCTTCCTTTAGGAACCTCCTGACTTTAGGACTTGGTTAACCCATGCTAAATCTAGTAATGATAAAAGCCTTTTCATACTTGGACTGGTACTTTTCTTCTCCTATTGTGTTCCCTAATGTGTTTACATATTTTATTGTATGTTTTCTTTTTCCCTATCCCCTAATCCCTTCTCTATGACGTGGTTCTGTTTCTGGTTTTCTATTCAAGTCTATGATTGTAATAAGTACCGTATTTGTTAATTATTGAATAACTAAATAAAAACTTATTGAACCATAAAGATTATCAACTTTCCATAAGATAGTTATTTGCTGAAGTGTGTGTGTGTGTGTGTGTGTGTGTGTGTGTGTGTGTGTGTGTGTGTGTGTGTGTGTGTGTGTGTGTGTGTGTGTGTGTGTGTGTAACCTTTCGGACCCACACTGATCCCGAAAATAGGGTTCTGCAGAACTATGCCTGAGATTATCGGCGTGCTGACATGCGCACTTCTGCTCTATTCAATCTCTTTGGAAGAAGCCAGGCACTGTACTCTGATATCTCAGTAACCTCAGTGATCAGCAATTTATCCCAATTGAGGATTTGGTGACAACCCAAAATAACACGACCTTTCCTGCGCAGTTCGGGTCCCCTCATTCATATACATTGCACTTAAACATGAAGAAAACAGTAAACTTCTAGTGTGCTGCTTGTGGTCTAGTGGTCAAACCCCCATTAATCATGCAGTTTATTCTAAGGATGACCACCACTACCCCCACCCCCCCCCGGTCACAATTCTGGAAAACCCCTTTGGTTTTTAAATATTTAAATATATAGAGAAGAATATGTATTTATTGGAAGCCGGGAAAATCAAACAGGTCCATAGTGATAAGATAGCATATCCGACTGATCTATCAGTATGTGATCCGTGTGGGCATCTTCTCGCTGGGACCCCTGCAATCCTAAAAAATGAAGGGGCTTTATCGCTGTTAATACCGTGTACCATTCACACTTTTTCCTGCTGGGTCCTATAGACTGAATGTCATTGACTGGCCCAGACCTGAAGCCCCTTCATTCACAGGATAGTGGGGGTCCTGGTTTGGGCGCCTGGTCCAAATCTCAGACCATGAATGTTGGACATGTGTATCCGGCTCCTCCAATTTGCACTACTCGGTACAGCGCCACACCCCCCTCCTCATAGTACAGAGACCAGCCCCCAGTGCAAGAGCCCAGACCAGCCCCCCAGTACAGAAACTAGCCCCCCAGTACAGAGACCAGCTGCCTCCTCCATATATCAGACCCCCAGTAGAGAGCCCAGCCCCCTTCTCCATATATCAGACCCCCCAGTAGAGAGCCCAGCCCCCTTCTCCATATATCAGACCCCCCAGTAGAGAGCCCAGCCCCCTTCTCCATATATCAGACCCCCAGTAGAGAGCCCAGCCCCCTTCTCCATATATCAGACCCCCAGTACAGAGCCCAGCCCCCTCCTTCATATAGCAGACCCCCAGTACAGAGCCCAGCCCCCTTCTCCATATAGCAGACCACCAGTACAGAGCCCAGCCCCCTTCTCCATATATCAGACCCCCAGTAGAGCTCAGCCCCCTCCTTCATATAGCAGACCCCCAGTACAGAGCCCAGCCCCTTCTCCATATATCAGACCCCCAGTAGAGAGCCCAGCCCCCTTCTCCATATATCAGACACCCAGTACAGAGCCCAGCCCCCTTCTCCATATATCAGACCCCCAGTAGAGAGCCCAGCCCCCTTCTCCATATATCAGACCCCCAGTAGAGAGCCCAGCCCCCTTTTCCATATATCAGACCCCCCAGTACAGAGCCCAGCCTCCTTCTCCATATATCAGACCCCCAGTACAGAACCCAGCCCCCTCCTCCATATATCAGACCCCCCAGTAGAGAGCCCAGCCCCCTTCTCCATATATCAGACCCCCCAGTAGAGAGCCCAGCCCCCTTCTCCATATATCAGACCCCCCAGTAGAGAGCCCAGCCCCATTCTCCATATAGCAGACCCCCAGTAGAGAGCCCAGCCCCCTTCTCCATATAGCAGACCCCCAGTAGAGAGCCCAGCCCCCTTCTCCATATAGCAGACCCCCAGTAGAGAGCCCAGCCCCCTTCTCCATATATCAGACCCCCAGTAGAGCTCAGCCCCCTCCTTCATATAGCAGACCCCCAGTACAGAGCCCAGCCCCCTCCTTCATATAGCAGACCCCCAGTACAGAGCCCAGCCCCCTCCTTCATATAGCAGACCCCCAGTACAGAGCCCAGCCCCCTCCTTCATATAGCAGACCCCCAGTACAGAACCCAGCCCCCTCCTTCATATAGCAGACCCCCAGTACAGAGCCCAGCCCCCTTCTCCATATAGCAGACCCCCAGTAGAGCTCAGCCCCCTACTCCATATATCAGACCCCCAGTAGAGCTCAGCCCCCTACTCCATATATCAGACCCCCAGTAGAGATCCCAGCCCCCTTCTCCATATATCAGACCCCCAGTAGAGATCCCAGCCCCCTTCTCCATATATCAGACCCCCAGTAGAGATCCCAGCCCCCTTCTCCATATATCAGACCCCCAGTAGAGATCCCAGCCCCACTTCTCCATATATCAGACCCCCAGTAGAGATCCCAGCCCCCTTCTACATATATCAGACCCCCAGTAGAGATCCCAGCCCCCATCTCCATATATCAGTATCAGACCCCCAGTAGAGATCCCAGCCCCCTTCTCCATATATCAGACCCCCAGTACAGAGATCAGCCCCCCACCTCCATATATCAGACCTCCAGTAGCGACCAACCCCCTTCTCCATATATCAGACCCCCAGTATAGAGCCCAGCCCCCTCCTCCATCTATCAACCCCAGGATAGCAGCACAGCCGCCTGCTGACGTCACTTCCGGCAATTGAGCCCGCCGCTGGACCCGCAGAGGCCCGTTATATTTTACCCGCTATTGCCGCCTCTGTCCCACCAGACGCCCACAGTCCCTCCGCAGCCCCTTACCTATAGCAGGGGCCCCTGTGTAATCTGCAGGGCCTTGTCTTCCCTCGGACCCTGCGCCGGAGCTCCTTACAAACGTAACGCCGCGAGCTCTGTAACAGAGGAAATGATTGCACGGCGCTGGTCACGTGCTCAGTGACGTCACTGAGGGACGATGGGAAATGTAGTTCAGTTCTCTTGCTCTCCGCTGTGCGGCGGCTGCTGGGGAGGAGACAGTGTGCGACTACAACTCCCAGCGAGCCCGGCGGTCAGCCTCTGCAGTGTCGGGCCATGCTCTCAGCCGTCTGAGGCCTCGTCTGTTGCAGAGTGAACGTGTTTGGGGTTTTTTATTCTCATTATTTTAGTGGCTTAAAAAAAATTATGAACTTTGTAAAAAAAAAATAAAAATGAACTGAATTTGTGTCATCTGCTTTTTTATTTTTCATCACTTTATTTCATTCTTTGCTCTTTTTTTCTGGTATTTCTAATGTTTTCCCCATCTATGACATTAATTCTATGGTAATTATCCTAGATCTGACTGTTACATATGTGGCGATACAGAATATGCAATTTTTTTTCCTTTAACCCCTTCACGACGCGGCCAATTTCCATTTTTGCACATTCATTTTTCCTCCTCTTCTTCCCAGAGCCATAACTTTTTATTTTTCTGTCCTTTTTTTTTTTTTAATCCAATCAATTTTTATTGTAGGAAGTTACATTACAATAAAAAAAGGAGAGATTCAGGTATCATTGGCAATAATACACAAAGAAAACAACGCTGTAACATGTGGTAGTGTCACCTTTGATTATGATTCACATTTCCTGTCACACCACCACCAATCATGTCTGATGCAAGTTGCAACTTTTTTAGGTTAATCAATACCCAATACGTATAGAATCAACCTACCAATTTACTCTTTAATCCTCAAAATGAGGGATCCAAACAACCAGAACCAGAGAGTAAGAAAGGAAGATAAGAAAAGGGAGGGGAGAGAGAGGTGGGGGAAAGGGGGAGAACCATGGATGGTTGCAAGGAGGCAACCAGGGAGGGGGAGGGGGGAGGGAGGGAATTGGATGGCGTTTCGGGGTAGCCCGAGCAGTAACAACAACAGAGATTTAAACACCTTGACTATTGACATGTGGTATGGGTGAACTCCCTGCGTAACACACACTTTGAGCCTATTTGACCCGTTTTTAATTATCAACAGTTTGCCCTGGAAACAGATGCCTGACAGGGGATGCATATACAGAGTTTAACCACGTGTCCCAAATCTGAAGTATTTTGTTTTTGGCGCGGATGGAGTGAGCCAGACAGAACTCGTATTGGCATTGGAGATTAATTCGGTTATATAGTTCAACTAATGTAGGCGTCTTTGGGGATTTCCAGTGCAAACTTATGCAATATCTGGCAGCTACTAGAATGTGAACTAATAAACCCCTGGATTCCCAAGAGAACTCCTCTATACCCACGTTTAGCACTGCCAGAGCCGGATTCGGATTAATACGATTGCCTGTCAGCTCACCCATCAGGCCAAACACCTCCAACCAGAATGAGAAAACCTTGGGACAAGCCCACCAGCAGTGACCAAGAGTACCCCTTTGGAGGCAGCCCTTCCAACAGTGTGGCGAATAATTTGGGAGGAACTGTGCTAGGTTGGCTGGGGACCGATACCATCGCAGGTGTACTTTTTTCAGTTGCTCCAGATGATTTATACACTTGGAATATTTTTGGATATTTGCTGATGCCGAGTGCCAGTTTGAAGGTGAGGTAGAGACACTCAACTCCACGTCCCATTTATTCATATAAGGAGATTTTTGCTCTTCGGGGGGGTTATTGAGCCATTTGTATGTCGAGGAGATACCTTTGGATTTAATTATCTTTTTAAATACCAAAGCTTTTGTTGTAGGTAACAGAGGCTTTGACTTTGGAGGAAATTTAGAGGCCAGAAAATGACTAATTTGGATGTGTTGATAGAAACAGCCCTTTAAAGAGGGGTGTTCCCGTACTATTTCATTAAAGGGGTTAACACCCAAATCAGAGTATAGATCCGCCAGCACTGTAATGCCCGATCCCTCCCACCTGGCCAGATTCAAAAAGGGGATTTGAGATTCCAACGACTTGAGGGAAATCTCTGAAAGAGGAATCTGAATCTTATGAATCAAGTCATTTCGCCAGACCTCCAGGGAGGCTGACATGGTGGGAACACACGGGGAGAACCGTGAATGGCTCAAATATTCTGCTTCCATCATTCTTCTGACCGAGCCCTGGCGGGACAGGAAATTTTCAATCTGAGCCCATCTATGTGAATTACCTGGACGCCACCATTCCTTTAGTGATTCAATTAGTAAGGCTTTATAATATGCCGTTATGTTTGGGGTGCCCAATCCCCCTAAGTCATATGGGGGGTATAACACTTTACCTGCGACCCTAGCCCTTTTATTACCCCAGACAAATTTGTTAGTCAACGATTGAAGTTTCATCAGGGTTTTGTGAGAAATTTTGATGGGAAGGCATCTGAGCACATACAATATTTTGGGTAAGAAAACCATTTTAAAGGACTGTATCCTGGCCATCCAGGACAATGATATTTTTTCATATCTTCCCAATTCCTTTTCTAAATTTTGGATCAGAGGTTCCAAATTTTCTTTAATTAACATCTGCGATGGTGTCAGCTTAATACCCAAATAAGGTATCCCCCTGTCGCACCATTTGAATTGAAAGGCCCCCTCCAGCGCACTCCTGGCCTCCGCCGGTACATTAAACGGCAGTATCAAAGACTTTGCCGCATTAAGCTTATAATACGACACTTTAGAAAAGTTTGATAATGTGTTCACCACTGCTGGAATCGACACTGCAAGGTTAGAACAGGAAATTATCACATCGTCTGCGTATAAACCAAGTTTATGTTCAAATTCCCCAACTCTTATACCAGAAATGGCTATGTTTTTTCGTATAGCTTCCGCCAGAGGTTCTACCACTAAAGCAAAAATAGCGGGAGACAATGGACACCCCTGGCGGGTGCCATTACTTATTTGAAATTTAGATGACAGAAACCCCGATGCCAACACTGACGCATTTGGGTAAGAGTAGAGGGCTAGAATGGATGACTTGATGTTCCCCAAGAACCCGAATTTTGTTAGAACTCTCTCCAGGTATCCCCAGTGCACCCTGTCAAAGGCTTTTTCAGCATCAAGAGACAGGAATGCACTGGGTTCACCCGATATCTCCACCAGTCCAATCAAGTCAAGCATCCGTCTGGTGCCATCCTTAGATTGCCTCCCTGTCACAAACCCAACTTGATCTGGAGCCACTAAGGTCGGGATCACTTTGTGAAGTCTATCTGCCACTAGTTTGGCATAAATTTTAACATCACAATTTAGGAGTGAAATGGGCCTAAAATTACCCGGGGTGTCTGCAGGTTTCCCTGGCTTGGGTAGCGTGATAATTATCGCTTCTAAGTTGTCTGGAGAAATTGACCCTTTATTTTGCCAAAAATTGAAGGTTTTTGACATAAAGGGGGACAGAGTGGATGTAAATTGTTTGTAATATTCGTATGGCAGCCCATCGGGGCCCGGGGCAGAGTTAGACTTAGTCATTTTGATGGCACCTAGGATTTCATGTGTAGTAAAGGGAAGATTAAGTTCCTCTAATTGCTCATCTGAGACCCGGGGAAGATCCAGGGTGTCTAGGAAACCCTGTATATCCACTTGAGTCGGCTGTGACGTATTGGAATCATATTTTAAATTATACAGGGCCTCATAGTATTTCGCAAATGCTTCTGCTATTTCAATGGGATGTCTAGTGATTGTTCCGTTCGGGTCCCTCAGGAATTCTATTTTAGATTGGATCTCACGTTTTTTCGTCCTTCTTGCCAATAAGGACCCCGCTCTATCCCCCATAGCATAAAATGTCGATCTATTTTTTTTAAGATTATGTTCGTATTTTTGCAGGAGTAGGGATCTTAGTTGGAATCTATGGGTTACAATTTCTTTAGTCAAGTTAGGGGATGCTTTGGCTTTATTCAGGGATTCAAGGTGATGAATACGGGTTAATATATATTTAATATCTGCGTCTTTTTTCCGTTTTTGGATGGAGGCTATTTTTATGAGCTGCCCTCTGACTACGGCTTTATGAGCAGCCCACAGGGTCTCGTCAGAAATTTCCCCATTATTATTAAGTTTAAAATATTCTGTTAACACTGACTCTACTTCATCATGTACCTTCTGCCTACCAAGCAAGCTGGTATTCAGTCTCCACCTAGGGGAATTTTGAACATTAAAGCTACCCTGAACAGACAAAGAGATCGGCGCATGATCTGTCCAAGTAATTAAACCAATATCAGCTGCCACACAATTACTTATAGATTTGCTGTCGACCAAAAAAAAAATCAATTCTACTGTATGAGCGGTGCCTGGAAGAGAAGAACGTATAGTCTCTTTCTGATGCGTGCAAATATCTCCAGATGTCATGAAAATGGAATTCATTGATGAGATGCTTAAGTTCCTTAGCATGTGGGATGCTGGTGTTGGAGCAATCCATGGAGCGTATTACAGGTATATTAAAGTCTCCACAGATGATTTCCGCCCCTGTGGCAGTATCTTTGAATGCTTGGAAAAATTTCCTAGCAAAGTTCAATTGTGATGAATTTGGGGAGTAGACCGTTGCCAAGGTATAAGGGACGCTGTTGATATAACAAGACAAAATAATATATCTTCCATCCGCTCCATAACTGACATTTATCAATTTAAAGGCCACTGAGTTCTTTATTAAAATGGCCACTCCTCCTCTTTTTTTTGAGTCATTAGCAAAAAAGGTGTGTTGGAAGCTTGGATGAAGTAGCCGTTTATTATCTGTGGAAAGAAGGTGGGTCTCCTGAATGCACGCTATATCACAGTTAGATGCCTTGACCTCTCTCCACATCATTGACCTTTTTGCTGGGGAGTTGAGTCCGTTCACATTAATAGACAATATCTTAATTCTCATATTGGAGCCGCAGGGGGGGTTGAATTCCCAGGAACGCCATCAGGGATGAGAGGGGCTAGACCAGCAAGGAATTGAGAGAAATTTCCAGAAAAAATTAAGGAACATTTGTGAGAAGAGGAACAAAAACAAAAAAATTCCAACAACACCGGTTTGCCCCGAGTAGGGTGCCCGGTGTATAACCGCTCGCCATAGGCGAGAACATCAGGGGGGCTACGTGACATCCCGTGTCACAGGAGCAGGGACAGCAGGTGCCATAAGCAGGAAGGAGTCCCAGCTAAGCTACTGACCATTCAGGGTTAATCCTGTCTGGAGGGCCTCTATGATTCTCATGCCCACCAGGGTTTGGTGGGTGGGCTATTCCCCAGTCATCCAGCAATTTGCCCAGCTGAGAAGGAGTATGACATATGTGAGTGCCTCCATCTTTGAAAATTATCATCTTCACCGGAAACCCCCATTTGTACTTGATGTCTTGATCTCTAAGGAGTTTAGAAAGGTGGGCAAATTCTCTTCTTTTATTACGAGTTGCAGCAGAAAGATCTGGGAAGATTTTTAGTCCCATGAAAGTGTCTGGCAGGGCTGGACTTCCCCTCAGTGTGTGCAGCACAGCTTCTTTTGTTTTATAGAAATGAAGTCTAGCCAGGACATCTTTAGGCAGAGCTGGATCTATGCCTTTGGCTTTAGGGACTCTATGAATCCTGTCCACTATCAGGTCTCTGGTGTCCCATCCAGGGAGTATAAGCTGCAGAAACTTGTGGAAGTATTCCTGGAGGTCTTTATCTGCTACTGATGAGGGAATCCCTCTGATTTTTAGGTTATTTCTTCGGGATCTGTCCTCTATATCACTGATTTTAAGTTTTAGTGCCTCCACCTCCTTTTCCAAAGCTGTGTTAGCATCTATCAGATTGTTATGTGATGTTGCAAATTCAGCCATCTTAGTTTCTACATGCTCTGTGCGAACCCCTAGAGACCTGATCTCTTCCTTCAGCTCTCTTACTATTTCTCTGAGATCAGCCTGCAAGGAAGCCCTCAGCGTTTTCAGCAGAGCTTGCATTGTTTCCTCTGTCAAAGGAATGCCTGTGCAGCCTCTTAAACAGCCTGTTCCTCCCTGTGAGGAGTGGGAAGAAGCTGAGTGTGAAGCCATCTTGCTTGGTGAGCAGAGATCCCTATCCAGGGGGTAGAAGTCTGTCAGTTTGGCTGGAGTGCCAGTCTTTTTAGGTCTCCCCTTAGGCATAGCTGGGGGCTGGGGTTACTCACACCTCCTGTAGCTGGTAATCCTGTTATCTGTGAGCTGATCAGAGCCGGTTTATCCTGCTTCAGCACAGAGCTCTCCTTCAAGCAGCCGTCGCCATCAGCGTGCAGGCCACGCCCTATTTTTCTGTCCTTAAAGACATATGAAGGCTTGTTCTCTGCGGGACGAGTTGCACTTTTGAATATCATTCATTCTGCCCCATATTGTTCTGTAAAACGGGGGGAAAAAGCCAAATGTAAAGAAATTGTGTAAAAAAAAAAAAAAAAAAGCAGAATTCTGAGTTTTGGGGGGTATTTTTTCTACAGTGTACATTTCATGCTAAAAATGACCTTGCAATAAGATTCTCTTCATCTGTACGATTACGACAATACCAAACATTACCATTTAATTCCATCTAATGGCCTTCAGCTTGATCTCTAGCCATGGTTACTTGGTGGATAACTGCTCTGTAGGAAGATCAATCTTGTGCAACCTAGATAGGTCCACCAGGGTCTTCTCCACCATTATCTTCATCATATCAAGCCATTGGGTTTCTGGTCTTCCTCTTCGCCTTGTTCCTGCTATTCTTCCGACCATGATGTCCTTCTCCAGTGATTGCTCTTTTCGTATGATGTGTCCAAAGTTAGCAAGTCATAGCTTGATCCTTGCCTTGAGTGACATGTGTGACCTGATTTGTTCGTTCTACTGCCATCCATGGTGTTGATAACATCCTTCTTCTGTCTTTTCTCTTTATTGTCCAGGTTTCGCATCCATATGTTACCACAGAAAAGACCTAACTATGTACGAGTCGTGTCTTCATCATCAGTGAAATGTTCCTTCATTTGTAGACCTTGCCCAGTGACTTCATTGTTGCTTTGCCCATAGCTATTCTAATATTGACTTCCAGTGTCGTCTCTACATCTTGAGTGATCATTGATCCGAGTAGGTTGAAGTCCTTAACAACTTCCAGTATGTCGCCGTCCATCTCAAATTTGTAACAGTTGTATCTGGCAGTAGTCAATATTATAATCAATAAATTCTTCTGCGCTTTACATACATCAGCAACACTTTCTCCATTGGGATTCACAATCTAAATTCCCTATCAGTATATCTGTATGTCTTTGGAGTGTGGGAGGAAACAGGACAAAATCCACGCAAACACGGGGAGAACATAGAAACTCCTTGCAGATGTTGTTCTTGGTGGGATTTGAACCCAGGACCCCAGCGCTGCAAGACTGCAGTGCTAACCACTGAGCCACCGTGCCACCCTATCTTTCTCTTTGTATTGAGTAGGCGTCCCATGCTTGAGCTTTCCCTCTTGATGAGTCCTTCATTCCATACATGAGGTGACATCTGGGGTTCCAGTTAACAAGTTATTTGTTCCCCTGAATCTTCGCCTTAGGATTCTGGGAGAGCATCATGATTCTGTCCTGGCTGGTCACCCTGAGGTGAAAGGTACTCTGGATCTCGTATTACGTCGCTTTTGGTGGCCCATAATTCAGAGGGATGGGGTATCCTATGTGTCTGCGTGTGCCACCAGTGCACGCTCTAAGGTAGCTCACTCTCGTCTCTCAGGATGTCTGCAGCCTTAGAGTGTCCCTAGCCAACCTTGGACAGACATTTCCATGGAATTTATTACGGATTTACCTTACTCTGCGGGTAATACAGTCATTTTTGTAGTGGTGGATAGGTTTTCTAAAATGACACATTTTATCGACTTACCGTCATTACCCAATGCTAAAACCAGGTGAGATTATGTGAGATTATCAGACTCAATGGAGTCCCTTCTAATATTGATTCTCATAGAGTAATTCACTTTACTGCCTACGTTTGGAGGGCTTTCTGCTCTCGGTTAGGGATTAAACTTTCTCATTTGTTGGCATTTCATCCTCAGTCTAATAGACAAACAGAACACATGGATCAAAATTTGCAACAGTATTTGCATTGTTTTGTTTCTAATAAGCAGGAGGAGTGGATCTCACACCTTCCTCCCACCAAATTTGCTATCAATAATAGCCACCATGAACCCTCTTTGGTATCTCCTTTTTTGTGTGTTTATGGTCGTTATCTCCAGTTCTGTACATTTCAGGATGGGCACTCATCAGGGGTACCTGGGAGGACCAATTAAGGCCCCGTCACACTAAAGGCCCCGTCACACTAAGCAACATCGCTAGCAACATCGCTGCTAACGAACAACTTTTGTGACGTAGCAGCGATGTTGCTAGCGATGTCGCTGTGTGTGACATCCAGCAACAACCTGGCCCCTGCTGTGAGGTCGTTGGTTGTTGCTGAATGTCCTGGGCCATTTTTTAGTTGTTGCTCCCCCGCTGTGAAGCGCACATCGCTGTGTGTGACAGCGAGACAGCAACAACTGAATGTGCAGGCAGCAGGAGCCGGCTTCTGCGGACACTGGTAACCACAGTAAACATCGGGTAACCAAGAAGCCCTGTCCTTGGTTACCCGATATTTACCTTTGTTACCAACCTCCGCCGCTCTCACTGTCAGTGCCGGCTCCTGCTCTGTGCACATGTAGCTGCAGGACACATCAGGTTAATTAACCCGATGTGTGCTGTAGCTAGGAGAGCAGGGAGCCAGCGCTAAGCAGTGTGCGCTGCTCCCTGCTCTGTGCACATTTAGCTGCAGTACACATCGGGTAATTAACCCGATGTGTGCTGTAACTAGGAGAGCAGGGAGACAGCGCTCAGTGTGCGCTGCTCCCTGCTCTCTGCACGTGTAGCTGCGTGCGCTGGTAACCAAGGTAAATATCGGGTTGGTTACCCGATATCTACCTTAGTTACCAAGCGCAGCATCTTCCACGCGGCGCTGCTGGCTGGGGGCTGGTCACTGGTTACTGGTGAGCTCACCAGCAACTCGTGTAGCGACGCTCCAGCGATCCCTGCCAGGTCAGGTTGCTGGTGGGATCGCTGGAGCGTCGCAGTGTGACATCTCACCAGCGACCTCGTAGCAACTTACCAGCGATCCCTATCATTGTTGGGATCGCTGGTAAGTTGTTTAGTGTGACTGGACCTTTAGTCTGAGAATTGTCATCTACATGGGAGAAGGTTCAGCAGCATTTGCGTGACATAGGTTCAAGTATAAAGGTGGCTTTACACACTGCAACATCGCAAACGACATCGCTATAAAATCACCGGTTTTGTGACGTAATAGCGACCTCCCCAGCGACATTGCAGTGCGTGAAACACATCAGCGACCTGGCCCCTGCTGTGAAGTTGCTGATCGCTACAAATCGTTCAGGACCATTCTTTGGTCCTTTGTTTCCTGCTGTGCAGCAAAGTCTCAGTGTGTAAAAGGACTTTACAGCGACTTTGTTAGCGACTTCCCTTTCAAAAAGCTGCTTTACAACGTCCCCAAAGACTAGCTAGGTCGTTCTGCAGGTCCGGATCGCTGTTGCGTCGTTGGCCAGGTTTGCCTGTTTGACAGCTCACCAGAGACTTTGTAGCGATCCCAGCCAGGTTGGGATCGCTGGTGGGATCGCTAGAAAGTCTCAGTGTGTAAAGGGGCCTTAAGTGTGCAGCTGACTGTAGACGTGTGTCTGGTCCAGACGTTTCTGCAGACGGACACCCGAACGTAGACCACCTACATTCGGGTGTCCATCTGCAGAAACGTATATATGCACAAAATGGCACAAAACAGAGCACATGCTAACTCAGTGCGCTCCATAACAGTGAATAGCCCTGTCGGGCGCATGCGTCCGGAGCACGCTTTGCAGAGTGGGGGAGGGGCGGTCCGGACGGATGCCCCGACAGGACCTGTGGACGTAGAGAAAAACGCAATGTGAAAGGAGCCTTAGGAGTCTCAACACAGAAACCAGCCAGATATCCTTCTGGGAAGGGCGAGGCCAAGGGGTGGCTCTTTTTAGAGGCCACCATAACCACCATATTAAGTGGCCCTTTTAATCATTATCCAACTTTTTGACAAGTTTAAAGATATGACAAGGGGCATACCAAGACCAGGTATCCATCCACAGACAGCTGTTTCGGGGTATTGCCCCTCATCAGTGTGGAATAGGATTCTGGCCGGGTGGGAGCAATGCCTAGTAGACCAACAAGACAAAACAATCACTGATCTCGGGGAGACCAGCCAGAGAAAACACTGCCAGCAGCCAGCGAGGGCGCTCAAGACAGTGAAATCCTAGGTACATTGTCCCCTGGGAAATATGCAAATCAAACAAGTCCGTGGAGCCTCTGTTAGGAGTCTGTGTTGCGACTCCTAACAGAGGCTCCACGGACTTTTTTTGATTTGCATATTTCCCAGGGGGCAATGTACCTAGGATTTCACTGTCTTGAGCGCCCTCGCTGGCTGCTGGCAGTGTTTTCTCTGGCTGGTTTCCCCGAGATCAGTGATTGTTTTGTCTTGTTAGAAACATTAAAGGGAAGGTCTCGCGTTTTTTTATTTTTGTATTAATAATAGTGATTATGAAATCAAGTATTTTTAATACAAAAATAAAATCACTGCTTATTTAGTTTTTATTTAATTCTAGTTTTACTGAAGGCACTGGGGGCTGCCATGTTGGATTCGCTGTGTGTAACGACAGCTAGTCACCTCCTTTATGGCAACCCCTGTGCATAGAGAACAGTGGTCGGGATCCGACCCCATAGACTAACATAGAGTAGGCGTCTGCTGTGACCTGGACGTGCCCCCTGGGCTGTTCAGATCACAGCAGAGGGAGGAGATCAGCGTCGTCTGGAGCTTCCCCCTGTCACCCGCCGGGATGGGTGAGTACTGGTACGCAGCGTCGGACTGACTACCGGAGCAATCTCCAGTAATGCCATTCCTGGCTGCGGTTACCTGAAGTGCACTCCGGAGCTCTCACCTGAGCTCCGGCGTGCAGCCTGAACTGTACCACGAGCGCCGAGTGATTGATTCCCCGGCGATTGCGGTGCAGTTCATGACAGCTGCAGACAGGCCGGGGTGATCTCCGGTGCTCTCACCTGAACTCCGGAGATCAGCCCGGCCTGTCTGCAGCTGTTATGAACTGCACCGCAATCACCGGGGAATCAATCACTCGGCGCTCGCAGTACAATCCTGCAACCTCTGAGATCAGTCCAGGCTGCAGATGAGGGCTCCATAGCCAGTCCGAAGCTACCGATACGCTGCTCCCCAGCCCCCACCGCTTCGTCCCCCCCACCGCTGGCGCTGCCGTCGCTCCCCCACTTGTGTGTGCTCACCCCTGGTCTCTCCTAGCAGCTCAGTGGGGCAGCGTAGTATACTGTATATCTCCCTGCTTGTGTCAGTCTGCAGAGCGTTGCTCCTCTTGACACATACACAGGAATAGCCTGCAGAGCGTCGCTCCTGACACATGATAAAGGAGGAGCAACACTCTGCAAGCTATATATCCCTATGTATGTGTGGTTTCCACTCACTGACAGCAAGCACAGATCATGAGGAATGTTTCCACTTATTCTTTTGGAAACACCCAGATTGGGAGGGGGGGTTGACATCACACACAAGAGAGCAGACTCCGCCCACTTTACTGCAGCTGTAATGTGAGCTATTTCTACAGTAGGATTTCTGTAGGATTTCAGCAGCTGCTCCCCCTAGTGTTTAAGAGTGAAAAATATCATACTTTTAAAAAAAAAAAAATTATATTTTTCTCAATTAAAAACAAATAATAATATGTACACATAACATTAAAACATTAATACTTTAGATTTTTACAGTTATTGAAAAAAAATTCTGACGACACCTTTCCTTTAAGCTTAAGGTGAAAAAAGAGTTCATACAGCTCACCGGACAACTGGATGTGGATGTGGTGCTCGGATGCCTGGACCGGCTTCCAGGTAGAGGCTTGAAACATGAAAAAATGAGTGAATCCAGCAACCGCTTAATTAAAAGAAAAAAAAAAAAACTTTAATAAAGACGGTTAAAATCCATGAAAAACAAATTATAGTGGAAAAAGAGTTTCAGACAGTTTCAGTTCCTCCGATTCAGAGTTTTCCAATGTGGCCTCCGGTAATGAGGACAATGGTAGCTCTGACGGGGTCAAGTGTTATAGAAGGTCAACATGACTCAGATGGGTAGGTCAAAAACGACCAGGCCATCGGGCAGGACGTAAACACAAAAAGAAATTTGGTGTTTTACCCCCGACAGAAGAAGAAATAATAGAATCCGATTCAGAAACTAATAATTTTGATGTTCTGAACTTGTCTGCTACCATAATTTCAGGTGACCAATGTACCATCCTGTCCAGAGGTTTAAATGTTGTGCCGTGTCAACAGGCTAATTTATTGGACACTCTGCTGGATATCAATAAATTTATCAGGACCGTGACGGTAAAGAGACATTTTTTCAGTGAAGATGACTTTTCCTCTGAATCCCAATTGCCGGTTACTGTATCTTGTGAACCGTGTGATTAAACTACTTCATCAGTTGAACCTAATTTGTCTATGAATGTATATACAGTCATATGAAAAAGTTTGGGCACCCCTATTAATGTTAACCTTTTTTCTTTATAACAATTTGGGTTTTTGCAACAGCTATTTCAGTTTCATATATCTAATAACTGATGGACTGAGTAATATTTCTGGATTGAAATGAGGTTTATTGTACTAACAGAAAATGTGCAATCCGCATTTACACAAAATTTAACCGGTGCAAAAGTATGGGCACCTGTCACGGCCGGGCGGTCGGGCAGACCCAGGAGGTGGATCCACTGGACCGAACTCGAAGATGGTGGTAGGGAGTCCGGCAGCTGAAGCACTGATGGGCAGCAGAACAGTCCGTGCAAGTGAAGGCAGCGGAGGAGTCCCTGGGACCACGGAGTCACAGATGGTAGTCCTGGTGACGTAGCTCAGGTTCGGAAGCCGAGATGATATCAGGCGGGGTCCGGAACCTCAGGAGCGAGATGACGGGTCACCGCAGGGATCCGAGATGGTACGGACTGTCAGATGGCAGACGGACAGTGTGCGGGGTTCAGGATACGGCTGACTGGATGGCGAGGCAGGTACGGCTCTACAAAGAGAGATAGGTGAGTACAGGCACATAAACACCAGGAGACCTGACTCCTAGCTCAGGGAACACGAAGATCAGGCCCCGCCCCCTTGGACAATAACCCCCTTTATACCCAGTACCTGTTCAACCTCATTTCCTGTTAATGGACGCTGGCCCTTTAAGAAAGGGTCAGTGACCGCGCGCGCGCCCTAACGCGCTTGCGCGCCGCCCGGGTGCCAGAAGCCAGGGAAGGAGGCTGAGAGGAGGACGCAGGAGAGCCGGCCAGGTCCTGGGAAGCCGTCGGGCGCCGGGATCGGGGACCAGGGGGCCTGGGACGGACGGAATCCGGGGGCTGAGGAGCGGGCAGCGTGGCAGGTGAGCCGGGGAGCGGGGGTGAGGACCCGGGGAGCGTGACAGTACCCCCCCCCCCCACGCCCCCCACCCCGCAACCGGGACATGAAGGCACGGATAAGAGGAGTGCCCACGTTCTCCCTGGGCTCCCAAGACCTATCCTCAGGACCATACCCTTCCCAGTCCACCAGGAAGAACTGCCGACCTCGTACGGTCTTCATGGCCACGATATCCCTTACCGCATAGATGTCGTCATCGGCAATAGGTGGAGGGGCCGGACTGGCAGCATCGGAGAAGGGACCAAGGATAACCGGCTTGAGCAGGGAGACGTGGAATGAGTTGGGTATCCTCATCGTGGCCGGGAGCTGTAGCTTGTAGGAAACCTCATTGATCTTGCTGAGGACTTTAAACGGCCCAATGTAGCGAGGACCCAGCTTGTATGATGGTATCTTCAGGCGGACGTACTGGGAAGCAAGCCAGACGAGGTCTCCAGGAGAGAAACACGGAGGGTCCAGACGTCTCTTGTCGGCGTGTCTTTTCATCCGCAGGGAAGCACGCCCAAGGGACGATTTGACAGAGTCCCAAATGTTTGCAAAGTCACGGGCTACTGTATCTGCAGCAGGGACATCCGAAGAGGGGGATACAGGCAATGGGATGGAAGGCTGAAGCCCGTAAACAACATGGAAGGGAGAGCTGGAGGACGACTCACTGAAGTGGTGGTTGTGGGAGAATTCAGCCCAAGGTAGAAGGGCGGACCAGTCGTCATGATGGGCATTGACGTAGTGACGTAAGAAAGAGGTCAAGATTTGATTGACCCTCTCTACCTGGCCATTAGACTGAGGATGGTATGCAGATGAAAAGTCCAGAGTCACTCCCAGATGGTTACAGAGAGCCCTCCAGAAGCGGGAAGTGAACTGAGTTCCTCTGTCTGATACGATGTGCAATGGAAAGCCATGCAAGCGGAAGATGTGTTGTATATAGGCGTCCGCGAGTTCCTGAGCAGAGGGCAGTCCAGCCATAGGGACGAAATGGGCCATTTTAGAGAACCGATCCACCACGACCCATATGACTGTGTGTCCGGATGACAATGGCAAGTCCGTAATAAAGTCCATAGCTATGTGTTGCCACGGAACTGAGGGTATCGGTAGAGGCAGAAGACGGCCATAGGGCAGGTGTTTGGGCGTCTTGTTCCTGGCACAAGAGGAGCAGGCAGAGACAAAGGCGGCGACGTCAGTGCGAAGGGATGGCCACCAGTAATGGCGTACAATCGCACCCCATGTTCTCTTCTGGCCTGCATGGCCGGCTGTTTTTGAGGCATGACCCCAGTGTAACACTTTTAGCCTGTCGGTCTCCGAGACATAGGTCTTCCCGGGTGGTATTTGGGCCAGAGTGACGGGAGCCACCGGAACAATCTTGCTAGGAGGGATGATAGGTTGGGTAGTCTCTTCCTCCTGCTCCATGGGCATGAGGGACCTAGACAAGGCATCGGCGCGTACATTCTTGTCCGCGGGTCGGAAGTGGAGCTGGAAGTCAAACCTGGCAAAGAATAAGGACCACCTGGCTTGCCGTGGGTTCAGTCGCTGAGCGGACCGCAGGTATTCCAGGTTCTTGTGGTCCGTGTAGATGGTCACGGGGTACACTGCTCCTTCCAGGAGGTAACGCCACTCCTCCAGAGCTAGTTTGACCGCCAATAATTCTCGGTCACCGATGGTGTAATTCCGTTCAGGTGCTGAGAAGCTCTTAGAAAAGAAACCGCAAGTCACCATCTTCCCGGAGGAGGATTTTTGCATGAGCACTGCTCCGGCTCCTGAGGAGGAGGCATCCACCTCCAAGGTGAACTGGCGGTTTAACTCCGGTCGGTGGAGTACAGGAGAGGAGGCGAAAGCTCGCTTCAAAGAGCAAAACGCGGCGTCGGCCGCAGGTGACCAGTCCTTTGGTTTAGCCTCCTTTTTGGTCAAAGCGGAGAGAGGAGCAGTCAGGGCGGAGAAGTGCGGGATAAACTGGCGGTAGTAGTTGGCGAATCCCAGGAACCGTTGGATTGCCTTCAGTCCAGAAGGAGGAGGCCAGTTGAGTATGGAGGAGACCTTCTTTGGATCCATCTGCAACCCAGTACCCGAGATGATGTATCCCAGGAAAGGAAGAGAAGACTGCTCAAAGACGCACTTCTCATATTTGGCGTAGAGACGATTCTCTCTCAGTCTTTGTAGAACCAGCTTTACGTTCTCTCTGTGGGTCTGGAGGTCCGGAGAGAAGACAAGGATGTCATCCAGATAAACTACTACACAGAGGTAGAGGAGGTCCCGGAAAATGTCGTTCACCAGTTCTTGGAATACGGCAGGAGCGTTACACAGACCGAAGGGCATCACGCAGTACTCGTAGTGCCCGTCGCGAGTATTAAATGCGGTCTTCCATTCGTCCCCAGAGTGGATACGAACTAGGTTGTAGGCACCCCGAAGATCCAGTTTGGTGAACACACGGGCTCCTCTGAGCCGGTCGAACAATTCGGGGATGAGCGGTAGGGGGTACTTGTTTTTTATGGTGATCTGATTCAAGCCCCGGTAGTCAATGCATGGGCGAAGGTCACCCTCTTTCTTCTTAACGAAGAAGAAGCCTGCTCCCGCAGGAGAGGAGGATCTCCGGATGAATCCCTTTGCCAGGCTTTCCGTGATGTATGTGGACATGGCCCTGGTTTCAGCTGGAGACAACGGATATATCCGTCCTCGAGGTGGTGTTGTTCCTGGGAGCAGGTCGATGGCGCAATCGTAGGGACGGTGTGGCGGAAGTACCTCAGACTCCTTCTTGTCAAAAACGTCCGCGAAGGACCAATAGGCCGAGGGCAGTTCCGGTAGGTTCTCTGGAGCCGGGGGACGTCGGATTGGTTGTAGGGACTTTAGACATCTCTCATGACAAGCAGAGCCCCAACGAGTGATCTCGCCAGTACCCCAGCTGACTGATGGTTCGTGTGTCCGCAACCAAGGAAGTCCCAGCAGGATTTGATGGGACATGTGTGGAAGGACGTAGAGAGCGATGTTCTCGGTGTGCAGAGCACCTATACGCAATTCCACCGGCTTGGTGATCCAGGAGATGGTATCAGAGAGGGGTCTCCCATCCACCGAGGCAATCACTAGGGGCTTATCGAGTGGAGTAACAGGCAGCTGGTACTTGTCCACCGTGGCCTGCTGGATAAAATTGCCTGCTGCTCCGGAGTCGAGGTATGCCTCAGCCGTGAAGCGCGTCTCTCCTGTTGACACTTGTACCGTCCACATAACTGGGTCTGAGAGAGTCCCAGCACCTAGGGTGGCCTCTCCTACCAACCCTAGGCTTTGGAGTTTCCCGGCCTTTCCGGACAGGAGCGTAAGAGATGAGTGCCCTCTCCGCAGTAAAAGCAGAGGCCTTTGGCGAGCCGCTCTGCTCTACGTTGGTCAGACTGTCGTACTCGGTCAACCTGCATGGGCTCGTGGACAGGAATCCCAGCTGTTGATGAGTGAGGCACAGAGGACTTCTGTGGAGGAGGGGAGTGCCGTACTGCACGTCTCTCACGATACAGCTCTTTGGAGCGTTCCTGGAAACGAATGTCCACTCGAGTGGCTAGGGCAATCAGGGCATCTAGGGTGGAGGGCACGTCACGACCCCGCCAACTCATCCTTGATGCGACTCGAGAGTCCTTCCCAGAAGGCGGCTGTCAGGGCCTCATTATTCCACCCGAGTTCAGAAGCCAAAGTACGGAAACGGATGGCATATTGGCCCACCGTCAGTGTTCCTTGACGTAGGCGGAGGAGGGATGAAGCAGACGCAGAGGCGCGTCCCGGCTCGTCGAAGGTGCTGCGAAAGGCCTGCAGGAAGTCTTGAAGGTTCTTGGTCATGGGGTCCTCCTTCTCCCACAAGGGGTTCATCCACGCCAGCGCCTCGCCCTCCAGATGAGACATTATAAAGGCGACCTTGGCTTGGTCAGAGGCGAACAGATGTGGCAGCTGCGTGAAATGAAGGGAACACTGGTTTATGAAGCCCCTGCAGGTCTTGGGATCTCCAGCATAACGAGGTGGTGACGCCAAACGGAGACGGGAAGCATCTGAAGAGGCTGCCACTGGTGCGGGAGCCATGGCTTGCCTAGCTGGGGACCTGGGTGCCGCAGGCGTCATTGATGCTTGTAACGTGTACAGGCGGGTGTCCACGGAGGTCATAAATTGCAACATGCGGGTCTGGACTTCATGCTGACGTTGGAGTTCCTCTTGCAAGGCCGCTAGTGCTGCAGCGGGATCCATGGCCTGATCTTACTGTCACGGCCGGGCGGTCGGGCAGACCCAGGAGGTGGATCCACTGGACCGAACTCGAAGATGGTGGTAGGGAGTCCGGCAGCTGAAGCACTGATGGGCAGCAGAACAGTCCGTGCAAGTGAAGGCAGCGGAGGAGTCCCTGGGACCACGGAGTCACAGATGGTAGTCCTGGTGACGTAGCTCAGGTTCGGAAGCCGAGATGATATCAGGCGGGGTCCGGAACCTCAGGAGCGAGATGACGGGTCACCGCAGGGATCCGAGATGGTACGGACTGTCAGATGGCAGACGGACAGTGTGCGGGGTTCAGGATACGGCTGACTGGATGGCGAGGCAGGTACGGCTCTACAAAGAGAGATAGGTGAGTACAGGCACATAAACACCAGGAGACCTGACTCCTAGCTCAGGGAACACGAAGATCAGGCCCCGCCCCCTTGGACAATAACCCCCTTTATACCCAGTACCTGTTCAACCTCATTTCCTGTTAATGGACGCTGGCCCTTTAAGAAAGGGTCAGTGACCGCGCGCGCGCCCTAACGCGCATGCGCGCCGCCCGGGTGCCAGAAGCCAGGGAAGGAGGCTGAGAGGAGGACGCAGGAGAGCCGGCCAGGTCCTGGGAAGCCGTCGGGCGCCGGGATCGGGGACCAGGGGGCCTGGGACGGACGGAATCCGGGGGCTGAGGAGCGGGCAGCGTGGCAGGTGAGCCGGGGAGCGGGGGTGAGGACCCGGGGAGCGTGACAGCACCTCAACATAAAAGTGACATTAATATTTTGCAGATTCTCCTTTTGCAAATATAACAGCCTCTAGTCGCTTCCTGTAGTTTTAAATGAGTTCCTGGATCCTGGATGAAGGTATATTTGACCATTCCTGTTTACAAAACAATTCCAGTTCAGTTAAGTTTGATGGTCGCCGAGCATGGACAGCACGCTTCAAATCATCCCACAGATGTTCAATGATATTCAGGTCTGGGGACTGGGATGGCCATTCCAGAATATTGTAATTGTTCCTCTGCATGAATGCCTGAGTAGATTTGGAGCGGTGTTTTGGATCATTGTCTTGCTGAAATATCCATCCCCTGCGTAACTTCAACTTCGTCACTGATTCTTGCACATTATTGTCAAGAATCTGCTGATACTGAGTTGAATCCATGCAACCCTCAACTTTAACAAGATTCCTGGTGCCGGCATTGGCCACACAGCCCAAAGCATGATGGAACCTCCACCAAATTTTACTGTGGGTAGCAAGTGCTTTTCTTGGAATGCCGTGTTTTTTGCCTCCATGCATAACGCCTTTTTGTATGACCAAACAACTCAATCTTTGTTTCATCAGTCCACAGGACCTTCGTCAAAAATGTAACTGGCTTGTCCAAATGTGCTTTTGCATACCTCAGGTGACTCTGTTTGTGGCGTGCTTGCAGAAACGGCTTCTTTCGCATCACTCTCCCATACAGCTTCTCCTTGTGCAACGTGCGCTGTATTGTTGACCGATGCACATTGACACCATCTGCAGTAAGATGATGCTGCAGGTCTTTGGAGGTGGTCTGTGGATTGTCCTTGACTGTTCTCACCATTCTTCTTATCTGCCTTTCTGATATTTTTCTTGGCCTGCCGCTCTGGGCTTAACAAGAACTGTACCTGTGTTCTTCCATTTCCTTACTATGTTCCTCACAGTGGAAACTGACAGTTTAAATCTCTGAGACAACTATTTGTATCCTTCCCCTGAACAACTATGTTGAATAATCTTTGTTTTCAGATCATTTGAGAGTTGTTTTGAGGAGCCCATGATGCCACTCTTCATAGGAGATTCAAATAGGAGAACAACTTGCAAGAGGCCACCTTAAATACCTTTTCTCATGATTGGATACACCTGCCTATGAAGTTCAAAGCTCAATCAGGTTACAAAACCAATTTAGTGCTTTAGTAAGTCAGTAAAAAGTAGTTAGGCATGTTCAAATCAAGAAATTGATAAGGGTGCCCATACTTTTGCACCGGTCAAATTTTGTTTAAATGCGGATTGCACATTTTCTGTTACTACAATAAACCTCATTTCAACCCAGAAATATTACTCAGTCCATCAGTTATTAGATATATGAAACTGAAATAGCTGTTGCAAAAACCCAAATTGTTATAAAGAAAAAAGGTTAACATTAACAGGGGTGCCCAAACTTTTTCATATGACTGTATTTCTATTTTTTCCTTCCAAGAACTGGTTACCATTGCTGTGCTTACGGATTCGTGTACTCTTTCTGATTCTCCGCCATCACATGATATTCCTGAATTTAGTACATCTAATCCCATGTTTTATCCTAACAAGCCCGGGTTCCAGCGATTAATTCTTTCCAACAGGTTATGGAAAGGGATTTAACCCAACTTCTTTTGTCAGACAGGCTGAAATCACAACATTTCTTTCAACCTTAGGCTACTTTCACACATCAGTTTTTTTGGCATCAGGCACAATCCGGCATGTGCCTGATGCAACGGATCCGGCGCAAAATATGCAAAATTGTATGTGCCGGATCCTTTTTTTCTTACGGATCCGGTATATCTGATCCATCAAAAAACGGATCCGGCGCATCCGTTTTTTGCATCCATTTCTTTCGTTTTTTTTTTTGCTGGACCCTTTTTTTTTTCAATAAATTGGAGCATGCTCAGTTTACAAAAACGGATCCGGCGGCCGCCGCATCCGTTTTTTGCCGCATTACGCTGGATCCGGCGTCCATAGGCTTCCATAGTAAATCACACCGTATCGCGCCGGATCTGGCGCGATGCGTTTTTTAATCAGAGGCAAAAAACATTACAAGAGACGTTCCATTAGCCAATTATGACGGATCCGGCAAAAGCAGGATGCAACATAAGGCCATCAGGCACAATCCGGCGCTAATACAAATCAATGAGAATAAAACGGATCTGGTGCCAAATCCGTTTTATCCGTTTTTTTTCCGGATTGTGCCTGATGGAAAAAAACTGATGTGTAAACGTAGACGTGCTTTAATCCAACTTCAAGGTAATCATAATATTGTAATCCGACCATCGGATAAGGGCGGATCAGTGGTTGTTTTGGATAGCAGTTGGTATCTCAAATCAGTGATGGAAATGTTGTCAGATAATACAACATATAGACATGTTTCATATGATCCTACGGATGCAGTATCCACAGTTAGGTTTGATTTAATTTCTGAGGGTGTTAATTTAGGTTTCCAGTCAGATAAAGAGGATTTTTTGATGGTGTCTAATCCTGTTTGTCCCATTTTTCATGCATTGCCCAAGACTAATAAGAGTGGGTTTCTCCCTCCCCTGCGACCTATAGTGGCGGGTATTAATTCTCTAACGGAAAATCTTTCTTTGTGGCTGGATAATATTCTTCAACCTTATGTCAAATTGACTCCCAGCCACATACAAGATACGAAATATTTCTTTGCCACTATGGATCACATGGGATGGGCTTCTAATTACAACTGGGTAGCAGCTGATGTTATGTCGCTTTATTCTAGTATACCACATTCCATGGCTATAGAAGCAATTGCACTTCATTTGTATGGTCAGGATAAACTTTCACCTTTCACTGAATATGTGTTGCAGGTCACTGAATTTTTATTGACAAAAAAAATTCTTTTCCTTTGATGGCAGTTTTTTTCTTCTGCCCGATGGGGGCCAAGTTCTCACAGTCACTTGCTAACCGTTATATAATGTTATGGGAGCGGGTCGTCTTGTATCTGCCGACCAATCAATTCTTGTCCAACATTGTATGGTACGGCAGGTACATAGACGACCTGATCTTTGTCTGGAAGGATTTTAATTGTGGGGTTCATTATGACCTTTTTTAAAAAAACATTTTTGAACTCTAATAGGTTAAATCTGAAATGTACCTTGTGTTTTCTAACTGAATTTATATATTTTCTAGATTTTTTTTTAGTTGGTAATTCTGCCAAGAATAACATTTCTACATTAATATATCGCAAATCTGTTAGTGGGAACTCGGTCTTGCACGCGTCGAGCTGTCATCCATCGCATACCATCAGGTATTTACCTGTTGGTGAGTTTATCAGAGCTCGTCGTGCTTGTTCCGATGACTATTCCTTCTTTAAAGAATATTACAAATTGACATCCAGACTGTCATCGAGGGGTTATTCTACTGCTGATTAAATAGAGCACAGGAAATTGTAGGTGCCAAGCAAAGGTCTTTTCTTTTGAATAGTAAAAATATTGTTTCAAGCCGCAATGGATCAGAACGAACAAAATCACTTTTGTTACATCATACAGCATTGATTACTCTGCCATCATTTCTATTTTCAACAAAAAAAATATGCCTAGATTATTTCAAGATGACAAACTACAAAGAATCTTGGGACAGGTGTTAGACATTCTGCCCGACGGGCTATGTCTATTGGGAACTGCCTAACCCCCAGGCTCTAACCATATTGGTAACTTTAAGTGTGGCCAGAATATGTGTAATTTGTGTCGGTACTTGGTATTTGTTAACTCTTTCATTAATTTTGATAGCACTTCTCCCTTTGCTGCTAAGCATTTCATTAATTGTAACACAATTTACCTTATACCGTGTGTCCACTGCCTTTAACTTGAGAACGGCGGCAGCTATAGGCATAGAAGAGGTGTCTAGGTATAGTAAAGTAGCCATGCACTATGCAATGAAACCACCTATAGCGCCACCTGGTGGAAAACAACAGAGTTAGGATTTTAATCTTGAAAATGGAACGAGATAGAGGAAAAAAAAGTGAATTAAAAAATTGTAGGGGGGGGGGCGTGGCCAGCAGGCAGCATGAGCGGTCGCATCTGAGAGCAGCTCCGCAGTCCAACGCTGATAAATACTATTAATCCTGTCGAAATTGGTGCCTAAATATACCTCCGGATTACCTGTGGTGCGGTGAGCATTCTGATCGGTACCATGAGCAGAGGTCGCAGCGCAGCGGCGGCTGAAAAGCTGAAGAAGTTTGCCCGGGACTCCCAGCAAGATGGCGCCGGCAAGCAGGCAGAGCGGGAATCCAGTGAGACGGAGGAGGAGGAGAGCATGGAGGCCGGATCCAAGGAACCGCAGGAGCTAACCTTACAGCAAGTTACATCGCAATTACTTGCGGCGATCCAGGATTCAAAAGTGTCGCTGACGGGCAAAATCGAGGAGGTTAAGATTGATGTGGGTCTCCTCCGGCTGGATCTGCAAAATCTGAGAGAGCGGGTAAAGGAGACGGAACAGCGGATTTCCACGCTGGAGGATGATGCAAGAGCGACGCCGGGCAGATTGTCCTCTTTGGAAAGCGCGGCAAACAACTGGGCGCAAAGGGCTGACGATCTGGAAAACCGCCTGCGTCGTAATAATTTGAGAATACTGGGGATGCCGGAGAGGGCAGAAGGGAGCGACCCATGTAAGTTCATGGAAACATGGCTTTCTGAAACTTTCCCTGATGCGACGCTGTCAGCGGCATTTGCTATAGAAAGAGCCCACCGGGTACCGGCCAGACCTCCTCCCCCGGGAGCGCAGCCCAGACCCCTCCTGGCCCGACTGTTGAGCAGCAGGGATAGAGATGCGATCCTTGGTGCGGCGCGACGCAAAGGCCCGATCCTACACAATAATGCTCCTATACTGATCTTCCCTGACTTCTCTGCGTCCCTTCAGAAAACGAGGGCATCCTTCATCCAGGTGAAAAAACGCCTTAGAGATCACCAAATTGCTTACTCCATGATCTTCCCAGCCCGTCTCAGAGTGATCCACCAAGAGCGATCCTTGTTTTTTACTTCTCCTGCGGAGGCGGACGACTGGATCAACACGCTGAAGAGGAAGCGCTGATGCGTTACAGTCGTGGGTGATGCCGGGAGGATCGCTGTTGTGATGGCGTCGCGGTTCTGATTCGCTTATTTCATTTCCTTTGGAGTGAGGTCGGTAATACGATTCCTTTTTCTGGGACATCCGAAATCGCTGTTGCGATCGTTTTGGGAACACCCTATGCAGATTCGCCGTCCCTTGTTATTGAAGACGCAAAATATTTTTGTTTCCTTCATCTCTCCTGACATACGAGTAGAGCGGTGCTCGGGATCGCAATTGCGCCCGCGTCCTGCTCTTTTGGTTCCAGTTTGTTGAGAGGTTGACTTCACTGCGATCATTACTAGGTCCAGTTTGAGCTATGGAATACTCATCGCTGGTGGGATCGGATGAAGCTGACTTCAGGCGGGACATGTGCCAGACCGCTGTTGCGGTACCATGATCTCCTTCATAAGATCTTGTATTATCCTGTGTCTTGCGATCCAAAAGGGGACCTCACTCCGGGTTCGCAGTATTTGGCATCGCACTTAAGTTCAGGATGTTGAATTTTGTTTTAGTGCTATATTATGGTTTCTGTTCTTCCTTTTAAGGTCACCATACATGATAATAATTTATAGTTTGGGATTACCTGCAAATTCTCCTCTCAGCTCCTTCACATTTCTATCTCCTCTTCCCCCCCTCCCAGTCTCCCTTACCTGTTTAACCCCTCAGACCCTTTTATTCCATCCTCCTACTCCTTTTTTTCGCTACTATTTATCTTTAAGTCTGCTCTTGCTCTTCTCTCCGCTTCCCTCTTCAACCTTCCTCTTTTTCCTCCAGTCTCCACCCAGTATGCCCTCTGATACCTCCCTCCTTCTTATATTTCTATATTTCCCCTCCTTACCCTCTCGTCTCTTCCGCTCATCTCAATCTCTCTTCTTTCTCCCCTCTTCTCTTGCCTCTTTCTTTTACTCATCCACCATCCGTCTCCTCCCCCTCCATCTCACCTCACCCCCCCCCTTTTTTTTTTTTTTTTTTTTTCTCTTCTCCTCTCTTCTCGTCTCTTTACTTCTCTTTTCTCTTTCTTTTTCCTATTTCTATGTCCATTTACTCTGGGTTATTTTACTCATGTACGATTACTATGTTATGTCGCAGGGTAATTCAATACGTTGGACTACAGGAGAAGCTTAAGTCCTTGTTTCGAGGACACCCCCGTACCAAGTACACCATCTAGCCACGTTGGTTTACCCTGGTCGTTACTAGGGACACCCTCTCCTGGTCGCACTACTGGACCAGTTCTTTCGGCTGTGTGAGTGCAACCGATAGTTTGTATTTAAGGGTACGTTTACCCAAGTTCTACTGTGGGTTAAGTTTTTGACATCTCCCTATTAATTCAGTAAGAGATACATTTCAATGGCTTTAAGCTTGATGACATGGAATGTTAGGGGACTGGGCACATCCAGGAAACGGGCGGCAGTACTCGCACATATCAAAAAATCCAAAGCACAGATTGTATGTTTACAAGAGACCCATTTATTGTTGGAGACCACGAGAGTGCTTCAGAAGCCTTGGGTTCAATGGTCAGCCCACTCTGTTCATTCCTCATATTCTAGGGGAGTATCGGTACTAGTCCATAAAGCATTGCGGTGGGACCCGGGCAAGATTATAAAGGATAATGATGGGAGGTATGTGTTTGTCCAGGCCCACATAGATGGGATCATGATAGTGATCTTAGCCATATACATCCCCCCGGCGATGGGAATCTCAATTCTGTATGAAGCGGCTAAATTTGCCTCACAATTCCCACAAGCTTTGGTGCTTTGCATGGGGGACTTCAATTTGATTAGTAATGCGGGACTGGATAGATTCAATGCCCGACAGGTCCCGATCTCCCCTACGATACAAACTAGACTGAGTGCATTCCTCCAGGAGGTGGGATGGTGCGACATGTGGAGGTTTTTCAACCCAGTACTGAGAGAATATACATGTTATACACCAGGGAAAAACTCATTGTCTAGAATTGATTACATTTGTGGAAATGAAAGAGTTTGCGCCCACATACATTCAGTATGTCATCTACCCAGATCAGTATCAGACCATTCTCCAGTATTTGTCAGTATTAAATGGGAAGGATGTAAATCTCGTAAAGTGTCACGGAAGATTAACCCTTGGTGGCTGTCACTCTTTGGTACTAATGATAGGATCCCTGATCAGCTCAGGGCATACACCGTGGCGAACTCCGTGGAGGAGAATCACTCGGCATATTGGGACGCGCTTAAGGCGTATTTGAGGGGATGCTGTCACTCCTCCATCTCTTATGTCAAGAAACAGGCGGCCAGAGAGGAGGAGGAATTGGCCAACCAAAATAGAGTGCTCGAACATAGATTCACCACGGACCCTTCTGAGGAAAACAAATCTCAATGGCTACAGGCTGGGAGGAAATATCTTTTGTTCCTGCAAGATAAGGCTAAGAGACATGTCTTCTTCATGAACCAGAGATACTTTGAGCAAGGGAACCAATCTAGTAGTTTACTAGCGTTCCTGGTGCGCCAATCCACTAGCTCACCTGCGGTCCTTAAGATCAGAGACCCCGGTGGCGAATCATTCACTTCCGTCACTGGTATTCAGAAGGTGTTTCTGGACTTCTATAGGAACCTGTATGAGTCCAGGGTGACTGTGTCAAGGGAGGAGATCACTGAATATTTGCGGGATCTGGAGTTTTCCAGATTGACTTTGGCCCAGAGGTTGGCCTTAGATGAGCCCATTAGTATGGAAGAGATGGTGGAGGCGATGGGAGCCCTCAATAGGGGTAAGGCGTCTGGTCCAGACGGACTCCCGATAGAAATATTTGATAAGTATAGGGAGGAGCTGGCTCCAGCTCTTCTGGAGACGGTTGAGGCTTCGTTCCGCAAGGGACGGTTGCCTGATTCCTTCTATGAGGCGACCATCGTGCTACTATTGAAACCAGATAAAGACCCATTGGATTGTGGCTCGTACAGACCGATCTCTCTGTTGAACTCTGATTACAAAATTCTTACCAAAATTCTAGCAACTAGACTTAATAAAGTGATCTCCTCCATAGTACATGAAGATCAGTCTGGATTCATCCCAGGTAGAAGTACCTCGGATAATTTGAGGAGGGCGCAGGTGATTCTACAGATGGGCACCAAGTTAGAGGAGGATTGGGCTCTGGTCTCCTTGGATGCGGCCAAAGCCTTTGACTCTATAGAATGGCCATACCTGCTGGAGGTACTGCGGGCGTTTGGTTTCGGCAACGATTTTATTAGATGGATCGAGATCATATATAAAGCTCCGACTGCTAATATTCAGGTGGGAGGCGGAGTCTCGGAAACTTTCACCTTGGGGAGGGGAACCAGACAGGGATGTCCTCTATCCCCTCTCTTGTTCGCCCTTGCCATGGAACCATTGGCAGAGCGCATTCGGGCGGACCTAATCTACCGGGGAGTGAGACACCGTAAGGGGGAGGAACGTTTGTCTCTGTACGCAGATGACCTACTATTATTTGTGTCTGATCCGGATTCCTCCATTCCTAGAGCCGTGGAGTTAATTGACCGATTCGGGGAGTTCTCGGGCCTGTCAATAAATTGGTCAAAATCGTACCTCCTCTTCCTATCTCGGGACAGGGAGGAAATGATGAACACCCACATATGTAGAGTTCCAGTGGTGGATCATATTAAGTACCTGGGGATTACACTGACGAGATGCCCTTCGGAGATGATAGCAAGAAATATTGCCCCCCTACTGTCACACCTTGGGGAGAAATTTAATAGATGGAGCCAACTCCCGCTCTCAGTGGCGGGAAGGATTAATCTCCTTAAAATGATAGTACAAACAAAGTGTCTTTACATAACCCAACATGTATTCGTACAGATTCCCCGCTCTTTCTTTCGGTCCCTGGAATCCTTGATGATCACCTTTGTTTGGGGTTCATCCAGATCAAGGGTCCAGCTGGCCAAATTACAGAGACCCAAGGACATGGGGGGTATGGCCCTTCCTGATCTGTACATGTACTATTTGGCCGGACAATTGAAATATTTGGGACAATGGACACTCCCTAGGGTTGGGGGTTCTCCGGAGGGCCTTTTGGCAGAGTTCACAGGTGTGGAACTCCTGTGGCCGTTGTTGACGGACCACAGGAGGGCCCCTGAGGGCCGGGTCCTTCCAATACACAAATTGGGGGCCAGGGTCTGGAAAGAGGCTAAAGCCATTTTCGGTTTTCATGATATGCCAACTGAGACACCCTTATGGGATAACCTGGACCTTCCACACTTTTGTGGGCTACCGGGGTTTGGTGAATGGAGGAATCGAGGAATAGTCTCCCTGGGATCACTGGTCCGGGATGGTGGACTCCGCCCTTTTGCACAACTGCGTGAGGAATTCGATTTGCCGGAATCTCATGGGTTTCAGTATCTCCAGATTAGGCACGCTTTTCGGGCTCAGTTCTCTGGTCGTGGGATCAGATTCTCTTCCTTTCCAGTCATTGGAATTATCAGATCACAAGGTCCTGGAGGCCTTATTTCCAAATTATACTCCTCCCTTATTCGGGCCAAGGCCATGAACAGTCCTCTTTCTGTCCGGGAGAGGTGGAGTGGCAGGATCCCTGAAATTGACGATGTAGTGTGGGACGACATTGTCGAATCCCACACGCTGGTCTCTCCTGCAGTCAATAATAGACTGATTCAGCTATACATAATACACCAAAGTTATATTACTCCTCAGAGGCTGAACAAGATGAAAAAGGCGAATAATTTGGGGGGGGTGGGCTGTCCGAGATGCGGGAGAGACGGTGCTGATTTCTGGCACATGATATGGGATTGCCGGGTCATTCTCTCCTATTGGAGTGAGGTTGTAACGACACTGTCCATCATACTTCAGAAAGGAGTTGCCCTGTGCCCAATTCTGTGTCTATTTGGGGTGGTGGATGTACGTTCCTGGTCCCAAAATGAAAATTTACTAATAAAAAAGGTATTATTTTTGGCCCGGAAGGGCATTATATTAAACTGGATGGGCATCCACCCTCCAACTAGAGCCTCGTGGATTGCACTGGTAAATGCTATAATTCCGTCAGAACACTATGTTTACAAGACAAGAGGTTCTTTAAATAAATTTGACAAAATATGGGGTAGATGGATGGGTTCGCCCTTGACCGGAGGATCACCCGGTTCCTTAGCCGATAGCCTGCAATCGGTACTAGCGTGATAATAACTAATGGTGATTTGATGGGTGGAAGGGAGAAATACGTAATTTACGATATGCAGTTTTGGGGATATCACGAGATCTCTGTAATCTGGGTTGCGATTCTCTTATCAGAATGGATATGTTGTGCAAACTGACATTTCTATATTGATTAATGTGCTAAGGCCGGATTGAAAGCAATAATGGCTGATTTAATTGTTGTTGTTTTCTTACCATGCATTTCAAACAGTTTACGTGTATTCTTGTAAAGTACAAATTGCTGACTCATCCTATAATGTAATGTCTTACTTAACCTTCAATAAAACGAGTTTAAAAAAAAAAAAAAAAATTGTAGGGCATCATCAATTCAATACGAATCGACACCTTGCATACAGAAATGCTATGATATGAAACCCATGACACCCCACCCCCCCAAAAAAAACATTGAATGCTGATCACGCATATGGCACTCAGTTAACTTTAATGCTCAAAGTGGCCGCCATCAGCTGCAATACACATCTGGACTCTGGACAGCATACTGTATCTCGCTGCACGTTGTGCAATATGGTAGGTAACACGTTTGCACAAGCATCTGTGATACATTGTCGTAGGTCCAGCAATGTTGGTGGAGGGGTCGCATACACCTGCTGTTTGATGTGACCTCACAGAAAGAAGTCCAATGGGGTCAGGTCAGGTGAGTGTGGAGGCCACTCCATGCAGCCACCATACCCAATGACTTGTAGGAAGGTCTCCATGAGGTATCGCTTCACGTCCGCAGCCTTGTAAGTTTTACACGTTCTAATCATAGCATTTCTGTATGCAAGGTGTCGATTCGTATTGAATTGACGATGCCCTACAACTTTGTATTTCACTTTTTTTCTCTATCTTGTTCCGTTTTCGAGATAAAAATGCTAACTCTGTTGTTTTCCACCAGGTGGCGCTATAGGTGGTTTCATTGCGTAGCACACGGCTACTTTACTATACCTAGACACCACTTCTATGCCTATAGCTCCTGCCGTTCTTAAGTTAATGGCGGTGGACAGGATATGGGTGGACACACTGTATATCTTGCATCATGTGATGCCTTTAATCTGTGTTACATTGGTTGCACCTCCCATAAGTTTAAAACCTGCATTGCTGAGCACCTGCGGGATGTGGTTCCTCAGCCTCTTGGTATGAAGGGGTGTATGTTGGGTTTGTCACGGCACTTTGCAGAACAGCACTTAGAGTCTCTTTCATCCCTTTCTGTAAAGCCTAAAACACACTTCCGCAAAAAACAACGTACGTGTCTTACGGTCCGTTTTTCGGGTCCGTGTTCCGTTTTTTAGGGGCGTTTCTCCGGTACGTATGGCATCCGTGTGATGGCGTATGCGAGCCGTGTGTGCGTGTGGAATGTCCGTATTGACATAAAATACGTATGTGTGCTGTCCGTGTGCTGTCCGTTTTTAAAGGCCCGCATTCTTACCCAATTAACGATTTTAATCATTCATCATGAGATCCTGGTGTTGTTGTTTGCTTTCAATTGACCTGATAAATTGGAAACAAGTGTTTCAGATTTTGTGATGAAAAACGTACACGGACGATACGTGCTGAACACGGACATACTCCGTGTGTGGTCCGTGCAGGCACGGACCCATAGACTAAAGCGGGTCCGTGCCTGCGTGCTGCCGGCCAAAAACGGACATGTCGTCCGTGTAGAAAAGCGCACACACGTACTTACCACACGGACACACGTTCCGTGTGATTTTACGTGTGTGTGCCATCTACCATTGAATAACATGGGTCTCCGTGTCTCCAGTATGTGCAAATACGTACCGCACACGTACAAAAAAAACGGATGTGTGTTGCGGGTCTTAGAGGTATTGAGCGGGTAGATAGTAGAGATGAGCGAACCGGTCGCGGTTCGGCTCGAGGTCGGTTCGCCGAACGGACGTCCCGTTCGAGTTCGGCTCGTCGAACGTTCGACGAACCGAACTCGAACTGCATAGGAAACAATGGCAGGCAATCACAAACACATAAAAACACCTAGAAAACACCCTCAAAGGTGTCCAAAAGGTGACAAACAACTCACAACACAACACAAACACATGGGAAAGTGACAAGGACATATACTCATGCGAAAACAAAAGAGCTGGACAAGGAAAAAGAGGAGGACACACAGATATATGAGTATATGCAAGGAAACATCGATGCCATTACTGTGCAACTTGAGCCCTGCTCATTTTAGGCTTCCAATCTGGATAAATTGCCTGAGATTGCCACGTACGCCTTGGGGATCTTGTCATGTCGTGCAGCTAGCGTTCTCTCGGAACCTGTCTTCAGTGCTGCTGGGGGTCTGCTGGCAGATAAGCACACGCGTCTGTCCACTGACAATGTGGACATGGCTCTCAGAGGACTTTTCTTCCCCTGGGTCAGCCAGGGGAGGCGAAAGGCACGCGTATTTTTTAGAGTGCTTCATGCAAAGCATCTTTTTCATCTTGAAAATTGGGTCAACTGATGCCAATCAAGTGGGGTGTGTGTGGCCCAATTAGTGGCAACGAGGGAGACTGTGGTTGGAGTCCCCTCGCTGTGTTTCTAAAAGAACCAAGATGAACAAGTCATGGCTCTCAGAGGACTTTTCTTCCCCTGGGTCAGCCAGGGGACGGGAAAGGCACGTGTATTTTTGAGAGTGCTTCATGCAAAGCATCTTTTTCTTTTTCAAAAGGGGGGTCAACTGATGCCAGTCAAGTGGGGTGTGTGTGGCCCAATTAGTGGCAACGAGGGAGACTGTGGTTGGAGTCCCCTCGCTGTGTTTCTAAAAGAACCAAGATGAACAAGTCATGGCTCTCAGAGGACTTTTCTTCCCCTGGGTCAGCCAGGGGACGGGAAAGGCACGCGTATTTTTGAGAGTGCTTCATGCAAAGCATCTTTTTCTTTTTCAAAAGGGGGGTCAACTGATGCCAGTCAAGTGGGGTGTGTGTGGCCCAATTAGTGGCAACGAGGGAGACTGTGGTTGGAGTCCCCTCGCTGTGTTTTACATGATTTTCGAAGGGCATGACATGCCTAAGAGGTTGAGTTTCATGATCTGCAACTTGTTGGCAACAGAAAGTCTGCCTTTACACCCTTTTGAGACCGAGGATTTTTGAGACCTTATGCCCATTGCAGTGCCCCAAGAGCCGATGGCCAGTCATCACTCCTTCTCCAAGAAAGGCGTGCCCGCGCTACCACAGTAGGTCGCACACAACCTCACCGATTCCTTGAGAAACTCTGTGTGTGACAGGGTGCATTTCAACACAGATACTTGGACCAGTAAGCATGGACAGGGGAGTTACATGTTGCTGACTGGGCACTGGGTAACTATGGTGAGAGATGGAGAAGGGTTTGCTGTACAAGTCTTGCCGTCCCCACGACTTGTGTGTCAATCCTTCCTCTGTATGTACAAGTTCCTCCACTGCTTCTGCCTCCTCAACCTCGTGTGGGTCCTCCACCTCGGCCCAAACCCTGTGTGGTCAGGCCACCCTTCCTTGTAACTGCGCCCAAGGAATCCCACACACCTCCTTACTATGCTGGCAGCAGAGCTTAAGGCCATCAGGCGGTCAAATGTTTACTTTGAAATGTAGGGGAAATGTGAGACACCACTGAGGAATTGTGGACGGTTAGCTCTGGAGAGTGAGACCGAGTTTCATCAATGGTTGTCTACACTCAACCAGCAGTCAGGGGAGGTCGGGTGCGACAATGATGCAAACCAGTCTGCGACCCTTCTTCAGGGCAATGTGACACATGTGCCTTGTATGGCTCACGTGTTGAACCTGGTTGTCCAGCAATTTTTAAAACACTATCCCGGCCTACTTGGCCTTCTGCAGAGGGCACGGTGTAACGCCTGCCTGGATCGACACACTCAGATGGGCTGTAAAGGATAGGCTAGAGGCAAGCCACTCACCAAGCTGGACACCCAGAACCCTGAAACCCTTTAACCCCTATACAGTGATTTGGAATTACACAGGGCCCAAGTTGATCAATACCTGTGGAAGGCTGCAGTTCCAGAGAATAGTAGTCATGCAGGGTCAAAAACATTAATTGAGGAAGAGGAACAGAATGGGAGGGACAGGACTTAATCAGAAAACAAGCAGAGGTGAAATGCGGATCGGCCAACGAGGTACATAAACAGCAAGCAGGAAACGTAGTCAGGTAACAAGCACACAAACTCATAAAACTGAACTGGGGGTAACAGTAACAAGAGGTTCATAGCTTTGTCTGGCAGTGGTCTGCAGACAGGAGGGGCCTAAAAAAGGGTGTGGTGTCTTCCCATTGGGACCAGAGTACAAATTGATTGAGTGGACTACGTTGGTGACTTAACAGCCGTGTGCGGCAATGATGCAAACCTGTCTGCGGCCCTTCGTCAGGGCAATGTGACACACGGGCCTTGTATGACTCACGTGTTGAATCTGATTCTCCAGCAATTTTTAAAATACCATCCCGGCCTACATGGCCTTGTGCAGCGGGCACGCTGCTATGTGCTCACTTTCATCCTTCGCACCCAGCAGCTCAACAACTTTCATCGCTCCGGAAGTCTTAGGGTCTGGCAGTTAAACGCCGGAAATGCGATGTTCCGACACGCAGGAATTGGAATCTGCACATGTTGCAGCGTGTGTGGCAGCACCGCAGAGCCCTGCTGAAATACGGTATGACGTATACCCTGGGCTAACTTGATCCAGAGGTGGTGCAGATCACGCTGCTGGAGTGGTGTCAGATCAAGGACCTATGCACCCTTCTACACAGTTTACAAATGTCGACGAAGATGTTTAGCACTGGCAATGCCATTCTCAGCGTGACAATTCTGGTCATCTACATGATGGAGCACACTGTAAGCATTATTCGGAGTCAGGTATTGGTCCAAGAGGAAGGTGAGGAAGTACAGGAGGAGTCATATGCAGAAGGGATAATAAAATCTACAAGGTCCATACGGTAAGCGGCACCTAGGCAGCAGTTATGGTGGGGGATAGGGATTAACAAGGGCGCATAGTATCAGCAAAAATTGTTGAGGAAGGTGCAGGAGCCATGAAGAAATGGAGGACGAACTTGCGATGGGCATGGAAGACTCAGCAGATGAGTGAGAGCTTGCTCACATTTCGGTTGTGCGAGGTTGGGGGGAGAGGGCAGAGGAAGGAGGCACGATTCTCACCTCTCTGCCACCAACACACCAAGGACTTGGTCCTCCTGGATGCACAAGACACATGAGCGTCTTCTTGCTGCACTACCTACAACATGACCCTCGGATTGTACGAATTCGAAGTAATGCTAACTACTGGGTTGCCACACTGTTAGATCCCCGGTACAAGACAAAATTTGGCGAAATAATTCCTGCCATAGAAAGGGACGCACGTGTACAGGAGTATCTTCAGAAGGTGGTACGCAATCTTCGATCTGCTTTTCCACTAAACACCAGTGCTGCACAGAGTGAATCTCAACGCTTTGTCATGGATAGGAGGAAATGGTCTTTTACTTGTCCACATCGGAGGGACCGAGGGATGGCTGCTGTGCTGAGATGGCGTTGAGTACGGTGTCCCTGCAGAGTTGCACTTTTGGTCATATACAAAATGAGTTGAAAAAGGACAGATGCTGGTGGAAAGGGGAACAGGTGTGTTGGAAAGGGGAAAAAAGTTTTGGTCCGTGGGTTTGGTGGTTAAGCAAAAGTAACATTTGATGAAGAAACACCATCTGTTACGGTGGGACTGGCAGATTTGGATAAGGTGGTATATACTATGTTACCGCTATATAACGAAAATTAATAAGAAAAGAAAGAGAAAGGTATATATCCCCATCAGCAGTCAGTGTCCACCGTGCTCCCAGATGGAAAAGGAGAGGTTGGCAACTGGAAGGTTCGGTGGAGGATACAGAGCTGTGTGGCTATGAAACTAATAGTAGCCTGAACCAAGTTAGACGCCACTCGGATCTTGAGACTGGGAGCCCTGTTAGCGTCACAGGGTCCACACGCCCACCCAGCCCAGGAACTCCCTGTTAACATCACAGGGGCCATTCAGTACGCTGACCGTGTTCATTGGGGCCACACCTGTGGACAGCAGGCGCATCAGCAGCAGCAGGCCTGTTAATGCCACTGAGCTGCACAAGCAGGACTTGTAAGACAGGAGCTGGTCTTAACCGTTCTGCGTTACCAACTGTGGTGGCGGCCTGCATCGACGCCCTATCCCTGCCTACCTCTGGCCTAAAGCCGCAATGGGTTCAACACATGGAGGTGTGCTCTTTCGGAGCATAATAGAAGACTGCGCACCTCCTTGTTGTCTCCAGCCCCTTTTATAACCTGGGTCCGCCCCAAACCAGGGTGGACCACAATGCACCTCCTGGAGACAAAAGCAGAGTGATACGTCATGAGTGGCATAACTAGCGTCCTATTTGGAACCGCAACTTCAATGATGACCTCATGGCTGTCATGACCCAAACACCTCACCAGTCATCGTCTGACCATCAATAATGAGGTGACAAGTCATAGGGGCGGGCCTCTGCAAGCCATTTGGGAGTGGCCTGGCCACATCGTCAGGACACCTGATGCCCTGTGGTCTAAATGGGCCCCCCACATCAGGGGCAGGGCCAAAGAGTTCATTACCGGAGCTAGTTTCTGATGCAGTAAGTGCCTGACCATGGTCAGTTGCATGAAATACAGTCTCTGAAAAAAGACTATCAGCTTTAGCATGGTGTCTAGGCACAACACAGGACTTAGACCCGGCACGGAGTGCAAGTACCTGTGCAAAGAGGCTTTTCGCAAGTGTGGGAGCATGCGCTGTAGCCCGAAATGAAGACTTAGCATCAGGAATGGCACAGTCAGGCTGAGCATACTCACTAGGCGAAAAACTGGAGTTAGGCTGCGGCTGGGGTAAATCGGCACACGCATGCGCACTAGCTGCCTCTCCACACTTAGACGTGGAGGAGAAAGCAGCCAGCTGGACAACCCGAGGCACAGGCCTAAATGGCAGCTGATGCCTGGGCGCAACTGAAACCGCAGCAGGCTGCTTGCGTTTAAGGCGTCACCGTTTTGTAACAATAAATACCATCCAAAAGAACAGGTGTACTTCTTCCCATGGATAATCTGATATGATCCCTTTTTTCATGGACACGACCATCGCTAACAAATGTAGATGAGGCCAAAACAGCAGCTGCTTCAATGGATCTGAAGTGCTCCATAAAGTGGCCTCTCCTCCACCCCAATTTCAAGATCCCAAATACTCCATTCCTCTGTGGTGTCAATCCAATCGCACTTGCTTCCTAACAGCTCTCAAGTTTCCACCAGCCCTGCTGAGTATGGGGTGACAGAGATGGTTGAGTTTGCATAGCTGTTCAGTCGCACTATAGCCTGGGAATCAGAGGTCTGCTCCAAAGCTGCAATGACTACAGACAAGGAAGTTATTATTATTTTTATTATTATTGATTTATAGAGCACCATTGATTCCATGGTGCTGTACATGAGAAGGGGGTTACATACAGAATACATATACAAGTAACTATAGACAGACTGGTACAGAGGGAAGAGGGCCCTGCCCTTGCGGGATTACATTCTAAAGGATTTTTGGGAGGAGACAGTAGGAGTGGTTTAGGTTGAGCGTCAAGTACGTATGGTGGTGGTGTCATTGAAGGTTATAGTCATTTCTGAACAGATGAGTTTTCAGATTAAGTTTGAAGCTTGCGTGTGTAGCAGATAATCTCACGTGTTGAGGTAGCGAGTTCCATGAGACAGGGGAAATGATCTGCGCAGATGGCCAGAAGCTTTGTGAGTGGGATCCAGGCCCCGATGAAGAAGGTGCTGAGCCTAATCTACACCCTCATTTCCAAAACGTAAATCCTCCTGGTGGAGACAATGGGGAACATGATGAGGAGCACAGATACCTGATTGGAAGGACAACTTTACTATTCGGTCAGGGCAGGAAGAGGTTGTCTCGGAGGACTCAGGACGAGGGGAATGAAAACACACAGGGTTATTGATGAGGTTGGAGACCACACTTACTGTCAAACCAAAGTCAGCCAGTCGATGAGGTCAGCAGAGGAGGTGGAGGAGGATGCTACTGACGACGAGGTTACGTTGCGTCTTCCTGGCCAGAGACAAAGTACTGGAAGCACGTCAACAACTGAATCCTGGACCACAACTTTGACTCTGAGCAGAAGTCGTGTTGGCTATGCAGGTCGCATGGGCTGTAAGCCTTTCCTAGCCTGTGAATTTTTGGACATCGCAAAGGATCACCCAAGTCATGGAATCTGTAAGATTTGTCAACAATCTGTAAGTAGAAGGCAAAAACTCACACTTTTGAGTACTTCCTCCATGAAGTATCACATGGATATGAATTGACAGCGTGAAGGTGTATTGCTCAGCTTTAGCAACTGTCAACGCAATATGCTTATTTGCCGTTCATTGCATGCATTGTTGCAGACTACACACAAGGGGCTGCTGTTTTTTTTTGGATCTGCCTTTGGTCACTATAGCAATATAAAATTGCTCTTCGGGTGTGGACTTGGAGATGCTGTCTATGAACAGAAGGAAAAGCTAAAGGTGTGTGTTACAGCAAGGAGCCACCGCGGAAACACTTCGTTCAATTGTGAGGAGAGTTGTGTTGTACTTTGATGATGAGCACTGTAACGTCAGTGAGCAGCATCCTGTGCCACAGACCAACATTCTTACGGTGCTGTCTATACTGTTTACCGTGAGAGGAGCGTAAAGTCTGTATTTCTGGCAACTGGGCATCACAGTACCCGGGTACGGTAGGCTGTGCCCAGACAATAATGCGGGCACGCAACACTTTGTTTTATTAGCAAAACACATATCTGTTCTGGGTAGGCCGACTATATAGACAATAAGACTTGCTGCCTCTGCACTGTCAAATTGTCACGTACAGTTTAAATCATAGAGGGACAGCAACACATGTTTGCATTGACTGTTGCTTTTTAAGATTTCCATGACTGTGTTGCAGAGCTGTGTGGTTTGCATTCACACTTTTATCATCTGCATTATCTGTGAGGCTTCAGCTAACAAGGGTATTCAGGGGGGGTAATGTGTTATGTCTATGTTTAGGTAGATAACTTGGAAGCTCTTGTGATGCGCCACTGGTAAGTCGTGTTCGCACACACACACACACGCACAAACACACAATTACTGCTACACAGAGGGATTAGCAGGTAGTAGGCAACAGAATAGATTGTTCAATTATTTAAATTGTATGCATGGTTCTTATTGTTTGTTTTGGTAAAGTTAAACAATCATTTATCAACCCAACTGCCTAGAGTCCTTTTCCTGTTGCCTGGTTTTGCTGCATACTGGGGAGCCCACCCTGTACATGACTTAAAAAGAAGCATAAGTCGCAATGTGAATTTCACTGTGCTACAATGCGGCCTAGCGTGCCTGTGCAACCACCGCCTGCCCCATCAAGTGCATCAAGTGCTCTTCATCCTCTGTGACTGTGGGGACAGCAGTCACACATGGTTTTTCACACTGAACTTCCACTCCTTTACCCGCAACAGGGAGTGTGATTGGCAGGTCATCACTTGTTTTGGAAGTGGAAACAGAAGGTATTGTTGAGCTGTCAGACATCGAGAGAACCATCATTGGATGCAGGCTACATTATATCCACGCCTGCACCTTCGTCACAGATTGCCTGGACTACCTGAAGTTAATAATTGCATTCAAGAAATGGAAAGGAGTGTAGAATGCACACGTGTTGTACCTTGCTTGGCAGCAAAGGAACACTAACTTAGTATTCCAGACAATTTTAGGATGGCAGAAAAAGAGTCCGCTCTTTGGGCAAATTAAATAGCGTGGCAAAAGTGGACAGATGGGTACAGTGGCCGTGTTCTGTGGGTACCAGGACAGTAAAAGAAGCCTCACTTTCTATCCCTCCTAATGATCAAATGCAGCAAGGAATTCCCTGAGTTTGCTATAAAATTAGCATAGCTAAATGTGCATGAGGGTAGAATGCAGAGGTGCTTGAGATTGCTTGGCACAAGTGGCACAATAAAGGAGTCCTACAGGCATTTTTTGTATGCCACTAAGTTGCAGTATTTTTCGCTATCATTATAGCTTATTAAAAACAGAGCAGGAGGGTGTCATGCAGAGGTGCTAGAAATAGCTTGGCACCAGTGGGGCACTAATGGAGTACAACAGCCACTTCTTGTATGCCACTAAGTTTACTCAGTGTTTGCTAGTATAATGGCTTAGTAACAATGAGTTGGAGTGTGCAATGCAGGCAGACGTGCTGCAAATATCTTTGCACTAGTGGGATGATACAGAAGTCCAACAGCCACGTTTAGGATGCCACTAGGTTCACTGAGTGTTTGCTAGTATAATGGCTTAGTAACAATGAGTTTGAGTGTGCAATGCAGGCAGACGTGCTGCAAATATCTGTGCACTACTGGGACTATACAGAAGTCCAATAGCCACGTTTAGGATGCCATTAAGTTTCCTCAGTGTTTGCTAGTATAATGGCTTAGTAACAATGAGTTTGAGTGTGCAATGTAGGCAGACGTGCTGCAAATATCTTTGCACTAGTGGGACTATACAGAAGTCCAATAGCCACGTTTAGGATGCCACTAGGTTCACTGAGTGTTTGCTAGTATAATGGCTTAGTAACAATGAGTTTGAGTGTGCAATGCAGGCAGACGTGCTGCAAATATCTTTGCACTAGTGGGACTATACAGAAGTCCAATAGCCACGTTTAGGATGCCACTAAGTTTCCTCAGTGTTTGCTAGTATAATGGCTTAGTAACAATGAGTTTGAGTGTGCAATGCAGGCAGACGTGCTGCAAATATCTTTGCACTAGTGGGACTACACAGAAGTCCAATAGCCACGTTTAGGATGCCACTAGGTTCACTGAGTGTTTGCTAGTATAATGGCTTAGTAACAATGAGTTTGAGTGTGCAATGCAGGCAGACGTGCTGCAAATATCTGTGCACTAGTGGGACTATACAGAAGTCCAACAGCCACGTTTAGAATGCCACTAAGTTTCCTCAGTGTTTGCTAGTGTAATGGCTTAGTAACAATGAGTTTGAGTGTGCAATGCAGGCAGACGTGCTGCAAATATCTTTGCACTAGTGGGACTACACAGAAGTCCAATAGCCACGTTTAGGATGCCACTAGGTTCACTGAGTGTTTGCTAGTATAATGGCTTAGTAACAATGAGTTTGAGTGTGCAATGCAGGCAGACGTGCTGCAAATATCTGTGCACTAGTGGGACTATACAGAAGTCCAACAGCCACGTTTAGAATGCCACTAAGTTTCCTCAGTGTTTGCTAGTATAATGGCTTAGTAACAATGAGTTTGAGTGTGCAATGCAGGCAGACGTGCTGCAAATATCTTTGCACTAGTGGTACTATACAGAAGTCCAATAGCCACGTTTAGGATGCCACTAGGTTCCCTGAGTGTTTGCTAGTATAATGGCTTAGTAACAATGAGTTTGAGTGTGCAATGCAGGCAGACGTGCTGCAAATATCTGTGCACTACTGGGACTATACAGAAGTCCAATAGCCACGTTTAGGATGCCACTAACTTTCCTCAGTGTTTGCTAGTATAATGGCTTAGTAACAATGAGTTTGAGTGTGCAATGCAGGCAGACGTGCTGCAAATATCTTTGCACTAGTGGGACTATACAGAAGTCCAATAGCCACGTTTAGGATTTCACTAAGTTTCCTCAGTGTTTGCTAGTATAATGGCTTAGTAACAATGAGTTTGAGTGTGCAATGCAGGCAGACATGCTGCAAATATCTTTGCACTAGTAGGACTATACAGAAGTCCAATAGCCACGTTTAGGATGCCACTAAGTTTCCTCAGTGTTTGCTAGTATAATGGCTTAGTAACAATGAGTTTGAGTGTGCAATGCAGGCAGACGTGCTGCAAATATCTGTGCACTAGTGGGACGATACAGAAGTCCAACAGCCACGTTTAGGATGCCACTAGGTTCACTGAGTGTTTGCTAGTATAATGGCTTAGTAACAATGAGTTTGAGTGTGCAATGCAGGCAGACGTGCTGCAAATATCTGTGCACTACTGGGACTATACAGAAGTCCAATAGCCACGATTAGGATGCCACTACGTTTCCTCAGTGTTTGCTAGTATAATGGCTTAGTAACAATGAGTTTGAGTGTGCAATGCAGGCAGACGTGCTGCAAATATCTTTGCACTAGTGGGACTATACAGAAGTCCAATAGCCACGTTTAGGATGCCACTAGGTTCACTGAGTGTTTGCTAGTATAATGGCTTAGTAACAATGAGTTTGAGTGTGCAATGCAGGCAGACGTGCTGCAAATATCTTTGCACTAGTGGGACGATACAGAAGTCCAACAGCCACGTTTAGGATGCCACTAGGTTCACTGAGTGTTTGCTAGTATAATGGCTTAGTAACAATGAGTTTGAGTGTGCAATGCAGGCAGACGTGCTGCAAATATCTGTGCACTACTGGGACTATACAGAAGTCCAATAGCCACGTTTAGGATGCCACTAAGTTTCCTCAGTGTTTGCTAGTATAATGGCTTAGTAACAATGAGTTGGAGTGTGCAATGCAGGCAGACGTGCTGCAAATATCTGTGCACTACTGGGACGATACAGAAGTCCAACAGCCACGTTTAGGATGCCACTAAGTTTCCTCAGTGTTTGCTAGTATAATGGCTTAGTAACAATGAGCTTGAGTGTGCAATGCAGGCAGACGTGCTGCAAATATCTTTGCACTACTGGGACGATACAGAAGCCTAACAGCCACGTTTAGGATGCCACTAGGTACACTGAGTATTTGCTAGTATAATGGCTTTGTAACAATGAGTTTGAGTGTGCAATGCAGGCAGACGTGCTGCAAATATCTTTGCACTAGTGGGACTATACAGAAGTCCAATAGCCACGTTTAGGATGCCACTAGGTTCACTGAGTGTTTGCTAGTATAATGGCTTAGTAACAATGAGTTTGAGTGTGCAATGCAGGAAGACGTGCTGCAAATAACTTTGCACTAGTGGGACGATACAGAAGTCCAACAGCCACGTTTAGGATGCCACTAGGTTCACTGAGTGTTTGCTAGTATAATGGCTTAGTAACAATGAGTTTGAGTGTGCAATGCAGGCAGAGGTGCTGCAAATATCTTTGCACTAGTGGGACTATACAGAAGTCCAATAGCCACGTTTAGGATGCCATTAGGTTCACTGAGAGTTTGCTAGTATAATGGCTTAGTAACAATGAGTTTGAGTGTGCAATGCAGGCAGACGTGCTGCAAATATCTGTGCACTACTGGGACTATACAGAAGTCCAATAGCCACGTTTAGGATGCCACTAAGTTTCCTCAGTGTTTGCTAGTATAATGGCTTAGTAACAATGAGTTTGAGTGTGCAATGCAGGCAGACGTGCTGCAGATATCTGTGCACTACTGGGACGATGCAGAAGTCCAACAGCCACGTTTAGGATGCCACTAAGTTTCCTCAGTGTTTGCTAGTATAATGGCTTAGTAACAATGAGTTGGAGTGTGCAATGCAGGCAGACGTGCTGCAAATATCTGTGCACTACTGGGACGATACAGAAGTCCAACAGCCACGTTTAGGATGCCACTAAGTTTCCTCAGTGTTTGCTAGTATAATGGCTTAGTAACAATGAGTTTGAGTGTGCAATGCAGGCAGACGTGCTGCAAATATCTTTGCACTAGTGGGACGATACAGAAGTCCAACAGCCACGTTTAGGATGCCACTAGGTTCACTGAGTGTTTGCTAGTATAATGGCTTAGTAACAATGAGTTTGAGTGTGCAATGCAGGCAGACGTGCTGCAAATATCTGTGCACTACTGGGACGATACAGAAGTCCAACAGCCACGTTTAGGATGCCACTAGGTTCACTGAGTGTTTGCTAGTATAATGGCTTAGTAACAATGAGTTTGAGTGTGCAATGCAGGCAGACGTGCTGCAAATATCTGTGCACTACTGGGACTATACAGAAGTCCAATAGCCACGTTTAGGATGCCACTAAGTTTCCTCAGTGTTTGCTAGTATAATGGCTTAGTAACAATGAGTTTGAGTGTGCAATGCAGGCAGATGTGCTGCAAATATCTTTGCACTAGTGGGACTATACAGAAGTTCAATAGCCACGTGTAGGATGCCACTAGGTTCACTGAGTGTTTGCTAGTATAATGGCTTTGTAACAATGAGTTTGAGTGTGCAATGCAGGCAGACGTGCTGCAAATATCTTTGCACTAGTGGGACTATACAGAAGTCCAATAGCCACGTTTAGGATGCCACTAGGTTCACTGAGTGTTTGCTAGTATAATGGCTTAGTAACAATGAGTTTGAGTGTGCAATGCAGGCAGACGTGCTGCAAATATCTTTGCACTAGTGGGACGATACAGAAGTCCAACAGCCACGTTTAGGATGCCACTAGGTTCACTGAGTGTTTGCTAGTATAATGGCTTAGTAACAATGAGTTTGAGTGTGCAATGCAGGCAGACGTGCTGCAAATATCTGTGCACTACTGGGACTATACAGAAGTCCAATAGCCACGTTTAGGATGCCATTAGGTTCACTGAGTGTTTGCTAGTATAATGGCTTAGTAACAATGAGTTTGAGTGTGCAATGCAGGCAGACGTGCTGCAAATATCTGTGCACTAGTGGGACTATACAGAAGTCCAACAGCCACGTTTAGAATGCCACTAAGTTTCCTCAGTGTTTGCTAGTATAATGGCTTAGTAACAATGAGTTTGAGTGTGCAATGCAGGCAGACGTGCTGCAAATATCTTTGCACTAGTGGTACTATACAGAAGTCCAATAGCCACGTTTAGGATGCCACTAGGTTCCCTGAGTGTTTGCTAGTATAATGGCTTAGTAACAATGAGTTTGAGTGTGCAATGCAGGCAGACGTGCTGCAAATATCTGTGCACTACTGGGACGATACAGAAGTCCAACAGCCACGTTTAGGATGCCACTAGGTTCACTGAGTGTTTGCTAGTATAATGGCTTAGTAACAATGAGTTTGAGTGTGCAATGCAGGCAGACGTGCTGCAAATATCTGTGCACTACTGGGACTATACAGAAGTCCAATAGCCACGTTTAGGATGCCACTAACTTTCCTCAGTGTTTGCTAGTATAATGGCTTAGTAACAATGAGTTTGAGTGTGCAATGCAGGCAGACGTGCTGCAAATATCTTTGCACTAGTGGGACTATACAGAAGTCCAATAGCCACGTTTAGGATTTCACTAAGTTTCCTCAGTGTTTGCTAGTATAATGGCTTAGTAACAATGAGTTTGAGTGTGCAATGCAGGCAGACATGCTGCAAATATCTTTGCACTAGTAGGACTATACAGAAGTCCAATAGCCACGTTTAGGATGCCACTAAGTTTCCTCAGTGTTTGCTAGTATAATGGCTTAGTAACAATGAGTTTGAGTGTGCAATGCAGGCAGACGTGCTGCAAATATCTGTGCACTAGTGGGACGATACAGAAGTCCAACAGCCACGTTTAGGATGCCACTAGGTTCACTGAGTGTTTGCTAGTATAATGGCTTAGTAACAATGAGTTTGAGTGTGCAATGCAGGCAGACGTGCTGCAAATATCTGTGCACTACTGGGACTATACAGAAGTCCAATAGCCACGATTAGGATGCCACTACGTTTCCTCAGTGTTTGCTAGTATAATGGCTTAGTAACAATGAGTTTGAGTGTGCAATGCAGGCAGACGTGCTGCAAATATCTTTGCACTAGTGGGACTATACAGAAGTCCAATAGCCACGTTTAGGATGCCACTAGGTTCACTGAGTGTTTGCTAGTATACTGGCTTAGTAACAATGAGTTTGAGTGTGCAATGCAGGCAGACGTGCTGCAAATATCTTTGCACTAGTGGGACGATACAGAAGTCCAACAGCCACGTTTAGGATGCCACTAGGTTCACTGAGTGTTTGCTAGTATAATGGCTTAGTAACAATGAGTTTGAGTGTGCAATGCAGGCAGACGTGCTGCAAATATCTGTGCACTACTGGGACTATACAGAAGTCCAATAGCCACGTTTAGGATGCCACTAAGTTTCCTCAGTGTTTGCTAGTATAATGGCTTAGTAACAATGAGTTGGAGTGTGCAATGCAGGCAGACGTGCTGCAAATATCTGTGCACTACTGGGACGATACAGAAGTCCAACAGCCACGTTTAGGATGCCACTAAGTTTCCTCAGTGTTTGCTAGTATAATGGCTTAGTAACAATGAGCTTGAGTGTGCAATGCAGGCAGACGTGCTGCAAATATCTTTGCACTACTGGGACGATACAGAAGCCTAACAGCCACGTTTAGGATGCCACTAGGTACACTGAGTATTTGCTAGTATAATGGCTTTGTAACAATGAGTTTGAGTGTGCAATGCAGGCAGACGTGCTGCAAATATCTTTGCACTAGTGGGACTATACAGAAGTCCAATAGCCACGTTTAGGATGCCACTAGGTTCACTGAGTGTTTGCTAGTATAATGGCTTAGTAACAATGAGTTTGAGTGTGCAATGCAGGAAGACGTGCTGCAAATAACTTTGCACTAGTGGGACGATACAGAAGTCCAACAGCCACGTTTAGGATGCCACTAGGTTCACTGAGTGTTTGCTAGTATAATGGCTTAGTAACAATGAGTTTGAGTGTGCAATGCAGGCAGAGGTGCTGCAAATATCTTTGCACTAGTGGGACTATACAGAAGTCCAATAGCCACGTTTAGGATGCCATTAGGTTCACTGAGAGTTTGCTAGTATAATGGCTTAGTAACAATGAGTTTGAGTGTGCAATGCAGGCAGACGTGCTGCAAATATCTGTGCACTACTGGGACTATACAGAAGTCCAATAGCCACGTTTAGGATGCCACTAAGTTTCCTCAGTGTTTGCTAGTATAATGGCTTAGTAACAATGAGTTTGAGTGTGCAATGCAGGCAGACGTGCTGCAGATATCTGTGCACTACTGGGACGATGCAGAAGTCCAACAGCCACGTTTAGGATGCCACTAAGTTTCCTCAGTGTTTGCTAGTATAATGGCTTAGTAACAATGAGTTGGAGTGTGCAATGCAGGCAGACGTGCTGCAAATATCTGTGCACTACTGGGACGATACAGAAGTCCAACAGCCACGTTTAGGATGCCACTAAGTTTCCTCAGTGTTTGCTAGTATAATGGCTTAGTAACAATGAGTTTGAGTGTGCAATGCAGGCAGACGTGCTGCAAATATCTTTGCACTAGTGGGACGATACAGAAGTCCAACAGCCACGTTTAGGATGCCACTAGGTTCACTGAGTGTTTGCTAGTATAATGGCTTAGTAACAATGAGTTTGAGTGTGCAATGCAGGCAGACGTGCTGCAAATATCTTTGCACTAGTGGGACTATACAGAAGTCCAATAGCCACGTTTAGGATGCCATTAGGTTCACTGAGTGTTTGCTAGTATAATGGCTTAGTAACAATGAGTTTGAGTGTGCAATGCAGGCAGACGTGCTGCAAATATCTGTGCACTAGTGGGACTATACAGAAGTCCAACAGCCACGTTTAGAATGCCACTAAGTTTCCTCAGTGTTTGCTAGTATAATGGCTTAGTAACAATGAGTTTGAGTGTGCAATGCAGGCAGACGTGCTGCAAATATCTTTGCACTAGTGGTACTATACAGAAGTCCAATAGCCACGTTTAGGATGCCACTAGGTTCCCTGAGTGTTTGCTAGTATAATGGCTTAGTAACAATGAGTTTGAGTGTGCAATGCAGGCAGACGTGCTGCAAATATCTGTGCACTACTGGGACGATACAGAAGTCCAACAGCCACGTTTAGGATGCCACTAGGTTCACTGAGTGTTTGCTAGTATAATGGCTTAGTAACAATGAGTTTGAGTGTGCAATGCAGGCAGACGTGCTGCAAATATCTGTGCACTACTGGGACTATACAGAAGTCCAATAGCCACGTTTAGGATGCCACTAACTTTCCTCAGTGTTTGCTAGTATAATGGCTTAGTAACAATGAGTTTGAGTGTGCAATGCAGGCAGACGTGCTGCAAATATCTTTGCACTAGTGGGACTATACAGAAGTCCAATAGCCACGTTTAGGATTTCACTAAGTTTCCTCAGTGTTTGCTAGTATAATGGCTTAGTAACAATGAGTTTGAGTGTGCAATGCAGGCAGACATGCTGCAAATATCTTTGCACTAGTAGGACTATACAGAAGTCCAATAGCCACGTTTAGGATGCCACTAAGTTTCCTCAGTGTTTGCTAGTATAATGGCTTAGTAACAATGAGTTTGAGTGTGCAATGCAGGCAGACGTGCTGCAAATATCTGTGCACTAGTGGGACGATACAGAAGTCCAACAGCCACGTTTAGGATGCCACTAGGTTCACTGAGTGTTTGCTAGTATAATGGCTTAGTAACAATGAGTTTGAGTGTGCAATGCAGGCAGACGTGCTGCAAATATCTGTGCACTACTGGGACTATACAGAAGTCCAATAGCCACGATTAGGATGCCACTACGTTTCCTCAGTGTTTGCTAGTATAATGGCTTAGTAACAATGAGTTTGAGTGTGCAATGCAGGCAGACGTGCTGCAAATATCTTTGCACTAGTGGGACTATACAGAAGTCCAATAGCCACGTTTAGGATGCCACTAGGTTCACTGAGTGTTTGCTAGTATAATGGCTTAGTAACAATGAGTTTGAGTGTGCAATGCAGGCAGACGTGCTGCAAATATCTTTGCACTAGTGGGACTATACAGAAGTCCAATAGCCACGTTTAGGATGCCACTAGGTTCACTGAGTGTTTGCTAGTATAATGGCTTAGTAACAATGAGTTTGAGTGTGCAATGCAGGAAGACGTGCTGCAAATAACTTTGCACTAGTGGGACGATACAGAAGTCCAACAGCCACGTTTAGGATGCCACTAGGTTCACTGAGTGTTTGCTAGTATAATGGCTTAGTAACAATGAGTTTGAGTGTGCAATGCAGGCAGAGGTGCTGCAAATATCTTTGCACTAGTGGGACTATACAGAAGTCCAATAGCCACGTTTAGGATGCCATTAGGTTCACTGAGAGTTTGCTAGTATAATGGCTTAGTAACAATGAGTTTGAGTGTGCAATGCAGGCAGACGTGCTGCAAATATCTGTGCACTACTGGGACTATACAGAAGTCCAATAGCCACGTTTAGGATGCCACTAAGTTTCCTCAGTGTTTGCTAGTATAATGGCTTAGTAACAATGAGTTTGAGTGTGCAATGCAGGCAGACGTGCTGCAGATATCTGTGCACTACTGGGACGATGCAGAAGTCCAACAGCCACGTTTAGGATGCCACTAAGTTTCCTCAGTGTTTGCTAGTATAATGGCTTAGTAACAATGAGTTGGAGTGTGCAATGCAGGCAGACGTGCTGCAAATATCTGTGCACTACTGGGACGATACAGAAGTCCAACAGCCACGTTTAGGATGCCACTAAGTTTCCTCAGTGTTTGCTAGTATAATGGCTTAGTAACAATGAGTTTGAGTGTGCAATGCAGGCAGACGTGCTGCAAATATCTTTGCACTAGTGGGACGATACAGAAGTCCAACAGCCACGTTTAGGATGCCACTAGGTTCACTGAGTGTTTGCTAGTATAATGGCTTAGTAACAATGAGTTTGAGTGTGCAATGCAGGCAGACGTGCTGCAAATATCTGTGCACTACTGGGACGATACAGAAGTCCAACAGCCACGTTTAGGATGCCACTAGGTTCACTGAGTGTTTGCTAGTATAATGGCTTAGTAACAATGAGTTTGAGTGTGCAATGCAGGCAGACGTGCTGCAAATATCTGTTTACTACTGGGACTATACAGAAGTCCAATAGCCACGTTTAGGATGCCACTAAGTTTCCTCAGTGTTTGCTAGTATAATGGCTTAGTAACAATGAGTTTGAGTGTGCAATGCAGGCAGACGTGCTGCAAATATCTTTGCACTAGTGGGACTATACAGAAGTTCAATAGCCACGTGTAGGATGCCACTAGGTTCACTGAGTGTTTGCTAGTATAATGGCTTTGTAACAATGAGTTTGAGTGTGCAATGCAGGCAGACGTGCTGCAAATATCTTTGCACTAGTGGGACTATACAGAAGTCCAATAGCCACGTTTAGGATGCCACTAGGTTCACTGAGTGTTTGCTAGTATAATGGCTTAGTAACAATGAGTTTGAGTGTGCAATGCAGGCAGACGTGCTGCAAATATCTTTGCACTAGTGGGACGATACAGA